>NW_006399772.1:25331768-25409840 GCF_000299155.1 Elephantulus edwardii
GTCCATGGTGTTCTCAATACTCTTCTCCAGCACCACAGCTCAAAGGCATCAATTCTCCTTCTATCCTCCTTGGTCATTGTCCAACTCTCTGATGCCTAACAGGTAATTGCAGAGACCATGGCCTGTATCAGACGCACCTTAGTCTTCAAAGGAAAATTTACTGACAAATGACTTGTGTTAAGTATTGTAAAATGAATTGATCAGTTTCTAAGTAAGCAAGTAAATACGTAAATTCTATTCCTATTTCCCACTCTGGTGGCCTTGTGCTAAGGGATTATGGTGTCAAAGCTAAGGCACATGATCTAATTCCACCAGCTGCTCCACAGAAGATAAGCAGTACATTTCTGTGTTATTTGCTGCCTCAGAAAACTCACTGGTGGGTTGGCTAAGAGTAGATCCCAACTTAATTGTACATAACAGCAACCCTCCTTGAGTTGTGTGAAAAGGATCGTGGGTCATTCAACCCAATATAATTACTATAATCTTTCTGGAATTGAAGTAACTCTTCTTTTTTTTTTTTCACAAATACACACACACACACACACACACACAATTAACTATTGCTAAACTAAATCAGGGCTCGAGTGTGTTAGAAATAATGAGCATGGTGCAGGCTAGGAAGGGGCTAGATTTGTTGTTCATAGGGTCACTATGAGTCTTGCTCAACTCAATGGCATCTAACAACAGCAGCGAATCAGTATGACTCCTAATGAGAAATATTTATATAAAAGATGTCAGAGAATTGTTTATTGAGTACCTTCATTCAGTTAAAGAGGAGAATCAAGGCAGCATTAAGTGGAGTTGCTGTGTGCAGCATCTGTGCAATGATATCTAGGAGCAATAATACAGTTAATGGAAAATATAATACATGCTGTTATTGTTGTTATGTGCCATCAAATCACCTGTGACTCATAATAATCCTATGCACAGCAGCTCTGAAGGCTGCCCTGTCCTGAGTCAATCTCACTGACTCCAACACACCTAACCTCATTGCCCTAGTTACTATCTTAACCCATCTCATGTGGGGTCTTCCTCTCCTGCACTGTCCCTCCACCCTTCCAAGCATAATATCTTTTTCCAAGGATTGGGCCCTTCGGAACACTTGCTCCAAATCCTAGTCTCCAAGGAGAAACTTGGTTTCACCCTCTCCAAGACAGACCTTGGCAGTTCATGATATGCTCAAGACTCTTCTCCAGCAACACAACGCAAAGGCATCAATTCTTCTTCTGTCATTCTTGGTCATTATCCAGTTCTCTGATATATAGCAAGTAATTGCAAAAACCATGGACTGGATCAGGCGCAACTTAGTCTCTAGACTGACATCATTGCTTCTCAATACTCTGAAAATACCCACGACAGCAGATTTACCCAATATAATTCATCTTTTGATTTCCTGACTGCTGGTGCCAAGAGGGCTGATTGTGGAGCCGAGCAAGCTGTAATTGTTAACAATTACTCTTCTCCATCCATCATGGTGCTGCCAGTTGGCCCAGTGGTGAGAATCTTTATCTTCTTAATGTTGAGCTTCATAGGTAATGATATAAATGATAAATTAAGGCAAGGGATTATCACAAAAGTAAAAAGATGGAGATAATACACAAGATTTAAATCTTGACCTGTATCTGGTTGTTACTATTAGATGTCATTGAGCCAATCTAGTTCCAGCTGGGGCACCAGAGCACCTGAGCACCCGAGGTCAGAAGAATAAAGCCCTTCCGAGCCCTGTGCCATTCCCAGCGCTGTTCCAGCTTCTAATCATTGCTATGCTTGACCCATTGCTCTCAGAGAGGCTAAACAATAGTCTGTCCTTATATAAATTGTTGGCTGTTGCAACACCCTGCACACTACTTGATTCACCACCCTGCACACTGATCATTTCATAATAGTGAGCACAGCATTGGAACAGATGAAGGGAAGAATTGTTTGAAGGGAATGTGTGATGAGGCATTATCTGCATGACAGTAGTCCAGAATAAGAGATGCACAGTAAAGTGGATTGGGGGAGGGAGGAAATAATGCAACAATAAGTGAATTAAAAAAAAAACAACACCAAAACCAAAAACAACCACAAACTGGCAGAATAGGGAGGAAAATATACAACAATGAATGAATAAAAATCCAATTTTTCTGTAAACTGTCATTAAAATAATAATAAATAAATAATAGCAGGGGAAAAAA
The DNA here is from genome assembly GCF_000299155.1 of Elephantulus edwardii. NCBI lineage: Eukaryota > Metazoa > Chordata > Mammalia > Macroscelidea > Macroscelididae > Elephantulus > Elephantulus edwardii. The sequence continues at coordinate 25,333,946 of NW_006399772.1, forward strand.
AGACGTTAACTGACTAAAATCTACATAATACAATCTTATCGTAAATAACTATCATTTGGCCCAGAAAAATACACTAGATTCAGAAAACAATAAGCATATAGTTCATTAATGAAGTTTCATGGCGTTAAGGCAGTTCTCATGGTGGGAGCTACACAAAGAACCCCAAGGTGATGGCTCTCTGGGAGTTCGAATCCACCTGTGCTTCCATGAGAGAAAAATGGGCACCTTGTTCCAATGTGAGTTACAGCCTCTGACAACCCACTGGAGAGTTGGCAGTGAGTGTACTCCCACTTGACAGCAGTGATTTGTTTTTTAAAAAATCATGGCATTAATACTTGAACTTGGTTGGGGTCTTTTTTTCCCTTTGACAACCCCACCATCACCAAATTTTGTTTATCCTTTTCTTTTTTCACTTTGTTTTGATTATTAATTTTTTTTTAAGGTAAAGCTGTTTACCACAAACTAATACAATAAGTACGTTTAAGCCCATACTTCTCCTGCTCACTAAGTCCTCTGTCCTTGTCTAGGATTGTGAATTTGAAAAGAGGCTTTGGCTCTCTAGAAAGATTCTGTGGGAGAGGGGAAGAGACATGTCCGCCAGACCTAGAAACAGAACCACTGACATAATAAACATGTGATTGTTCACTACAGTAGTAAGTAAATCCAGCAAATATATATTTACTTGCTTATTGGATAGTCCAACAGATTCTGACCCATAGTGACCCCATAGTTATAAGAGTAGAAGTGAGCTCCATTGAATTCTCAGTGTCTGATTTTTCAAAAGTAGATGAAAGCTCATGCTTGGGAGGTGATTCTGAGAAGATTTGAACTGTTAACCTTTCCAGTTGCTAATGTGTTAAATATTCATACCACCTAGGGCCTCAGAGCCAAAAGTATAGAGGAAACAAAGTCCACGTAATGTTCAATGTGCCTAAAACATATGATGTCTACTAAGCCCTCTGCTTCTGAGTTAACTGTACTCCGTAGCGACCCGCCATCAAGTTCCTGCAGCTGAATCTTCACACAAGGAGAAGCCTTGTCTTTCTCCCTCAGAGTGGCTGTGGATTCAGACTGTCAGCCCTGATACCTTATGAAGTGCACCCTTGGGGCTCTTTAAGATATAAATTAGCTTAAAAAATGTGGATTAGGTTTCTTTTTAAAAAACACATATTGGTCAATACAAAGGCTGATTTGAAAAGCAATGAGAAGTTGTAAGTTTTTGATCAGTCAATAAAGAAATCATTGTGTTTTCAGGAATGCTAGCCGAGGTGGAGGCGTAGAAGCTGATAAGGTTGAAGAGAATATAGAAGGCCTTAATTTTAGCTTCTCACTGATGATTTGATTAGGATTGTAGAATGTAAATTTAAGACCAAATAGAAGACAGAGTGACATATTCCTCCTTTTGTAATCTTAAGTTTAATTTTCCCAAGTCAGAATACCATTAAACAAATGTGTCAACAGTGCTTGGTTTCAAGATAAACTTGTTTGTGGCTCCTCGTACCCATAGAACACATAACATGTAAGTGTGCTTATAGACCATATAAAAAGATTAACACGCCTAAAAAAATGATTTCTTTTCCTTAATTTGGGAACCATCAAGCATTTTCATAACCCAGTACCTTTATTTCAAGAAAGGATAACATCTGAAGAACTAATTGCATTCTTAGATTCTGATATTAAGATGTATTGTCATTGTTTTCATATATCTAATAATACTGCAATTTACAAGTTAATGCTGCATAAAATCATTAGCAGTTCCTGGGGGTAAGAAGTAAACCAATTACATATAGTCCTTAATGATTTAAAATGTAAAAATAAAATGGTGACTTGTCCAATAGTGTATTTAATGACAGTCTTATTTTTAGAAAGCAGTTTTGATTATATTGTCAAAGATTGGATACAAGATTTTATCACAAATTTATAAAGTCCACAGCTGAGAAAATCACTCACTAATGTATATTTCTAAGTATCTAATTACAATAGAGCCTATTATGTGATTCGTTTCCAGAGGGGAAGTTGAATGAGACTTGGCCCATATTGTTTGATATTAACGTCTAACTATAGTATATAGCTGCTATAAAATTAACCGAAGAGTAGCCCTCATAAGAGATGTCTAAGATCAAGTGATTTAGTGGATTGTATCGCTTACATCCAATGAAGCAGATTAAGTAATTGATGGGGGGGAAATTGTAAAAGAGTGAAGCAAGGCCACTTCCATTAACCGAAAAATGTAATGATCTCATTAAAGGCATTGCATATAGACCCAATTCCAATTTCCACAGCTCTAGATTTTTCTCTAGACCTTATAAAAATATTATCTACTCTCACGTAATTTTAACTTTACTTCAAATGTAAAGTAAATGCATATTTTGATTTAATTTAAATGTAGAATAAATTACATTATAGATTGTTAGTACAGGATCTATGCTTAAGTCACAGTATTCCATTTAAAACATTCACTGTTTCAATAGATAGGTGGTCCCAATCTTTGTTACACTGAGAAAGAGTAATACACTTATATGAAGCAGAAATAAATGAATTTCAAGGCAAATATCCATTCATATTCACTATATATTCATGAGGAAAAAGTTAATTTTACTACTGGAAAATGCAATAGAAAACATTCAAAAATTGAAAAGATTATTAGAATCAGCCATATTCAGAAGTATAGATAAATTTTTTGAATTGTGAAATCAGGCTGAAATATTAGTGAGAACAACTTCTTCATGAAAAAGTTAAAGGAACTATGGATGTGTCATATAAAAATAAGAACACATGTTTAAAAGTGTGACTTTTTGGTAATTTCAGTTTTGCATTTTATTATTACTGATGATCTTAAGTTGTTAATTTTTGCCTTTTACGAATTGAAGAAAAAGAAGTTTTCAACTGTCCTTGCCTATTGCTTTGAGAACATGTCTTTTTAAGTACCCTGGTAAGAACAATGATGCACTCTAAATGTTGTAATAACTTTTATAAGTAACTACACAGTCTGAAGCAAGGAAATATTTTCAATTATTCTAGCCATGTTTATATGTGTTAAAACCTTTATTTAAAATGTAAGATCTCTATAAAGAATATGTGGTCTGCATTAATATTTAATCATTTACTTTTCTTGCATTTTCTGTTTCATGGCTCCATAAATAGCTCATAAACTTGCTTAGTCTATTGTTTCTGCAAAGAAAACTAGATTCTAAGATGAGTCTGAATAACTAGTATTTTAATATTATAAACAATCCATAAAAAATATTTTCTCAGAAATCCATTTTGTATCTAACGATTACAGTAGGGAATGGATACAAGAGATAGCATAGCCTCTTAAGTATAAGCAAATTATATGGCAAAATACCTTTGAAGTATAACAAAGATTAATAAAAGTAAATTTTAATATCTGTGTGTGTGTGTGTAATGTAAGTTATATGTTGTCATTCAATCCTTATCGAACAGAGGACAGCTAACCTATAAATAAGATACCCAGGATTTATTTTTATAGTGGGGGTATTCTGGTCATTTAGTATTAAGGCATTGTGCTGCCAACCCCAGAGACACATGGTTCAAATCCCCAGCTGTTTTCAGAGAAACATGGGCAATCTTCTGTGTAATTTATTGCCTCTGAAAACTCACTGGAGGGTCAGCTATGAGTTGTTTCAGACTTGATGGTACATTAACAATGACTTTATAATTAATCATACCATGGACCTTTGAGTTCAAAGACAAATGCTTAATCACTGCACTACTGTGATGACATTAGGGCCTGGATATGAGATGATAATTTAAGGGTCATCTGGAGAGAACACAGATTGATTCCATGCAAAACCAGAAACAAAACTCTGTCTTTTGAGTAACTTCGGATCCATCATGGTCCTCCATCAGATGTCCAAAGATGTAAATCTTTAAGGGAGGAGACCACTCAACGTTCTCCCACAGAGAAGCTGGCACACTCAATCTACCAACCATTTGATTCTACGTAACCAGAGAAAAGTTCTACCAGAGAAACATGGCACATCTCTAAATCTGTCTATACTCAATGACACTTGATCTCTTGGAATTTGCATTCCTTAGAAAATAGTACAGCAGCATTCAGAACTACATATTAAGATGCAGTTTTATTGAAGATTCAAAAACTGTTTCATTGTATAATCTCTGAAAAATTATTTATTTTCTTTTGTTTAAATTGTCTTCCTATTCCTAAAAGAGAAGTTGTTGTTTCTACTCTATACAATCATAACATTGTTTGGAAGTTCAAGTGAAACTCCCAGTAAAGGTGCCCTGAAAAGCAAAGACCGTAAAAGAAATCTATAACTACAAAAATCTCCTGAAGAAATCCTTAGATCATCTCCCAGTGATGTCTATTACACATAGATCTTGACTTTTTAAAGTTTGTCTAATATTTTATCTGTAATTGGTCTGTATCAATCCCACATTTAATCAGTAGGAACTTCATCTTACATCACTCAGTTAGTCTATTTCAGTATAACTTCTCTTGAAGGACGTAGTACAGCAAAAATCTAGGTGGAAAATAAAATAGAATTCTCTATTTCCATACACCTTTGTCAGACATCTGACATTGGCAAGCATGGTGCTTGCAGTAAAGTGGAAAAAAAGTTTCTGTCCTCTGGAAACTTCTCACAAAGTCTAAAAGTAAACAAAAATATAATAAAGCTCCTACTTTAAATATGATGCTTTTCAAAATGTATAAATGATAATTTTTATTGCAAAACTGAGATACTATGATTCATGAAAAGAAATGACAATTAGTAATATGTCGTTCAAAAGTGTTAATTTCTGCGTGTCATTTTCAAGTGTTTATTTTGAGGAGTAATGTTTATCTTAAATGTTACCCACTGGAGTTATTTCCATTTCATAAGAGCTATCCTTGAATCTGATTCATTTGACAATTTACTTTTAGCAGGCATATGTATAAGTCATTCTCTAAGCAAAGCTTTGATAGTGAATTCAAGTTGTATGCTTTTGTCTTTATTAGAGTTTGAGGCAAGAAGATATAGCAATAGCCCAAGTAGATTAATTGAGGAATTTTATTCTTATGAAATTATATACAGCTACTTGGAAGATTCCAAAGAAATGTGATGCAACGAGTGTGGAAATTATTGAATAATATCATTAATATCACATGCAAGCATGATTCTGCTGAAAATTATCCAAAAATGTTTGGAACAATATGTCAACAGAGAACTGCCAGAAGGGCAGGCTGGATTTAGAAGAGGTCATGGTACAAGGCATATTATAGCTAATGTTACATGGATCTTGGCAGAAAGCAGAGAATACCAGAAGAATGTCTATCTGTGCTTCATTGACTATGTAAAGGCTTTTGACTGTGTGGATCACAACAAGCTGTGGCTGACTGAGAAGAATGGGAATCCCAGAACATTTGATTGTGCTAATGTGAAACCTATACTTAGACCAAGAGGCAGTCATCAGAAAAGAGCAAGGAGACACTACATGGTTCAAAATTAAGAAGGGGGTCCATCAGGGATGTATTCTGTCTCCATACCTTTTCAATTTGTATGCACAACAGATCATCCGAGACACTGGGCTGTGCGAAAAGGAATGTGGTATCAGGATTTGTGGAAGAGTCATCAACAACCTGAGTTATGCAGATGACATAACCCTGCTTGCTGAAACTGAGAAGAACCTGAAGCTCTTTCTGCAGAAGGTCAAGGACTGCAGCCTCCTATATGGATTGAAGCTCAACATCAAGAAAACAAAGATTCTCACCACTGGGCCAATTGGCAGCATTAATATGAATGGTGAAGAGATTGAGATAGTTAACAGTTTTAGTTTACTTGGCTCCACAGTTAACGCTCTTGGTACCAGCAGCCAGGAAATCAAGAGACTAATTGTATTGGGAAAGTCAGCTGTGAGGGACCTCTCAAGAGTACTGAAGAATAATGACGTCAGGCTGGAGACTAAGGTGCACCTGATCCAGGCTATAGTCTTAACAATTACATGCCAGGCATCAGAGAGTAGGACAGTGAATAGGGGTGATAGAGAATTGATTTCTTTGAGCTGTGGTACTGGAGAAGAGTACTGAATATACCATGGACTGCTAGGAGGGCAAATAGGTTTGTCCTGGAGATGGTGAAGTTGGAATGCTCCTTGAAGTCAGGGATTCTGAAGCTTCGTCTGACATACTTTGGGCATGTTGCAAGGAGGGACTGGTCCTTGGAGAGGGACATCATGTTTGGCAGAGTGGAGGGGCAGCGAAGGAGAGGAAGACCTTCGATGAGATGGCTCGATTCTGTGACTGGAGCGGTGGGAATAAGTGCATTTGAGATGGCTAGGTTGGCACAGGATAGAACGGCATTTAGAGCTCTTGTACATAGGGTCGCTATGAGTTGCAAGCGACTCGATGGCACATAATAACAACACTTGAAAGATGAACTTATAATGGATCACATATAATGCTTAATTAATCTATTTCTTTTTTCTAACTAATTAGGAAAATCTGTTGTGATGGACCTCCCCAGAGTGCTAAAGGGCAAGAATGTCAGTCTAGAGACTAAAGTGCCTCGATCCAGGCCCCAGTCTTTACAATTACTTGCCATGTGTCAGAAAGCTAAACAGTGACCAAGGATGACAGAAGAATTAATGCCTTTGAGTTATGGTGCTAGAGAAAAATATTGAACATACAATGAACTGCCAAAAGAACTAACAGGTCTTTCCTAGAAAGGGTGAAACCAATCTGCTCCGTGGAGGCAAAAATTTTGAGACTCTAACATACTTTGAGCATATAGTCAGGAGACACCAGTCTTTGGAGCAGGATATCATGCTTTGAAGAGTCGAGGAACAATGCAGAAGGGGAAGACCCCAGACTAGATGAATTAACACATTAACTATGGTAATGAAGGTAGGTGTGTCAGAGACAGTGAGATTGGCTCAGGATAGAGCAGGGTTCAGAGCTATTGTGCATAAGGTCACTATGAGTTCTAGTCAACTTGACAGCACATAACAACAACAAATGAAGAACACATCCATGTATTTACAAACAAAACTTGCTATTGTCATCATCTTTGCTGAGAACTTGAGGAATCCAAAGTAAACACTTTTAATTCAAAACTAAAACTCGTGCTCTCTAATGCTAAATCCGTTCCAATCCATACAGACCCTCGTTTCGATTTCCAAGGCTGCAAATTGTAGTGAGAGGAGACTGTCCACCACTGGAGAGGTACAACCTTTGAGTTAGAAATTGTGTCATCAGAGCTCCCTTGTTGTTGTTACGTGCTGTCAAATTGGATACAACCCATATGACTCCAAGAACAATAAATCGGAACCCCATCCTATTCTGTACCATCTCACAATTTCTGATGCATTCAAGCCCATTGCCGCAGTCATCGTGTCAGTCCATATGGCTGAGTGTCTTCCTCTCTTTCACCGACACTCCACCGTCCTAAGCGTGATTTCTTGGTAATGAAGGTAGGTGTCTCAGAGACAGTGAGATAGGCTCAGTATATAGCATCTTATAGCAAAATGTCCAAAGTAAATAAGAGGAAGCCTTATCATCTTTGCCTCCAAAGAGCTCTCTGCATCCACTTTCTCCAAGACATATTTTTTTGTTCTTTTAGCCGTCTGTGGGATATTTAGCACTATTCGCCAACATCACAGTTCAAAGGAATCAATCTTCTTGGGTTATCTTTATTCATTATCCAGCTGTCAAATGCATACCAAGTGATTGAAAAGACTATGGACTGAATCAGGCACACCTTAGTCCTCAAGTTGATATCATTGCTCCTCAATAATTCTGATAGGTCCCTGACTCCATACTTTCCCATTGCAAAACGTCTCTCAATATCCTGACTGCTCATATCATGGGTGTTGTTTGTGAATCCAAGTAAAATGAAATCATTGACAACTTCAGTCTTTTCTCCATCTATCATAATATTGCCTCTTGATCTAGTGGTAAAGATTTTTTTTCTCTGAGAGTGAGAGAGAAACACAAACACATACAAGATGTACTTATTCATTCCTGAATCATCTTGGGGGAATAATAGCAGCTTATTTTTCTTACTAAATCTAAGAAGCACTTGATGGCAAAAGTATAGAAAGGATATATGTGTTACAGGTAAATGAGCAAAGACTTAAAATAAGCAGAAGCAGGGTTTCCATTAAGTTACCTTCGTGAGCTGGAGACAAGGCGCGTAAAAGTGAAGGTGTATTTACTGACTTTGAATCCTGGCTCACCTCTGCCGGGTCAGTGACCTCTAATTCACCCAACTACTTTTAGCTACAAGTAGCATATTCCTTAAGCACAAACGCCCAGTGCCTGTTATCACATTAATGGGTAGCACTCAGTAAATACATATGACTTTATCAATATTCACCACATTTTTCACTACATCACTTTGAAGCTTTTCTGAACTCATTTTAAAAATTATTGTCACTCCCCTGCTTTGGTACAGGGACTGTTGTTGATGAAACCATGGTGACAAAATGAAGGCACTAATATTTGGTGAAATATTTGACTTTGTGAATCACAACAAACTGTGACTAACATTGAGGAGTACGGGAGTCCCAAAACACTTCATCATGCTCCTGAGAAGCCTATAGCTAGATAAAGGGGCTGTTGTCCCATACAAGGAAACATTGTATGGTTTAACATCAAGAGAGATGTGCTCAAGTCTGTAGCCTTTGTCCATACCTATCCAATTTGTACACTGAGCAAATCTTTTGAGAAGTTGGATTATCTGAAAAAGAATGTCCAATGTGCTTGCCAAAAGTGAAAAGAATTTAAGGTACCTGCACACAAGTGTGTAAGACTACAGCTTTCAATACGTATTGCATCTCAACATTAAGAAAACAAAAATCCTCACCACTGGTCCAATAGGCAACATCATGACAGATAGAGAAAAAGCCTAAGTTGTCAATGATTTCATCTTACTTGGATCCACAATAAACATCCTTGATGCTAACAGTCAATAAATCCAAAGATGTGCTAGATTGAGAAAATCTGCTACCAAAGACCTTTCTAATGTGCTAAAGAGGCATGATTGTCATTTTAAGGACTAAGGTGCACCTTATCAATTGCTTGCTGTTCATCTGAAAGTTGGACAATGAATAAGGATGACGGAAGAATTGATGGTGCCTTTAAACTGTGGTTTTAGAGAACAGAACTAAATATCCCTTGGATAGCCAAAAGAACAAATAAATATGCCCTGGAGAAAATACAACCAGGTACCCCTTAGAGGCAAAGAAGGGGAAACTTTATCTCACATACTTTGCATCGTGATTACAGGAGGAAGCCAATCCTTGGAGAAAAATGTTATGCTGGGAAAAGTGGAATGTCAGAAGAAGAAAGGGAGACACTAAACGAGGTGGGGTAACACAGTGACTCTAACAATCTTGTTTTGTGTCGTTGAATTGGAACCGACTCATAGCCGACTCCCCAGCAGGACCATCCTTCTGTAATAAATCACCTGCCGGATTGGACCAATTGGCAGCATCAGGATGGATGGTGAAGAGATTGAGATTGTACACAGCTTTAGTTTGCTTGGCTCCATAGTCAACAGTCTTGGCACCAGCAGCCAGGAAATTAAAAGGCGCATTGCCATGGCAAAGTCTGCTGTTAGGGACCTCTCCAAAGTGCTGAAGAGCAATGGTGTCTCTCTGGAGACTAAGGTGTGTCTGATACAGGCCATGGTTTTTGCAATCACTTGTTATGCATCAGAGAGTTGGACAATGACCAAGGAGGATAGAAGGAGAATTGATGCCTTTGAGCTGTGGTGCTGGAGAAGAGTATTGAGAATACCATGGACTGCTAGGAAAACAAACAGATTTGTCCTGGAAAGGGTTAAACCGGGTGGCTCCTTGGAGGCAAGGATTCTGAGGCTTCGTCTAACTTACTTTGGACATGTTATGAGGAGAGACCAGTCCTTAGAGAGGGACATCATGCTTGGGAGGGTGGAGGGACAGCGCAGGAGAGGAAGGCCCTCTATGAGGTGGATTGATTCCGTGACTGGGATAATTGGGATGGGAGTGTCAGAGACAGTGCAATTGGCACAGGACAGAGCGAAGTTTAGGGCTGTTGTACATAGGGTCGCTATGAGTCGCAGGCGACTCAACGGCACATAACAACAACCACCTTTGGGAATGCATCACACCTACCACTTCTTATCACTAGACCAGTGGCTCAAGTATATCCGAGATAATGAGGGTGGCACAGGATTGAGCAGAGTTCAGATCCATTGTTCAGAGTCACTGAGTCATAGTGGCCTTGACAGCACATAACAACAAGAATAACAATGTTTGGATGGGAACACGGAAAACTTTTGCCTTCCGCTCAGGAGATGAAGACGATGAATAGATGAATGAGCTCTGTAAGAAATACTATGGAGAAAAGTGAGCAGTGTGTGGGGAGGGAGTGACGTATGGAAAAGTTCTCTGATGTGTCATTTTAGAATCACTTGAAATGCAGAAGAAAGCCATGCGCACAACTAAGGGCAGGCTTTCATAGTAGAGGAAGCAGGTTCAAGGGGCTTGCAGCAAGAAATCACTCAGCCTAATTGAGCTTCTGAAGGGAAGTTGAGGTGGCTGGGCTAAGGTGAGCCCAAAGAACAGGATGAATTGGCAGGTAAGGTGCAAACGAAATGGCTGGGACCTTGTAAATCATGTTGAGTATTTTTTTATTTGACTTTAGTCTGGGAATTTATGGAGCAGGCTTATATTTTAAATGCATCTTTGTGCCTGCTGAATGGTACTAATACAGCCCTCTAGCTGTAACAGATAAAGGTGGAAGCTGCCATTTTAGTTAGGCTATTGTAATAGGAAGGGAGTTTTGGGTGCCTAGTCTATATGGAGTCGTACTGCTAGCATAAAGGCCACACCTCTCTGGAAGTTCAAATCCACCAGGGGCTTTAGGAGAGAAAACTGGACAATCTCTTTCTGAGCAATGTATACCAATGAAAGTCTAAGAGTTGGTCAACTCTGGGTGACTACCAACAATAAGGCAAAGAGTTGAGATTGTTTATAGGACAAATGAGAACTGTTTGGGACTTTTTTAGGAGGATATATGAATAGCTAGATTCAATAAGATTCTGCAAATCTATGGAAGCTGTTAGATTGGCTAAAATTAATCCCTTCTGGTTGAAGTACTCAGTTGTTCTCCAAAAGGACGCTGGTTCAAAACCCCCACCTCTTCATAGGACAAAGATATAGCAACAAAAAAATTAAAAAAAAAAAAGATATAGCAACAATGTGCAACCACTCAATAAGCAAGATGTCTTGGAGAAGGTACAACCACACCACTCCTTGGAGACAAAGATAATAAAGCTTCCTGTCACATTTTTGGGGTATGTTGGTAGAAGAGGCTATTCTTTGGAGAGGGAAATAAAGCTTGGGAACCCGGAGGAATGGCGAAAGAGAGGAAGACTCTTAGTCAGATGGTTTGGCACAGTGACTGCAGCAATCAGCTCAATCACGTGTGTCAGAGAATGTGAGGATGGCACAGGACAGGACAGGGTTTAGATCTGCTGTTCATAGGGTCATCATGAGCCGTACTTGACACACCGGGACCTAATAACAACAGTTACTAGTTCTTAGTGAACAATTTCACTGTTATTTCACCACATCAAAAATTCTGTTTCTAAGAATAGATAATGTCTGGCTTGCTCCTGACCCCACAGTACTTTGCTACAAAGTCAGAGCATCTTTAAAATTGATAAACCCTGACAAGAACAAGGATTACTAAGTAAGCAACATGTGCTAAAATGTATGTGAGACTGTTTTCTACAGATTAGTGAGTAATTCTACACAAATCTGTATTTACCATACTTGGTGGGTTTGGAGCTGCGCTGTATTCTGCCTGTAAAAATGGACAGACCTGTGAGCCCTATGGGACAGTTCTACTTTGTCCTATCAGGTCACTGAGAGTTGGGATTGACTGAAAGGCATTTGATTTGGTTTGAGCTTGGATTGAAGGTTGTGTGCAAGAGAGAGGAGAAAAGGAAAACTGTGAAGGGGGTTTGTGAGCTGCTAGAAGCATAGATTTGTCATGTTCTGCAACAGTGTGATTGTGGAAGGAGTCAGGCTGGAACAGGTGGAGGAAATTAAGAGTTTGGTTTTGAACATATAGACATTGAGATGCCAATTAGGCATCTAAATGGAGAGAGAAAGCAGGCAATGAAGTATGTGAGTTGGGAGTTTAAGGAGATGTTGAGGCTGTAGTTATACATTTGTGAGTCATCAGTATAGAGAACATAATTAAAGCTATGGAAGTGGTGGATGCACCAAAGAAAGAAGTTCCAGGGCAGGCATTTAGGGAATACATGCAGTCTTGACATTTCTCTCATTAAGGGGTAACGTCTCGAAAGAAAATAAACTAGTTGTCTTGCAGAGCTCAGCACTGAACCATGCACAGAAAGGCAATTAGCAAGTCACAGACATGATAAGGCAGCCGAATCAAACACTACTGGCCCCCAAACACTGAAGCAGTGACTCTTTAAACTCGCTGGAATCCAGTGGATTCCAGTTTGTGACGACACTCAGCTTTTGGGGAGACTGTACCTCTTTATACACCATGCTCTGGGCATTGAATGACCTGGGAAGCATCAACGGAAGATGGAAGGAATACACAGAGTCACTGTCCTAAAAAGAACCCACTGACACTGAAAACTTCCAGGAAGTATCGTATGAGCAGGAACCAGTGGTAATGAATGAGGAAGTGGAAGCTGCCTTGAAGGCTGGCAAAAAATAAAGCCCCAGGAATCAGTTGAATACCAATTGACTTGATGCATTTAACAGGTGCAGCTCTGAATGTACTCACCAGTCTTTACCAAGAAATTTGGAGGACAGCTGTCTGATCAAAAGCCTATATTTGTTCCCATTCTCAAGAAAAGTGATGCAACAGAATATGGAAGCTATTGAACAATATCACGTGCTGGAGATCTTTCAAAAAATGTCTAGACCAACACATAGATAGAGAATTGCCAGAAGTTCAAGCAGGATTTATAAGAAGCCAGGGATATCATTGCTGATGTCAGATGTATCCTGGCCGGAAGTAAAGAATACCAGAAGAAAGTCTATTTATGACTATGCAAAGGTATCTGACTGTGTGGATCATAAGAAACTATGGCTGACACCGAGAAGAAAGGAAATCCTAGAGCACTTAACTGTGCTCGTGTGAAACCTAGACCTAGACCAGAAGACTATTGTGTGTACAGAACAAGGGAAAACTGCATGGTTTAAAATTAAGGAAAGAGTGTGTAAGGGTTATATTATTTCTTTCCATACCTATTCAACCTGTATGCTGAACAAATTATTTGAGAAGCTATACTCTATGAAGAGGAATGTGACATTAAGATCTGAGGGAGACCCTTCAATAATTTGTGTTATGCAGATGACACAACCTTATTTGCTGAAACTTGTTGCAGAAGATCAAGGAATGCAGTCTTCAATTTGGATTGCATCTCAATGTCAAGAAAACAAAGGTTCTTACCACTAGACCCATAGGCAACATCATGATTGTTTGTTGTTGTTTGATGCCGTCGAGCCGTAGACGACTCATAGCGACCTTATGAACGAACAGCCTGAGCCCTGTTCTTACATAGAGTTTCCAGAGGCAAGCCATTTTGGAAGTGGATGCCACTCCTGCTTCCAGGCTTGATTTAGTTGGGAAGCTCCAGCCAACACTGTCCACCATGGGTACCCATTACCATGATTGGAACAACACTGTCACAGGCTTCAGCATCACAGCAACCATGAGTTACCTCTGTAGAGCAACACACAGACCAGTGCTATACCACCTAGAAGAAAACACCATGATAGAGAAAATATTGACACTGTCTTCTTACTTCATCTTACTTGGATCCACAATCATCCCCTTGGTACCAGCAACCAGAAAATCGGGAGACATATTGCACTTGGAAAGTCTACCACTAGGGACTTATCCAAATTACTGAGGAGTAATGATATCAGTTTAAGGACTAAAGTGAGTCTGACTGAGTCCATGGCCTTTCTGATAACTTGATACACACCTGAGAGCTGGCTAGTGAATAAGGATGACAAAATAAGAACTGAAGACTCTTGACCAGGTAGATTGACACTGTGACTGCTGCAATGGGCTGTATGATGTCAGGAAGTGTGAGGATGGCACATGATAGGACACGGTTCAGATCTGTTGTTCGTAGGGTCGCTATGAGTCATACTCAACAACTCCTAAAAACAACAGCATGCATCTTTAAGAGAGCAAACTAGCTTAACTTTCTTGCGATATAGCTGGTGGGTTTAAACTATTGGCCTGTTGGTTAGCCGCCCAACACTTATCTTCTAATGCCACTAAGACTTCGTTACTCTTTGGATGATGCAAATTAACAGTTGTTTTAAGAATCAAGGCATTACCGAGTTTTGAAGAAAGAAATATGAAATGGAATGCCATAGTGCATAGACATTGAATGAAAGAGTTAAAATGGCTATTGCATTTCTTTAATAGACAAAACTTTTGTTTTTCCAAATCAACTAAAATGTTAGTTGTCAATTTCACTTTGTTCTAGTTATAGGCTTCTCCAGCTATAATTCAGTCAAGTTTATTTCTTCAGGCTTGAATGATAGGGAAGCTATTATACTGAGAAGTTTAGATCTTTCATTTCATAATGGCTTGCTATAAATATTTTTATAAGGAAACTATTAGGGAACATCATAAATGGAAGTGACACTAATAACATTTCTTCCCCTTGGTTATCCCATTAGAGAATTCTTCAACTTTAGGAAGAAGAAGGAATTGTATCTTGTTTAATTGCTCTTGAGTCACATACTTATAACACCATGGCCTTCTAGGATAAATCACAAGAGTTTTCAATGTCTAAGTTAAAGTTTCCCATTTCCATTTGTTGCTGTGTTAATATGAAATTTATTCTTGCCGGAAGCAGACTATAGCAATACTTTAAGGAAGAAATTGAAATTAGGTATGTGTGCCTGCTAATGTTATGAGAGTCGTGCTAACGACAGCTGCTAACAAATCTGTAAATTAGAAAGTCTTTGCTTTAGTGATCACATCAGCCTTAAGGAGATGCAGTTTAGAACCGATTAGACGTATTGCTGGCAACTGCTTACAAAGCTGTTGATAGGAAAGGAACAGCACACCTACTATCTAGAGAAACATCTAAAATTTTATCTAGGTGGCATTTTTGTCCTTTCCGATCATATGGTATTTCAGCCACACAAAACCTCACTCCTCTAGAGTTCGTTCCTACTCATAGAGACCTTATAGCACAGAGTAGAACTGCTTTATAGGTTCCCTGATATTGTAAATCTTTACAGAAACAGACTGCCACATTTTTGTCCACCAGAGAGCCAAGGGGTTTGAACTTCCAAGTCTTTCAGTTAATAGCTGATTGCTTTATCGAGGGTTCCTAAATCAACTGTGAACCTACTACCATTGTGTCAGTTCTTCCTACAGCACAGAGGTTTCTGAGTTTTACTTAAGTCTTCATGAAAGGGGATTATCTCATCTTTCCCCTTCAGAGCTATTGGTAGATTTGAACTGACAACTTTCAATTAGAAGCCCATAGTTTAACCCAGAGCTCCACTAGGATATGATCATCAAACAGGGCATAATGACAGGATGTTTTTAGAAGTTTAAATAATATTCTTTAAGTTAAACAATATTAAATAATATTCTTCCAGTGACTGGCTACTGGGTTACTATCTTTATCATTCTTTTGCTGAGATGCAACTGTAGTTTTCCAGCATGAAAAAATACCTATTGCTCGGGAATTTCTGCGTGCAGTATTAGGTAAGACAGCACTCAAATAGTTGCACCATTTCAATGTGAGACCCAGTAATTTTAAAAGATAAAAAATATATAGTCTAAAGTTATTGAAACTCATTATCTTGCAACAGCTTACAAATAATGCAAATGTGAAAGACAATATTAAAAATGCAAGATTTTATGGGAACATTTTTTACTCTTTAGGAAGATACACAGAAGAGTCAACATCAGAGGTTTTTCTTTGTCAGGAAATAAAATTGTATCTTCTACTTGATGCAGTGCCTTCTAAACCAGCACATTTAATGCTTTTATGAAGTCAGGATCCGGAGAGTATAGGAAAATAATGACTCTTGTTTGAATAGCATATTTGGTTGAACGAATTGCCTTTGTATCTATAAATAGAAACTATAAAAAAGTAATTTTATATATGCATAATTTATTTTCTCAGCTCAGAATGTGAGCGTCAAATACAAGTCTTAGAGATGAGGATTTTGAAACTTTTCATTACTCAAAGGCACAAACTCCACTTTGAAAACTCTTACCAAGGACTATATGAGAAAACTTACAATGACAGAGAGCTTGTGTGGTAGGTATTGTCCTCATTTTATTCATGTATTTAGAATGTTGCAGATTCAACAAAATGAAATCATTGGTATACTGTCTCAATTCATAATGTCAGGACTTCCAACTTGATTTCAGGTTTTTGTGATTTCCCTAACAAGAACCTCAATTTCCTTGGGGATAAATGGATTTCTATATGTTTTTATATCATCTGATGGTCATAACTTGGTGTCTATATGATTAGAGAAGAGCAATTGCAGTAAATTGTGTTCATAAGTTGATATTCAGGTTTCTCAATTTGCTATTCAAAGAATAAGGTAGAGAATATCTCATAATTCATTAGAATGTAATTTCAGCAATATGCATGCATATATTATGAATAGTGGCAAACAAGGGCATATTTCCAGAATCATAAATAATTCTTTCATTTGTATACCTTTCATACAAAAAAAAGAAAGTAGTTAAAATAAATGCATTTTGAAACCAGAGATGACTACCTGTAAATTACAGTTTACTGCTTTCTTTGGAGAGGTGAAGTGTACAATACTCAGAACAAAAAATTACTCACTCTGGAGATATTTAAAGGACAAGACGAACATTCTGAAAGTGCCTTTGACTGAAAACATGTAGAAGAGTCCTTTTCACTAGAAGATGTGATAAAAATATACATTACTTGGCTGAAGTGTCATGCATCCTATCTGTTTTATTTTGTTAACTGGGTTTTACTTACTAATAATAACCATGATATAATTGTTGTCTTCCACCTGCCAACACTCCACATAAATTTACCCACTAAATCTTGCAGTATCACAAGGTGTTGTTTACCATTTCATATCTAAAATGTAAGAGGCTCTTGGACTCCATTGGATTTCTAAGGCTGTAAATAGCACTGGAGAAGGTTTCCCATCTTTTCCCTGAGGAGCTACTGGTGGATTTGAATCACCAGAGAGGTGCCGCCTTTGGGTTAGGAGTAAAACCCCTGCTCTGACCTCTAAGTCTTAACTCTCCCTGGCAGACAGGCTGAAGTCCACTTATGTGGATGCCCAGAAGTTTCTTAGCAAAGAGACAGGACTAATTTCTCAGGACCACCAGGACTCCCTTTCTGCATTAGATTGATAACCCACTTTGGCTTTAGGAAGTGATTTAAATTCTACAGCAATTCACATTCTGTTATTCAATATGCAGTGTAAAGAAATCCATTGCTGAAAACAAAGTCAGTTACTTGATTACCTGCTGTAAACAATGCATACAAGACCCTGAATAATTACCACATCAAATAGAGAAATATGTAAGAAAGAAGTAGAAGAAAGCATTACTAAGGATGTATGCCTTTCATTTTAAATTCAAAGTCAATTTCTTCATTGCTGCCCTTGTAACTGGTGGTTCTTTCATTCTACAGAAGACTGAACCCATTGCCAGAACGTGGATTTTAACTGGTGACCTTCCATCAGGTTTCTAGGGCTATAAATATTTAGGGGAGGATATTCCCTTCTTCCTTCTCTAGGGTTGCTGGTGAACTCAAGTCACTGGTTAGCAGCACAACACAATGCATTGTGCCAGAAAGATGCTTTCACCACCACCCCCTACTAAAGTTGCTTAAATGCTACTGATTATAAAGCTTTTGCATAATTAGCAAATAAGTCCAGAGAATCTTATCCATATGGAAAAGCCCATCAGGAGTTGTGATGCTAGCCCAAAGATCACACCTCTCTGCTTGTTCTTATGTATCAAAGCATCAACATAGAACAGTATGCAGTCATCTCCTATGAGTTACAGCCTCCAAAAATCCACTGGAGGGGCAGCTGCGGGTCGGGTCCCACTTAATGTCAATGAGAGAGAAGGGGGAGAAAGCAGAGAGAAATTTATAAAAGCGAAAAACACACTTTTCTGAAACTGCAACACATTTTAGGGAAACCACATCCAAGATTGGTACTTAGCGATGGTCAAGAAGGAGCGATGTGCATGTGGTGGTGGTGGGGGGGGGAATACATGCTGTTTCATGTGATAATGGGGTTCTATCCAGATATTGATACAAGCCAGCCTTTAGTAAGTACATGTTTATTGGGATTCCTGCACTAATATTTAAAAAAAATCATGAAAGAATTATTACTTCCCATTTTATATTGTTGTTTCTTGTTAAGTCTCGTCAAGTTGCCTGTGACTCATAACAACACTATGTACAACAGTTCTGAACTTGGCCCTATCCTGTGACAATTTCATTGTCTCCAACAGACCAAATACCACTTGTCTAGTCACTAAGTCAATCCATCTCATCCTGGGTCTTCCTCTCCTGAGCTGTCCCTCCACCTTTCCAAGGACAGGAAGGGAGATCCTTGGAAGGATATCCTTCTCCAAGGACTGGTCCCTCCTGCCCATGTGCCCAAGTATATAAGACAAGAAAACAGAGTTAAGAAAATTTACCCTATCAAAATTACTTGCAAACTATTGACCCAAAATTTGAACCCAAATCTTTTGATTCCATAGTGCATGCTACTAACCATTCGCTAATCTGATTCCACCCTTGGTATATAAAATAATAAAACTAAGTAATAATTCAGATTGTAATGTTATAGAGGTTTTTTCAGTAGGGTTAATTAAACATGTTAATGTATGAGATAAATAGGAATTTATGTAATTTAGAATCTGGAGTTAGGATAATGTGGCATTTCAAATTTGACAAGTATTTTGAAAATATTTCTGCAGAAGGAAAATGCAGTTTGTTTAATATGAACAAATGCAAATTTTCAGTAAGTATTTGAACCAGTTAGAGGTCATGATTAGCAGTTATAAATTTTCAATCAGATTCTAAGGCTGGACAATGAGTAAGGAAGAAAAAGGAAGAACTGATGTGTTTGGTTATGGTGTTGGCAAAGAACATTGCATCTATCATAGATTGTCAGAACAAATAAATCTGTCTTCGAAGTATCGTCAGAATGCTCCTTAAAAGTGAGAATGGTGAGACTAGCTAACTCAGGAGCTCCGCTACCTCTTGTAGTGAGCAGTGGTTGCAGAAGATCAAAGAATAGAGCCTTCAATGAGGTTTGCATCTCCGTGTCAAGAAAACAGAGATTCCGTCCACTGGACCTAGAGGTAGCATCTAGAAAAGATTGGAACTGTCAATAACTTCATATTGCTTGGATCCACAAACACCACCCTTGGTACCAGCAGTCAGGAAATGAGAGGTGTATTACACTAGGAAAGTCTGCAGTTAGGAATCTCTCCAAATTATTGAGGAGTAATGACGTCAGTTGGAGGACTACGGTGAGTCTGGTTGAGGCTATGGTCTTTCTGGTTACTTTCTATGCATCCAAGAGCTGGACAATGAAAAAGAATGGCAGAAGAATTTATTCTAATGAGCTGTGGTGTTGGAGAAAAGCGCTGAGCGTCCCATGGACTAGAGAAAAGACAAACAAGCATGTTGTGGAGAGAGTGCAACCAGACTGCTCTTGGGAGAAAAAAAGTCATGAGGCTTTACCTCCCATGCTTTGGACATGTTGCTAGGAGGGCTTATTTTGGGGAGGGACATGATGCTCGGGAAGGTGGAGGATCGGTGAAGGAAAGGAAGTTCCTCGACCAGGTGGACTGACATGGTGACTGCTGGAATGGGCTGCAGTGCGTCAGGAAGTGTGAAGATAGTCAAGGGTAGGACAGGGTTCTGATCTGTCGTTCATGGGTGATATGGGTTGTATTTGACTTAATGACACCTAACAACAGGGAGCTCTGCAGAGCCCTGGTGGCCTATGGTATGCAGTAGTACTGCTAATCCTAAGAAAAAGCAAGTGGTTCTAATCCACTAACTACTCTGCAGGAGAAAGATGGACAGTCTTCTCCAGTGGGATTTACAGCCTCTAAAAATCTGCTGGTGGGTCAGTTATGAGTCAGTACACACTTCAAGGTATTTAACAATAACAACAGTTACTGTCCTACCACAACCCTGCTTGCTGAAACTGAGGAGGACCTCATGCACTTGCTGCAGTGGGTCAAGGACTGCAGCCTTCAATATGGATTGAGGCTCAATGTCAAGAAGACAAAGATTCTCACCACTGGACCAATTGGTAGCATCAGGATGGATGGTGAAGAGATTGAGATTGTTCACAGCTTTAGTCTGCTTGGCTCCACAATCAACACTCTTGGCACCAGCAGCCAGGAAATTAAAAGACATATTGCCATGGGAAAGTCTGCTGTTAAGGGCCTCTCTAAAGTACTCAAATTCAACAGTGTGTCTCTGGAGACTAAGGTTCATCTGGTACAGGCCATAGTCTTTGCAATCACTTGTTATGCATCATAGAGCTGGACAATGACCAGGGAGGACAGAAGGAGAACTGATGCTTTTGAGCTTTGGTGTTGGAGAAGAGTGCTGAGGGTGCCATGGACTGCTAAGAAACCAAACAGATTCAGCCTGGAGAGGGTTAAACCGGGCTGCTCCTTGGAGGCAAAGATTTTGAGGCTTCATCTGACATACTTTGGTCATGTTGTAAGGAGAGACCGGTCTTTGGAGAAGGACATCATGCTTGGGAGGGTGGAGGGCAGGTGTGGGAGGGGAAGGCCCTCTGGGAGATGGATTGATTCGGTGACTGGGATAATTGGGATGGGAGTGTCAGAGACAGTGAGATTGGCACAGGACAGAGCAGAGTTTAGAGCTGTTGTACATAGGGTCGCTATGAGTTGCAAGCGACTCGACAGCACATAACAACAACAACAACTATCCTACCTAAAACTGTGGGAGAACTTCCCATAACCCTGAGTGTAACAGTGGAAGGTCTGATGATGGTACTCTTCCTTATCCCTTCTTAGCTAAGATTGCTTCCCCTGTCACATTCCAGATGTCACCAACCTTGGAATTGCTATAGTTCTATCTACTACCATGTCCTCTTCACATCTCGCTAATCATTCCACTGTTTCCTTTCTGTGGAATATTCTGCCAACTTCTTCATGCAGGAAAACTCTGTGTGCACATAATTTATCAGGGAGATCTTTCCTAATCCCTTGAACCTGATTAGATTTTCTGGCTAGTGAGGATGTCACATCTTTTGTTTTCCCTCAGAAAACAATCATAATCTTACACACACTTGTTTTATGAGCTGGTTTGTCTTGTGTACATGCGCAAGGCAGATGCCCACTATGTTGTCAGATAAGTAAATAGTAGGTCATCTGTGTTTGTTGGTGAGGGCTAACAAGCAGATTCTGATGCTAAGACAGAGCAGAATTGCCCCTAGGGTTTCCTAAATGCTAGCAGGTTGGCAAGTTTTTCTCCTGTAAAGCCCTGGTTTGAGTTCATACTTATGACAAACACTGTGTCATCAGGTCTCCTTAAGTCATCCATAAATATGTAAGAATATTTAAGAAACTGACTGGAATAATGAGTAGATGAATGGGGACATGGCTTCTAAACATTCAATTGGTTTTGATAGAAATCAATATATCATGTCATCCTGAAACCCCTGGTGATAACTAAGCTCTGACTGAAGGAGCAATTCCAACTTGTCAATTGTGTTTGTGTTCCATACTAATTTGAGTGAAAATACCTTATTTCCTTCCCTGTATCTTGAGACCAGTAAAATGCTTAGCACTTGGTAAGGACAACACACATATTGATATATTAAAGGAAGGGAGAAAGATTATTAAAATGTAAAAGATTGAGAATACAACCAAGATTATGCAAGCAAATGGCTATTCTCTCTTTGAGACTATATGTTTATCTCAAGGATGCTTCCGGCTCTTGGGATGTTTGATGACCCATCTTCATAAACTCTATCCTGGGATCTATAAACTTTATTAGGAAGGTCTTCAGCAACTACAAATATTTGCCCCTGAAGAGAGTACCTCTGAATTTTTCAACTATTCAAATTTAAGAGCTACATATAGTAAAGATAACTTTGGGGGGCAAACTATGGATGTAGAATTTTACAAAATCATAGAAGTGTAGAGACTTAATAAAATGGGATCAAACTCCTGGAGTCAAACTCTCCAGGAACAATTCTTTTAAAAATTAGTTTTCATTCCATTAATTCATACACATTTAGCTTTATAATATTACTTACCATGGCGTTGTGTGTTTATCCCAAAATCAACCCCTTGTTGATGGGTTCTATTGCCAAGGGTTAAAATATAATTGTCCATCCTGCTCCAGCAGCTTCCAATTTGTTTCCCAGTAAAGTGCTTCTTGGGCCCTAATTATAAATCCTAAGCTATCCCTTAGATTTATGCATTTATTTAATTCCTCATTTATACATTTGCTTATCCATTTAGTCTTACATAACTCAATTGCTATTGAATCCGTTCCAACACATGATGCCTCTATAGGACAGAGTAGAACTGCCTCCAGCCATCTATATTGGTAAGAGAATGCCATATAACTAGAATGCTGGGTGGGTTGAAGCTACTGACTTTTTGGTTACCAGCCAAAAACTTGACCATTGTGCTACCAAGAATCCTTCAGTGCTTGAAGTCATGAGTTAGAAAAGGAATGTAAGCATTGCCCTAAGAGAATTTGGGCTGTGGGCTTGGAATCACGTTAAAATTCCTAACTGCAACCACATACAGTATATGTAGTGGTATATAAGAGCATTATGGAGTTTTACACAAAGGAAGACCTCAAGCTAACTACAAAATTCTTATTAGTGTTATAGAATAAGTGCCCTTCCTTGTTATGAAATATTTATGTTTGCAGTAAAGAGTGCAAAGCATGTTTCTTTGTATTTTAATAATGCTTCGTGGGCTGTGTTTGCTGTGGATGCTATTATTTTTTGCATAATTAAGTAATAAAACAATTAACACAGCAGGCACATGTCAACTAAATAGTGGTTAAAATTTGTGATTAACTGGAATTTTTTGCTTTGTTTGCTAATATTCTCCTTCTTACTGAATAATGCTGTACTTTTTCCAGCATGGAAAAAAATTCTCTTTTTCATATTTGTATCTTCTGTGTAACTGGATGAGGTTTAGCAAGAGATCTCAATGTTATAAACGATGTACTAAAGAGTTGTCTGTGAAGATCTGTAAATTAAATGACTATGAGCATAATTGAAGTGGAAGAAATTATTGTGGAATAAACACTTAGCAAGATGGTTAAATTGGCAGCTCTCTCCTCTATAATCCACTCATTCATATCATAGCTCTCCAAGCCTTCCACTCTCTGCCTACGCACTCTGATAAATTGACAACCAAGTACTTCACGTTGAGGGACTAGCAGAACTGTAAACAGGGAACCTGACACGTTTCAATCCCAGCTGAGTGAGCTCATCACACAAGCAAACTGGAGAGAGAAGGTACTTTATCGAGAATCAAGGCCCATCAGAGTAATTTGGTTCTGTATTAACTGTGTGCTTGCTGTGGGTTAGCCCCAAGCTCAACTCTCTAAACCAGGATGAATAAGAAATGTCCCCGGCCCTAAAGGAGCATACAGTCTAGACTAAATGGGTATTTGAATGCAATTCATAGCTCAGTCCTATCTCAAAGCACAACACAAGTGCCAATAAGTCTTTCCTAAATGTTGGCAAGTCTCAAGGGTTTTTAAATTTTCTTTCACCAACTACCTAGAATATTTTAAACTTTTAAAAAGGATCAGAACTAAATAAGAAATCAATGAAAGAAATAGAATCCTGGTAGTAAGCCATCATATTTCAAGTTCCTCATATTGCTTGCTGGTTAAGTCTCACTACTCTTTGAGGCAGAAATAGGGGAACCATATTCTCACCACTGGACCAATCGGTAGCATCAGGATGGATGGCGAAGAGATTGAGATTGTTCACAGCTTCAGTTTGCTCGGCTCCATGGTCAACACTCTTGGCACCAGTAGCCAGGAACTCAAATAACGTATTGCGATGGGAAAGTCTGTGGTTAGGGACCTCTCCAAAATACTCAAGAGCGATGGTGTCTCTCTGGAGAATAAGGTCTGCCTGATACAGGCCAGGGTTTTTTCTTTTTTTCTTTGCTGTTTTTTTTTCTATAATTATATTTTATTAATTTTCATAAACATTTACAGAGATTTTGGGCTTCCACTCATTCATTGTTGCACTATTCTCTCTACCCTCCTCCCAGTTTGTTCCTGTCCAAATGCCACAGTGCTTGTCAAAGCCAGTTCTGATTAATCTTCTTTGTCAGTGTATCCTTTGCCATTCCCTATCACTCCTCCCTGAGAGAGACTTCACCCCGAGTCATAAGGAAAAGGGGATGGCGTATTCTCTTAGCTACTTCCTGCTGAAAAGGGACGCTGTGGGTTTCAGGGTGAAGATCTTCTCTCACTACTCTAAAGGGCCCCTTTGGCAGTAGGAAACACATAGACTATTATGGAGATTGATTTTGGAATTTAGATGCACTCTTATTGATTGTGCTTGGCTGTACATGTTCATATCCTTGAAGATGTATCATGGGGGTGTTGCAACCTAGAAGACACAATTTTGACTAACAAGTTATAAGTACATGAGTCCAAAACTTATGGAAAAGTAAAAGAAAAGATTCTTTCATTGTTTTACAAACCCTCCCCCAGGTCCCCTCCACCATGCAGCCCTCGCTCTAGTCTCCTGTGATGACAGAAATACCCAGTTATATCTCTCTTTTAAACGGTTCTCTCCCTCCTCTGTTTCAGTGCAGTATACATTATTGAACCCATCTTACTCAGTCTCTCCCCAACCCCAAGGACAGTCCCATTCTACAACAGTGGCATCAGAGACCATAGCTGACATCCAAGCAGATATATGCACACCCATGTTTATTGCAGCTTTGTTCACAATAGCAAGGAGTTGGAAACAACCTAAGTGCCCATCAACAAACGAATGGCTAGAAAAGCTGTGGTATATTCGCACAATGGAATACTATGCTGCATTAAAAAACAAGGAACTCATGCAATATTATTCAAAATGGTTGACTCTGGAGAACATTATGCTGAGTGAAATATCCCAGTCACAAAAGGCCAGGTTTTTTTCAATCACTTGTTATGCATCAGAGAGTTGGACAATGACTACAGAGGATAGAAGGAGAATTGACGCCTTTGAGCTGTGGTGCTGGAGAAGAGTATTGAATGTACCATGGACTGCCAAGAAAACAAACAGATTCATCGTAGAGAGGATTAAACCAGGCTGCTCCTTGGAGGCAAGGATTCTGGGGCTTCATCTGATATACTTTGGACATGTTGTAAGGAGAGACAGGTCTTTAGAGAGGGACATCATGCTGGGTAGAGTAGAGGGACAGCGCAGGAGGGGAAGACCCTCTATGAGGTGGATTGATTCAGTGACTGGGGTAATCGGGATGGGTGTGTCAGAGGCAATGAGATTGGCACAGGACAGAGCACGGTTTAGGGCTGTTGTACATAGGGTCGCTATGAGTCGTAAATGACTCGACAGCACATAACAACAACAATAACAAATAATGTTCTCTGCTCTGTCACAGCCTAGCTTTGTAACCAGACTCAAATAGAGAATATGCATGCTTGACGTATATTATTCTTAGTTTATTTTCTTTGAAAACTTGGCATTTTTCTCAACTGTTTCAAAAACAGTGTTCTGTGTAAAGAGCTAGAAACCTCTCCACTCTGATACTTTCATTGGCTATCAATACTCGTAGGCATAGACAGAAAATATTTCGCTTCAGTCTACTTTGATACAAGTAAGCACTAATATGAGGCCACAAAGTCTCCAGCCATCTGGTGCTTATTTTGTCAGCAGTCAGGTAGATTACATTGATTTAATCACCATCTAAAATAAACCCATCTATGGCCAGATTTTATGAAGTTTAGAAATAAATTCTTCAAATTTCTTAAGGTGATTTAAAAGCTTGAAACATCTTTGTCCCTCTCAATAATCCAGAGACTGTGATAACCATCAGAGTTCTAGAACCTTGTCAGAAGAAATTCGTTCAGATGGTTTTTGCTGACAATTTGAAATGAAGACTGAGCAAAATTTCTGCCTCAAAACTAAAACATAAGAAGGAAGCAGACACTGGAAGAAAACCATTCTAAAACATAAATGAAACCCAGCTGATAATGGAAGCAATAAAAACGAGGGGAGGAAATACATTGAAAGTAGAGATCTTAGATTATGTTGAATGACTTGGTAGAGAGGAAATGCATTTGCTACAGTAAAGTCAAGATCAGAGCAAGAAGTTTAAGCAAGAAATTTAAGATTAGGAATTTTCTTCAGGATTTCTTAGAGTTGCGTTGGCAAAGAGATTCATCCCAAACTGTTCAAGAGTTGTTTTCCTCATTGCCATTTTACTGCCTCTCTGAAGATCCAGAACAAAGAAATGAAGAGTTGTCAAATTTTTCAAATGCAGATTCTGTGACTAGTGTTCTCTCTGGACTTCTGGAGATTTGATCATCTGCAAAACTCACCGGCCCACAACAACAAGAAAACACACAGAGGGGTATCAGATAACGAGTCACAGAGGGCAAGATATGTTTGATACCCGTAACCATCATAACTATCAAATCCTTTGTTTAGGATGTGGTCATTTCTATGAAGAATGCAATAGAAAACTAACTTCCAAGAAAGTTGCTTCTACCATTTGAGATTCTCTGCCTGAATTATAACTGTTATTATTTCCTAGTACTGTTGGTCACTTGCAACAACATAAGTATAGTGGATTTTTTATAGGGAGGTGTTTTTGTTTGTTTAATGGATTTATGGCAGTAGTCTGTTAGCTTGAATACTAGACACATAATGTCAGCTCCAACTTAGGTTAGAGAGTATGTGAAATATCTAGAATTAGCTAGTGTGTATTGACTTAAGGATATGTATGGAGAGAGAGGAGATGCTGAGCTTCTCTTAAAAATGTGAGATTGCATGATGCTTATATTTGCACAACATGAATGAAATTAATGTCACTAAATTGTATGTGTCAAGACTGTTAATGTGGCAAATATTTTATTATCTGTATATAAATGTATGTACTTGACACAGTAGCTGCAACAGTGGGTTCAAGTTAAAGCAGTGTGAAGATTGCATAGGATCAGGCAGGGTTGGGTTGGGTTGGGTTTGGCTTGGCTTGGCTTGGCTGTACATAAGATTGCTGTGAGATGGGGCTGACTTGACAGCACCTAACTACAACAGTAGTTAAGAGTGATTAATAGACCTAGTGCAACTTTTTTTTGTTTCGAAGTGGAGTTTGAATAATATTTCGGGGTGGGAATGGCAGGGGCAGGGGGAGGAGGATTGTGTACCAATGAAGAAGGAAGAAGTTTATCTTTTGCTTTTCAAAGAGAGGAACAAACTGGGGGGTAGGGTAGAGAAAGAGGTGCAATGATGAATGAATGGAAATCCCAAATCTCTGTGAATGTTAATTAAAATTAATAAAATAAAAAAAGAAACCGGAACTGCCACTAAAAAAAAAAAGAAGAAGAAGAAGAAGTGGAGTTTGGGTGTCTTATTACCTAAGCTCAGAGTAAGAACAGTGGCTGGAGAGTAACACTTGTGCCACACAAAAGGATTTTTCTACCTCTGAGGGATAAACAAAGTGCCAGAAGGACACCATTACTAAGACCCCACTCTATTTGTTGTAACATATCTTTTGTTTTGTCTCATAATCTTCATAGCGACATATAGAAGGAAAGGTAAATTCTCCATCTCACTCTCACATCTGCGCACATGCATCACACCACTTCCAACACATTCATTTTTTAGACTTATGGATATCTTAAATGTAGCTTTTTTAATAACACTGAATGCTTTCAAAGATTGATTATTCAGCAGTATTTCTTCCGTCCCTCTGTGGTTTTAGCCTACCCTGTGGAGTGTGTTGATGAAAGTCTTGTAATATATTGAGCCTTCACAGCAATTTATTGTCCCTTTTAGATGACACATATAAATATCCCAAATGAAATGTTGGCACCACCATCAAAGCACTAAAATATGTCATCATTCCTCTCCGGCAATTTCATATTTTACGTGTGTTTGATGTTAATGGGAATGTTATATTCGGGCTTAACAAATATATGGCCTGAAAAAAAGTAAATATCAATAGACTTCTTGAACCCTTTCATTAAATGTTTCTGTTGCATGAGAATACATCAGGAACATAAAAGACATTGTAAATCCCATTTATCAATATTACATTGTTCCATTATATTTGAATGATTTATATATGTATAAATGCGTATTTCTGTATTGAACAAGATGGGATTCTAATGGAAGGGGTTTTTTATATGTTTATAAAAGGAAAAGTTTCACGTTTGTTGATTTATGAATGTGTTTACTACTAGTAGTCCACGGTATAAGTCCTTCAGTTGGTGCCTTGCTCTGAAGGATGTTACAGCGGTCATGGAGAATTAGCTGATGACCCTGCTGGTGATAGGATTTGCATTTTGTTTCAGTGATGTTGTACTGATCTAGTTCTGGCTGTAGCAGAAATACTGCAAGTGGGGTGGGTAACTTTGGCAAACAGACTTTTCCTTTTTTTTGCCGTTTCAGAGGTTAGGAATCTGGACTCAGGATGTCATATCTAGAGGAAGATTTTCTGTCTATGTTAAAACTAGAAGGTCCTTGTTTCTTGTGAGCTTCTCTCATTCACAGTCTGTATGTACCTTGGCATCTCTCTGTTCAGCCTGCCTCAGAAGAGACTGACTCAAAATGCACTCTAAACTGATCCTGCCTCATTCAGATAGCAAGGAACAGCACCTCTGAAACGGGATGATAGCCACAGGCAAGTTTGATTAGATGCTGTCAAGGTGACTACAACTCATCAAAACTCTATGAACGATAGATCAACTCTGCCAACCTCAGTCTACCACACTCCATCATTGTTGCATTGGCCATGTCAATTCATCTAGTTTGGGACTACCTCTTTTTTTGCAGATCCTCTGCTTTCTCCAGAATGTTGTCTTTTTCTAAGGACTGACACATTGTGACAAAATGTCCAAAGTATGTGAAATGAAGTTTCACCACCCTTGTCTTCAAAGGGCACTCTGGACACTCAAAGACACTCTAAGACAGTTTTATTTGTTTTTTTGGCAGGTGATAGTATATTCAAGGTTGGTTGTTTTGTTGTTTGGGTTTTTTTTCACAATATCACAATTAAAAAGCTTTGATTCTTCTTCCATTGAAATCACATTGTACAGATGTTAGTATAAATGTTAAGATTCACCACATATATTTTGGAAGAGAAGGACATAATTCAATATATAACATGTAGAATGTATTTCTCACCATAGACATAGAATAGAGGCAAGAAAGATGAGAGATATCTGAAGAGTGCTATCTCCTTAATCAAGATGTTGTTGTTGTTGTTATATGCCATGAAGTTACCTGTGACTCATAGCCCTATGTACAATAGCCCTAAACCCTACTCTATTCTGTGCCAAACTTATTGTCTCTTATACACCCAAACCCGCTACCCCAGTCCCTGAATCAACCCTTTTCATCTAGGGTCTTCCTCTCCTGCAAGATAAGGATACCCAATTATCCAGAAAAATGATATTGAATGGTGTTGAAGTCCTTGGGCTTTGGCTCAAGACAGCTGCTTGGTTTACCCAGCAGGTCCAATTACTTGGACTCTGTGTTGATCTGGCATCTGCTCATTCAGGACTGTCATCTTGGCAGCCCCCAGCTAATTCTTTAATGTTGGACCCAAACAGAACAGAGGGAAAATGAAAAGAGATGGCCTTTCTGGAATGCCTGCTCCGAAAGATACCCTGGAGACAGACAGGCAAGATTTCCAGCCAAGCTTTCTCTCCACTGGCATGCTTTTTAAAGCCCAAGCTACACTGTGACCTTGTGCAAATCACATTGATAATAGATGTTTTTCTCCATGTATCTACCGCTCTCTCCCTCTGGGTGTCTAACCCCCACTGACTTTAATTGGACTTCCACATGTGGGCTTGGAGGTACACCCTATGAGCAATGCCCCCAAGATACAATGGGCTGATGGATAAAACTTCAAAGTACCCTAGCTTAATACCCATGCAACGACATGAAAGTGAAATACAGGCCCCATTAATGGCATTACAACATCATAAAAATGGACTTTTAAGCATTGCATGCTCCTTAAAAGTGAGAATCTTATTAGAACTTTCCTTAGCATTTTACCTTCTTAAGTTATTTTTTATTAAATGTTTTATCCTTAATCATCCAATTATAAAAAATTTCATTGTAAGAATAGCCAATGTTCTATGTCAAGAAACAAGGCAATAAAGAGGAAAGAAACACACGGCACTTTCGTTGCCACCTACTAACATTAGCAAAAAAAACCAACGATTATCCCTTCCTAACAGAATTAGAGCTCCACAAATGTCCTATGGTTGTTTATGTTTTTCCTTCTGGCTTACGCTTACATAGGACAACATGTTATTGAGCTAGACTCTTAGTATTTCCAGATCTTTGTCATTGAGAACCTCCTTTTATACAACTTCATGGATTCCAATTCCCTCTAAGTAAAATCATTCAACTCTTCTCACTCTTTCCCTAATTTTTCACAAATACATCTCAAGATCAATAGGAGAGATCATACCATCAAAGAGTCCTAGGTATCCAGATAGATACTTTCATTATTTTCAACCTATAGATAAATAGTTCCTTACATAAAATATATCAATTTAATTAATAGACCTTATATAAATTTCATTAAATGCCTTAAGAGAAAAATGCCATTATTGAGAATTATGTAGAAACAATTCTCTCTGCTTCTTTTTCTCTGTGGCTCTTGTATTCTTGCTTTCTTATACTGGTTCCTAGGAAGCGTTTGTGCCTTATGTCCTTAGAAAGCTGTGCTGCTAATCTGAATGCCTTGCCTCTCGCTGGAGGGTCAAATATGAGTTGGTTCCAACTCAGTGACAATGGGAAGGTAACTCTGGACACAAACAGTGTTTTATAATCATAATAATAAAAAATGATATCTCCAAGTTTACAAAGCATTTCCATAGATTTTTCTTATTTACTACTAGCTCTTCTACTATTCTTCTAGGTGGTATAGCACTGGTCTGTGTGTTGCTGTACAGAGGTAACTTGTGGTTGCTGTGATGCTGAAGCCTGTGACAGTGATGTGTCAGTCATGGTAATGGGCACCCATGGTGGACAGTGCTGGCTGGAGCTTCCCGACTAAATCAAGCCTGGAAGCAGGATCGGCATCTACTTCCAAAATGGCTTGCCTCTGGAAACTCTATGTACGAACAGTGCTCAGGCTGTTCGTTCATAGGGTCGCTATGAGTCGTCTACGACTCGACGGCATTAAACAACAACAACAACTCCATGAAGCAGATATTGCAGATTAAAGACTGTCTCAGAGAGGTTAAATGACTAGCCAAGATTTCACAGCTAGGAAACAAAAGAAATAGGATTTTAACTATGTTTTGTGATGCCAAAATATCATGCTTTGTTTCACAATGTGTATTTAAATGTATATAATGAGTTTTCAACTATACAGTAATAACCCCCTGCAATGCAGACCTCTCACTAGGCTCCAAGTCAGTCTCCTTGAGATTTGTCACGGAACCCTCAGCAAATTCAGATGTTCAGGGCTTGCACGTTGTAAGTGTAAAAAATGTTTGTTGCCTCAAGGAATAACAGTCAGAGCCTTGCATGTTGGCATTCTTTATAGAAGAAAATGTTAAGTTATAAAGTCATCTAGTATTCTACATATAAATATTTCTCTAGGCCTAACCAAGTAACTAAGAATATTAGCCAGGGGGGTAAACGCTGCCTTTATCTCTTGAGTGACATTAACATGATAATAAAATGTATAGTAGGCTCCAAATGATGGGCTACATTTACTGGAGTTTAGCATCAAAGAAAAAAAATACTAAAATTTGTAACTATACCAAGATAATATTGAAAACTTATGCATATTTCTCAAAACATTTAGCCTAAAATATATTTAACATCATATGGCAAAAGCAATAACTTTGTCACACATGCATATGAGTTGATCAAAGTAATGGACTTTACATTTTAAACTGGATGGTGTTTCATTTTAAATGACTTTGGGGGATTTTAGGAAAATGAATGACTCACACCATTTTGGACTTTGGGGAAATCATTTTAACATATTAGAAGTCAAAGCCCTTTTAAAGAGTGATCACTGCTTGGAATACTGACAAATAAAGATCATAATTCCTCCTTTGCAAAAATTGATTTTAAATATATGCTCAATTTTTAATATATACACACAGCAGTTCTATGAATAATCATGCAGTATTACAGAATAAGTGAACATATCTTACCTTAAGTGAAATAAGAAAATAATGATACTCACCTTCCAAAATGGGAAACATTATATGTTGTATGCAAATCTTAATACTATGAATTTAAGAGATTTTTATAATGAAAATCATCATTATAGTGTAAATATAATAGAACATGGGATGTCATTGCTTACATCAGATGGATCTTATCTAGAAGTAGAAAATACCAAAATACGTGTATTTATGTTTTGTTGATATGCA
Organism: Elephantulus edwardii; assembly: GCF_000299155.1. NCBI lineage: Eukaryota > Metazoa > Chordata > Mammalia > Macroscelidea > Macroscelididae > Elephantulus > Elephantulus edwardii. The sequence goes on from NW_006399772.1 coordinate 25,366,588, forward strand.
AAGATTATAGTATATTATGGATAACATTAACGAATGGGATTAGCACAATATTTGTGTATATTTAAGTGTACAAATGTGGAATCTGTACATAGAGCTAAAAGCATGATGGTTATAATTAGAAAAAGTACATAGCAGGGTTGTACCATTTCACCATATATATTTAATATCTATACACAGCAAATAAGCTAAGAAGCTCATCAATATATAGAATATAATATCAGGATTGAAGGAAGACACATCAACAATTATGCAGGTAGCACAACTTGCTGAAAGGCAAGAGGGTTTACATCATGTACTTAAGAAGATCAATTATTATAACCTTCAGCATAATTAGGAACCAACTAGTATAGCCTTCAACTTGGATTAAGAAGACATAAAATCCCAACAACTGCATCAGTAGATAACATCATGATAAATGGGGGGGGGGGAGATTAAAATTGTCACAGTTTCATTTTACTTAGATCCACAATCAACACCAATGGTAGCAGCAGTCAAGAAGTGAAAAGAAGTATTGTCTTGTCTTGTCTTGTATTGCATTGCATTGCATTGCATTGCATTGCATTTATTGTATTGTATTTATTGTACTGTATTGTACTGTACTGCATTGCATTGCATTGCATTGCATTGCATTGCATTGCATTGCATTGCATTGCATTGCATTGCATTGCATTGGGCAAAAATGCTGCCAATGACCTCTTTCAAAGATCCAAGCCATGTTATTTTCAATTGTTTCCTATGAATATGAAAGTTAGACAGTAACTAGGTAGAACAAAGAAGAATTGTTGCCTTTGGCTTTCAGTGTTAGTAAACAGTTTGAATATACCTTGGACTGTCAAAAGAACAAGCAAGTACGTCTTGGAAGTTGTGCAGCATGAGGGCTCCTTGGAGGTAAAGATGGTGAGGCCATTAGATGAGGATTTGATCTTGAGGATGGTGGGCATGTCTAACCTTGAAAAATATCGACAAAGCAGAGGAAGTCCTTCCATGAGATGGACTGTTACCATGACTGCAGTGACGGGCAAACAACCTGTGAGGATGGTGCAGAATGGAACAGAATTTCTTTCTGAGGCACTGCTGACTTGATGGAACCTAAGCAGATGACAGGGTGTTAGTTTTGTATGTTATTATTATGAACCACTTCAAGCACATTATTGTTCTTTTAGGTGGTGTTGGTTATAAGGAAGACAACAACAACTTATAAAAAGTTATATTGAAAGCTTAGCTAACTTAGATCCTTGTTGTTGTTATGTGCTGTTGAGTTGCTTGTGACTCATAGCGACCCTATGTACAACAGCCCTAAAACCTTCTCTATACTGTGCCAATGCCGCTGTCTCCAACATACCCACTCCAATTACCCCAGTCACTGAATCAATCCACCTCATAGAGGGTCTTCTCTTCCTGCGCTGTCCCTCCACCCTCCCAAGCGTGATGTCCCTCTCCAAGGACTGGTCCCTTCTTACAACATGTCCAAAATGTGTCAGAAGAAGCCTCAAAAACCTTGCCTCCGAGGAGCAGCCTGGCTTCACCCTCTCCAGGATGACTCTGTATGTTTTCTTGGCAGTCCATGGTACATTCAATACTCTTCTCCAGCACCACAGCACAAAGGCATCAATTCTCTTTCTATCCTCCCCAAAATTCTATTAGGTCTCTTTAGAGACATAGCCCACTAAATCTGAGAGTTTAGGGTAATATTTAAAAGTTATGATAGGGATTCCAGAATTGTATGTAGAAGGAAAGACTGTGGCATGATTGCCAAATGACCATTCTATGTGAGAAATAACTATTTCAGCAATAAACCTGTTTTTATTTCTGCCAGAAATCGTGTTAGTCATATAGTAGAACTCAGTTTATTTTCTGAGTCCCAGCCATCTCAGCCACACTTACTCCAAGAGAAAATGTGACAACTCTAGAAAAGTAGGATACTATGAATGATAGGTCTATTCACTTTACCAAGGAAACTGCTAGGATAAATGATTTAAATTCAATTTCCATACCCTCAGAAGAGAACAAAGTACCAGGAAATGACTGTATTTAATTTCTATAGTACTAAATCATGCCAGCATAAAAATATATCAAAGCAAAGGAAGCATTAGCAAAGATTTTGTTTCTGGTCAAGATGATAGCATCCAGTCTCATCTCCTCAACGACCTAAAATATCCTTGGTGTCAAGAAATTGTCTGTCCCACAAAGATTAGGAATTGCATGTATCACAAAATGTCATTTAATAATGTTATGCTGGCTTTAGCTCTAAAAATTCATTACTGTCAGATACCATGTCCTGTCCTGTCTTGGAGTTTATTAGCTAATAATTCCAAAATACATTGTAGAAGAGAAATCTTAAAAAAAAATACATCATAAAATAAACATACAAAAACAATCTCATTGATGTTGATTTAAAACCACCTCATAGCTTCCCTCCAGCAAGTTTTCAGAGGCTGTAAATTACATGGAAGGAGATTGCTCATCTCTTCCCCTACAAGTCAGCTGGTGTATTTGAACCATCTGCCTTTGGGTTGGCAACACAACTCCTTACCCACTAGGACACTAAACCTTCTCTAAGAATCATTAGTGATTCTTAAGAATTTTACTTATTTAACTCGAAAGCCTTCTATAGAATGCTATTATTAGACATTTAATTTTTTTTATCCTGACAATTATTTAATTCCTGAGAATTCTTTAAACTCATGCAGTTAGCATGTTTACTGGGCGGAAATTGAATGCTCAATCTAAATGGCTAAAATCAAAGATTGTAATAACTCTTCCTAGAATGCCTTTGTATCTATAAACATAAACACAGTATCTAGACCCTGTTTTTGATGTTATGTGACATCAAGTTGTCTATGACATGTAGCTACCCTACGTACAACAGCTCTGAAACTTGCCCTGTCCTGAGTCAGGCTCGCTTACTCTGACACACCTATCCTCATTGCCCCAGTCACTATATCAACCCATCTCATCTAAGGTCTTCCTCACCTGTTCCTGCACCCTTCCATTCATGATATCCTTCTCCAAAGACCAGTCTCTCCTGGCCATGTGCCCAAAGTATGTGAAACAGAGCTTCAAAATCCTAGTCTCCAAGAAGAAACTTGGTTTCACCCTCTCCAAGACAGACCTATTTGTTTTTCTTGGTGGTCCGTGGTATGTTCAAGACTCTTCTCCAGCACAACAACTCAAAGGCATCAATTCTTCTTCTATCATTCTTAGTCATTGTCCAACTTTCTGATGCATAGCAAGGAATTGTGAAGACCACGGCCTGAATCAGGCACACCTTAGTCTCTAGACTGACATCGTTACTTCTAAGTACTCTGGAAAAGTTCCTGACAGCAGATTTTCCCAGTGCAATTCATCTTTTCCTTGTCTGACTTCTGGTGTCAAGAGTGTTGATTGTGGGGCTGAAAAGCTGTATATGTTAACAACTTCAATCTCCTCTTCATAAATCATGGTTGCCAATTGACCCAGTAGTGAGAATATTTGTCTAGACCACAATCATAATTAAAGAAATTAAACTCATTAACAATTGTTAGAGTGTGTCAGAGATTTTGAGGATGAAGCAGGATAAAATGAAGCTCAGCTCTGTTGTTTATCAGGTCACATAAATTTTAATTGACTTGCTGCCAACTAACAACAGCAGCAAAACCATTGAGTCATTTCCAAGTTATTGTAACCCTACAGTTGCCTCACAGTATTCTCAGGGTCACATTATCCTTGTCCCACAGACCTGCTGGTGGTTGCAAACTGCTGATGTTTTGGATTAACCTGTAGCATCACCAGAGCCCTCTTCTGGACCATAGTTAAGAGCCACTCAGGCCAAGTCTATTCCAACTCTTGGTAACCCTCCATTGGCTTTCAGAGGCTGTAGATACTACTCATCTTTTACTTGAAAATTTGCTGGTGGATTTAAACAGTTGACCTTTTGGTTAACAGCCCATCTCCTAAAACACTATACCACCAGTATTCATTCTAGACAACAAGAGTCAATGAATATTTGTTAAATGAACTTACAGTTGCTTATTTTCTTTTTTATGGCTACTTTTGTCTTTTCCCTTGAAAGTTGTGTTTCTTTCTGCTTCTCTGTGAACAACTTCTGTGTCTTATCTCTGTCTTTATTCTCTCTGGATCACAGCAACGATTCATATTCAGGAGGCATTTGTCATGTGTTATTAAATGACCCAGGAAATGAGTTTAGCAAGACACATAGAAGAGAAGTCATTTCAGCCCTCACAACTAAATTAAAAACAAGCAACAGCAACCACAAATAAGTACACACACACACACACACACACACACAGAATTACAGTCCTTGGCCACATTTGTGTGAAAGGCTGCTATCCGCTGCCTGTGTGACAAGTATTGTGTAGCATAAGGTTATGTGGCCAGCGACCAGATATCATACTCACCACTTTTAGTTCACTTCCTTTCTCACTTAGGAAAGATTAGAGTTACCAGTTACATAGGTGAGACCAGAGATCTCACCATGTAATTGTTTATCACCACAATGTGGCATTGTTATCGTTGGTAAAAATCTCCATCATAAAATCACTTCACATTTGGAAGGATGAAAAAGTAGAACTAGAAAATGAAGCCAAAGTCTTTGGACATTGTTCTTGGATCCAAACACTGTGGTATAGAAATATGATCCAAGATACTTTTCTACAAGAATCGGTGCCTTTGAGTTGTGGTGTTTAAGATTACTGACTATCCCAAGAACTTCCAAAAGAACAAACATGTACATCTTGGAGAAGGTGTAGCCAGAGTAGTCCTTAGAAGCAAAGATGGGGAAGCTTCATCTCAAGTGTTTTGGGTGTGATGTTAGAAGAGGATAGTCCTTGGAAACTGACTTCATTCTTGGAAAGGTGGTGGATCAGCAAAAGATAGCAAAATTCTCAATGAGATGGATTGACACAGTGACTAAAGCAATTACCTTAATTATGAAAGAGGTACCGCGGATGGCACAGGATAGGATAGGGTTCATATCTATTATTGAAAAGGTCATTATTTGTACTTGAGCTGTACTTGAGTTGAGGGCATCCAACAACAACAATAAAAACAATATGTCATTTACATGACATGTCTCATAACTGTGTGTCTGAATGAGCAATGACAAACTCATTGCCATAACAGGCAGGCTATGAAACCGTCCAGGCATGATCTCCATGGCCTGTCTCCTGCCAGCTCCCTTTCCCCCACCGTAGCTTTTTTTCCCTTTTCCATATAGCTCACATGTCTTAACTCCATGATGTTTAATCATATACAAAAATATCTTTAAAAATTATCTCTCTACTAGGGAGTTTATTGATTCTAATTGATTTTCAATTAAATATCTACCTTTAATTTTGTTCATGGTGATTTATTTTCTGTATCACTTCTCATTATGTTTACATCTATTTGTATGTATTTAAACCTCTCATTTATGGATTCTACCATTGCCAGCCTCCAGTTAAGGGTGTTTTCCACTCTGAGGTTATATAAATGTCCACATGCCTTCTATTGCACTGATAAAAAGGAATAAGTGATACCCTAAAGATTATTTTCTAATAAAATAGGCTATTTAAAATCAAATGCAAAAGAATTCACAGCTATCACAACAGTAGGGAGCAAAATGAAATAATTATCTTTTCATCTCAGCAAAGAGATTCAGTACTGAGTTAGCCAAAATTGTCTTCCTTTAGAATGGCAGTAATAAGAAAGTTACATTTTCTCTGAACCAAAATACAAGCCTTGGTTTTTTAAAATTTTAAACATTTCCTCTTAATTTTTTAAATCCACTTCTCCTCTACCAAGAGAATGCTGTGATAGTCTTCTTCTCTCAGTATTACAGCCTTGGTAGCTCTGTCAACAATAGTTCTACTGTGTCCCGTATGGTAGCTGTGAGTTGGAAATGACTTTGCTGCAAGGGGTTTGTTTCTGTTTAGTTCTGTTTTCTTAAATACACAGCTTTTTCACTTAAGTCAGCCTAAATATTAAGAGGTCACTGACAATGATATTGGTTGAAAGTAGTTGCTTTACCTATTTAGCCAGTTGCTGTCAAGTCTGCATTAACTCACGGCAACCTTTTGTTCACTCAAAGTGATCACCACTAACTCATGCTTTTTCAAAGTAGAAGTATAATCTATAGTTTTCAGTTATTGATATGTCAAAAGTAGAGAAGCTGGCCTTCCCTCAGAGGTGCTCCTGGATGGGTTGACATTGCCAACCTCTGGGTTAGCAACTCAACTTTCTTAAGTGACATGCGGGATTCTACACTTTCAAGCCACAAATGTGTCTTCCTGTGTGTTTTAAGATTGTCCATTGTCTGCTTTCTTGGGTGCATAGAAACTCTCCGCAGTGATTGACTCTCTCTGACTACGAAGACTATATTCATAATCTACATTAACTCCAACACATATATAAACCCTCAGCAGCGTAGAGTTTGTTTTCATCCAAGATGCTTGACTGCCTTTCATCTAAGCCCACTGTAACAATAGAGTTATGAACTAGAGTTAAAACACAATTGTGTGGCTTTGAGAAGTGGTGAGGGGAAAGCACCAACCGTACCCAGGGCCACTGTCTTCACTGTGGCTCCATGTCAGACGGAGAGCATTCTGCTTCATTTTCACTCAATAGCCAATCACTTGGCTTATCTTCTTTGTGTCTAACAGTCCAAGACGTCACGCACCATCTCTTCTCTCTTTACAAATACACACATTAATGCCACACAGGTGTAGTAATCTTCTGGAATTATTTTGTTACCATACTAAGTATAAAGCTTCTTTTGTTTCTTGACAAGTTGAGACAGCAAGAGTTTATTGACAGATCTGGCTGTGGGGAAAAGGCTAATTATTTTAATCTACATAAGTAGCTTTCCATTTATGCCTAATTACTGTTCAGTAGAATGCTGTCAATGTATTTTGTTAAATGTTTGTTAGATTAACCTCATCCTAAATTTCCATGAGTTTTAACACTCAACTCTGTATGTGGGTGAGTATATAAGGATATGTTCACAAAACATGGGGATCTACTCACAACTTTTAATAAATATAATAGTATCATTGACAAGACCATGGATTTTATTACCATGTACATACTGTGTTTCTAGACTTAGGTATGCACATAGCAGAGAAATGATGCTGTTGTATACATTTATAAATGATGGTGCAGTGTTTCAAGTGCTTGATTGCTAACCAAAATATCAGAGGTTCATCTCATGCCACACACCAGCTTCTCTGTGTAAAAAGATGTGGCATTCTACTTCCATGAAGATCTACAGTCTTGGAAACCCTATGAGACAGTTCTAATCTATCCCATAGGGTTGTTAAGAGTTAGAGTCAACACAACAATCAGGGGCTGCAGAGCTAAAGGAGACCTATCATTTGCCTCCTCAATCATATCCAAATAGAGTAACAGTATTTTTATTGATTGACTAAATGGGTGGATATTTTTGTACTTCTACTAAAGGATACAACAAAATACAATTTCTTATTCCCTCTTAAACTAACTCAATCCTACATTACTACCTCTCCCATGAAGAGAAGTAAAGAAGTATGATCACACACACTTATTGTCATTATGTGTCACCAAATCACTTATAGACTCACAGCGATCCTATATAAAACGAACTGAAACCTGCTCTATCCTATGCCAACCTTATTGTCTCTGACACACCTACCCTCATTACCCTAGTCACTGAATCAATTCATCTCATTGATAGTCTTCCTCTCTTTCGCTGTACCTCCACCCTTCTAAGCATGATATTCCTCTCCAAGGACTGGTCCCTCCTTGCAACATATCCAGAGTACATTAGATGAAGCCTCAGAATCTTTGCCTTCAAGAAGCAGCTAGGTTTCACCCTCTCCAAGACAAACCTGTTTGTTCTGGAAGTCCATGGTATGTTCAATACTCTTTTCCAGCATCTCAGCTCAAAGTCTCCAGACTAACGTTGTTGCTCTTCAGTACTCTGGAGAAGTCCCTGAAAACATACTTTCTCAATCCACTTCATCTTTTTATTTCCTGGCTGCTGGTGCCAAGAATGTAGATTGTGGAGCCAAGTAAACTAAAGCTCTTAAAAATCTCAATCTCTTCACCATCTATCTTAATGCTGGGTGAGCACCTTTGTTTTCTTGATGTTGATACAGTAGTCATGCAATTTGTATTTACAATTTAAAGAATGAAAAGGTAAATATAATTTTGGGTTAAGATGAATGAGTTTTGTAGTACAGGTCAAGATAAGAGACAGAAGGTGGCCTAAGAAGATGATAGAGAAACAAACTACAACTTGTCTTGGAGATGGGATTAGAAAAAAACAAATTAGCAGATGGGAGAAATGGAGAAAAAAATTAATAAACACTAACAGGCCTTCACAATGGAGAGTGTGAGAAAGTAAAGACAAGAAAGTAAAAATCAAGGTCACAGTCATATCAAAGTAGGGTCCCTGAATAAAGCAGCACGGGACAAAGTCAAGGTTGAGCAAAAAGGAACAGGCAACAGTCTAAAAGGTGCAAAGCGTAAAGATCACTTCAATGCTGTTGCTGTTGTTGGTTTGTGCTGTCGAATGATCTGCAACTAATAATGACACGTACAACAGCCCTAAACCCTGCTCTATACTGTGCCAACTTTATTGTCTCTGACACACCTACCCTCAATACCCCAGAGACTGAATCAATCCATCTCATTGAGGGTCTTCCACTTTTGCGCTGTCCCTCCCATCCCCCCTAAGCATGACGTCCCTGCCCAAAGATTGGTTGGTCCCACCTTGTAACATGTCCAAAGTATGTCAGACTTCAATGTCAGAGGATAGGAATTAGATCACCTCGTTAGCTCTGTACCTCCAACATCTACTAATGAGTTTTTAGTGTGTATCAGTGACTTTTAGTTCATTCTAACTTTCAAATGCAGTATTTTCTGTAAGAAATTTTAAATTAGAAAGTTCATATAGAATCCTTGTAGTTTTTAAGTGCCTTCAAGTCAATTACAATTCATAACAACCCTATGAGCAATAAATGGAAACCTTGCCCTGTCTCCTTTGCCAAGGTCAAAAGCTTCCATCACCCTTAAGTCTCTCTTTTTTAGTGGACTCTCTACTTTTACCAGCGTGGTACTTGCTCCAAGGAATGTTACCTTTGGAAAACATACCCAAAATACATGAGAGGAATTTCACCACACTTGCCTCAAAGGGCCACCCAGGTTATGGTTTCTCTAAGACAAATGTGTTTGTTCTTTTGGTAATCAATGGGATGTTCAGTTCCTTTCACCAACACCACAATTAAAAGGCACTAGTTCTTTACTCTTCCTTATTCATGCACTTTCAGTTGCACAAGAAGCAGTTAAAAATACTCTACCTTAGGTCAGATACACCTTAATGTTTAAGCTGACACCTTGCCTTTTAGCGCTTTAGTATCCTCAATCACCACCATCAAGTCAGAACTGACCCAGAGCTGACCCTTCAGCAGGTTTACAGAGACTATCAGTTATACAGGAGGACATTGTCCATCTTTTCTTGTAGAAGTGGCTGGTGAGTTTCATCTGCCAGATAAGTACCCACTAAGTTAGCAAGGCAGCTCTTAAAGGCTAAGCTAAATTCCTCAGGGACTTTTAGTCCTTTTATTCGGCTGAAGAATTTAACTTACATAAAACACTATATTTAAAGTTCCCTCGACTCAACAGCACTTAACAACAAGAGTAACCACAAGCATGTTACCCATGTATTCCAAGTGGAACCGCACTTCCTATAAATAAATGCTTTCAGTTATAATTTAAATTTGATAGTAAAACTGAGTATCATGAGTATAGATGCAAACATCTTCAACAAACTCCTAGCCCGTTCATACATCTGTACAACCAGCATCGTATCAAGAGAACAATACATCATAATCAAAGGAAATTCATACCAGGTATGTGAGGATGGTTCAACATTAAAAACAAAACAATCAGTCCAGTACACCAGCCAATAAAAAAGAGGTCCTATTGAATTTATTCTAGCTTACAGTGAATTATTCAAAAGTTATTTGTATTAACAGAATTAATAGAAATGCACTTAAAAATTAATATACCATGTAGACATTTAGTGAAGATTTCATTTAGCAAATTAAACTGTAACAGTTATAAAGACAAGTAGATGTGCTAATTCATTGACAAAGGGGAAAAACCAAAACAAACATCTTAAACAGAGGATAAAACTAGATCCTCATTGAAATGTTGAACAAAGTAAGCCTAGAAGTGTTAAAGATGTGTTCTTTTCCCAAGGACATATAACGAATTGGTGGTAGACTTAAGGACCAGAACTCAAAGTAAAACTTCTTTTCTCAGTTATAATCAAGATACAGTTTTGTTATTATCCAAGAAATGCATCATTGCTCTCACATTAACACTGATGAGGTTTGGTCTGGTTGTTTTGTTTGTTTTTTTTTTTAAATCCTGTTGTATTTTTCATAATGTGATTATAGTCAAAATTGAAATTCATTGCAGTAAAGAAAAATATCTTCTTAGATGAAGATAATAACTCTCAAAGTACAAACAACAGAATGTTTCAAGACTAGCTACTCTAAATTAATTAGAGATAGGCTAACAAACAATATTTTCTCCAAAGGGCAAAATATTTCTTTGACAAATAAAGTTATCTACATTGGCTTTGATGAAACACATCTTATGTTTATGAATCATAAAAATACAGGACAATTAATCACCCAAAATCTACTTAATGAAGGTTTTATATGCTGAGCATTATTTTGTAAATCACAATACTAAGCATCATCCAGTTCTTTTGGTCACAAATACTTTCTAAAACTTTCTTGACTTAAAAATGTATTCAAGATTTCTTCTGATAGTCTGTCCTAGTCTATCTATAGATATGTCGTATTTTATTGGTGAGGAAAATATCAAACGTTTCATAGTTCCTAGTACATCTAGTTTTCAATTCTTTTAATTGTCACTAAGTTTAACAGGTTGATACAGTATTTTTCACATGGATTAGAGATGTGGGTAGGATTACTGATATCAATAATCAGAAGTTTGGGTCCTTCATAGAATTACAATTTACAAACTTCCAAGTAATAACAGTAAAAAGAAATATTATTCTGTGACTTTAGTAGGTTTTGGTATAGTGATTTTTATATTCACAATATTTCATGGAAATTTTGTACAAAATATAATTAATACACATTTTAATTTGAAAACAAGTTTAAAGACATAGACTTTAATAAATTCATACAGTGAGTGTATATTAAATTTGGGAATGAAGCCCAGTTCACCTAATTATTAGCATGGATTTTCTTTCATTCTGAAAATAAACTTCAAGAAGTCAAGGATTTTATCTAATTCATTTACTGCAACCTCTCCATCAAACTTCTGGGTACACTGAGGGAATTCAAAAAGTTCATGCTGAATTAATGAGTGAATAAATCTACACTCAGTTATATCCCAAAGTAATCAGTAGTTTATTTTTTTCTAAATTTTAAGTTTACACTAATAAATAATTTTTAAACAATCATCTCTTCAAATCATATTTTCTCCCACCTTTAATATCTTTAAGTCTTCCCCAAGGGAAAACAGTGCCCCACATGCTCACCCTGAACATTGCGGATCTTATCAGTATATCCACCACTCTGGCCACTTCCACTGAACTGAACCATGTGCTTTAATCCAGGCAACTAGTGCTATTGAGAATTGGTTACTTTCAGAGACTAATGAAATTGCCTCTCCTCTCCTCAGTTCACCCCAAAGCCCTTCTGGCCTAGATTGTTGCTGTTGTTAGGTGTCATCGAATCGACTATGACTCATAGCAACCCTGTGATTGACAGCTGTGAGCCTCGCCCTGCACCATCCTCACAATCTACCCTAGACTGGACAGTCTAATGGGATATGGTCACAGTCAGAATGCAAAGAACTAACAGTAGAGAGAAAAGGAAATTACTACTCTGTATGTCCACTTGCTGTACAGAGGTAACTCGTGGTTGCTGTGAAGCCGAACACTATGACACTGATGTGTCAAATGTGAGAATGGTTACCCGTGGTGGACAGTGTTTGGTGGAGCTCCCTGAGTAAAACAAGCTTGGAAACAACAGTGGCAGGCGCTTGCATAATAGCTTGCCTCTGGAAACCCTATGAACCTATGAACCCTATGAACCTGGAGAAAGGACGAAAGTTATACAGGTGTCCAGGTCTTTCGTTCATGGGGTCACTATGAGTCACCTCTGACTTGATGCCACTTAACAACAACAGGTGGTCTCATTGGAAACAGGAGTGGCATCCACTTCCTGAAAAAACATACATCTGGAAACTCAATGAACTTTGACAAATGACGAGTTTCAGAAAGGCTTCAGGCCTTTTGTTCATAAGGTCGCTGTGAGTCATGCTTGCTTGACAGCAATCAACAAAAACAGGTGGTCTCAGTTGCAACTTATGCTTGGCAAGTTAAGAATGCTGTGCTAGTATTAAAAGATGTAAATGATAATAAAAGAATTATTATATTGGGAAAAAAAAGAAAAAAACAGGTGGTCTCATGCACCTTGAATCCAGATCCCTTTATCTCTCAGTGATTTAAAAAATTTTAAAAACACAGACAACAAGGAAACTTAAAGACTAGATTGTTTACTCTATTGTTAATGTAAAGACTATGCTAATTACTCATGCAGTCCAGGAGGAGGATCCTTGATAACTGTGAAGAGGTTTTGAAAAAAGGTCCTGACTGGCCAGAAGTTGAAGCAAATTAAAATTAAATTCTCCAATGAAATTCCCTGAGCTTTTAAATTGAACTTCGAATATCTCCCACTTCAAATCTATTGTCTATGCCAACTGCAAGTTCAATTTCAAGTACTGGAGGGAAAACAACCTAGGTGTCAGTTGGGCTTGGAGATAAAAAGAAGTGGAGTTGTCTACATATGATAATAGAAACACAACCTGTATGTTTTCACAAACCTCAGGTTATTGTCATTTTTATCCCTCTCTTCTTTCTCTTGGTAATCAGCAATAAACTCGTTTAGAATAAAGAAGATAACTTTTTAGTGACAGCAAGAATAGAGAGAGGTATGGGAACTGATCCTTTCACCAGAAGTGGAACCCCTTAGGAGAGTGGAATAACAACTCAATAAAGGAAAGAGCTGGCATCAAATCTCAGTGTCTCTGAAGGCTTTAGATGAAAGGCCACCCAATGATGGAGACTTCAGCTGGGTGTTTACATCTGTTCACTGGTACCTCAGGCGTCTGCATCTCACCTTTCAAACTGATCTCAGGAAACCTCAGGACTCAAATCTTCCCTCTATAACTAGTGTGAGACCTGAGACAGGTTGTCTTTTTTTATGTTTCAGCTAACTCATCTGTAAATCAGTTAACAGTGGTATTGTTTGTTGCAGGTGATGAAAAACAGATGGTACTCATCATCTCCTCCTAGAACCAATGACATTGCAGATAAAGACCCTTTCAGACAGCAAGCATTCCAAATACTACAGAAGATATAGGAAAGCTCAAGCTCTTGACCTCAAGGAATCGCAGTCTAGAGGTTACTGAGAGGTCAGGGTGTCAACACACTAAGGAGTGAATGTCATACAACATAGACCAGGCATGATGGGCGATGGTCATTTGGAAGAGGCAGCCATTGTTTTTGTTTGAGAAGTTAACAAGCAGGAGGTGTGTTTCCCTGTGGGGAACATTGATGGCATGTGTTTATGCTCCCAATTGTCTTTAAATGATGGACTAAATGCATACAATGCCCAATCTGAGTGCTGTCTACACTGCTTCCTATACCATTAGTGCTCAACAAATGTTTACTATTAGCAATTATGAGAACTCTCTTTTCCATTAACTTTGGTTATTGTTATTCAGAAGGGGGGAGGTGTAGTGGAAACTTCTCATGCTGTTCTTCAGCCAGTGTTAATACCAAAATGTGTTAATACCAAAATGTGTTAGTTGTTTCTTCATACCCTGAGATGCCTCCAAGAGTGCCCCATGTTTGATATTGTCAATAGGAAGAAAAGGACTCTGCTTTTTCAGAATGCAGAGGGTCTTATTCCTATGCATGCAAAAATAAGCAGGTATTTGACTGAAAAGATCCAGTACTTAGAGAATAAAAGCAATGCCTGTGAACATGGTGAGGCATAATTGACACCTGTTTGGAATGTTAAGTGGTCAATTTCTGTGGAGAGTGATTTGGAAATATCAAACGTAATTTCTAATCCACAGATTCTTTGACCTCACAATAATAATTCTATGGTTATATCCTGCGTTCATTTTAGCTGTTTGTGAAGTAGCTTATGTATTAGTTTATTTATTACAATGATTATGATAGCAAAAAAATACAGTGCAGACTGAGTTATCACATTATAAGAAATACTCTGTATTGTAGATAATGTATGTTTATATAGTTAACATGCACTAAAAGGTTAAGCAATGAATATAAAGAGATGCCGCAGTCTGCACTGGCTGTGGTTAGGTGCCCTTGAGTCAACTATGACTGCTCGCCACCCTATAAACAAGAGATTGAACCTCAACACTAACCAGCTCCACCCTCACAACCTCCAACATGCTGTGCCCGATGTCACCAGCCTTGTGTTAGTCCTTCTTGTTGACAGTCTTCCTCTCTTTCACTGACATTCTTCTACTTTTCCTACTATTGTGTCTTTTTCCAAGGACTGGCACCCTGACAAAATGCCCAGAGTATGTGAGGCAAAGTTTCACCATCTTAGCCTCTTAGAAGAACATATCTGGAAATTACTTACGTAGGATAAAATCATTAACAGTAAATATATAAAGGAGTCCTGGTAACACAAGGCTTAAGGACGTTTAGGGCTATTGCCTAAAAGGTTGCAGCAGCTCTGTGAGAAAAAGATATGACAGTCCACTTGTGTGAAAAAGTAAAGAACAAAGATGCTCTGCCCTGTAATGTTGATATGTGTCAGAATCAACTCAATAGTAATGAGGTTGAGGATAGATAGATAAATAGATAGATAGATAGATAGATAATAAATAGCTAGATGATAGATTGATAGATGATACATACATAGATTATAGCTATAGATATGGTTTGTACTCAACTACTAAACAAAAGGTTAGTGGTTCAAATCCACTTTTCCACTTGCAGCTCTATGTAAGAAAACCTCGGTAATTTACTTACATAGCCTTGTGGTTGTTATTGTGTACCACTGAGTCAGAATCAACCCATAGTTGACCCTCTCCAGCTGGTTTTCAAAGGCAGTAAATCACACAGGAGGAGACTCTCTATCCCTCTCCCGCTGAGCAGCTGGTGGAATGCAAACACAGCTCCTTACCACTATGCCACCAGTGACAACTTTATGGAGCTCAGTTCTAGTCTGAGATTCCCATGAATCAGAATCAACTTTGATGGAGGTAGATAGATAGAGATAGGGATAGAGATGGAGATAGAGATAGAGAGAAAGAGAGAGAAATAGAGATAGAGATATTTCTCTCTGTGTATAATCTTATTATATAAGTTTCAATTATCCCTAAAAAGATATCCATTTGTCTCATATGCTTGTGAAAACTGGACAGTGAATAACAAAACTAATTGATGTTTTTAAGTTGTAGTACTGATAAAGAGTGTTAACACATTGCCGCAAATGATGGCTATAAACTTGTTTCTAAGCATATCTAAGCACGGTGTCAATTTAAAAGTGTGTGGCACTGTGTTAAGAATATACCAATTTTCCAAAACAACAAACAAATCTGGTTTTTGGAAAAAGCAGAGGCAGGGACCCCTTATAGGCAGCTTCGAGGATGTATCCTTGGGACATGTTGTCAGGAGGTGCCAGTCTGAACAAGTAGGGTAAAAAGACAGACTCTAAAAGAGATGGATTGGAACAGTAAATATTATATTAGATTGAAGGACAGTGGATACAGTGAGCAAGTGGCTGTCAGGTCAGAAAAGGCGTTGGTGTGTTGTACACAGGGTCATTATGAGTCTGAACCCGCTCAGTGGCATCTAACAACAAGAAAAGCAATAGATCATAAGAAATACAAACAATGGTTCCTGGAGGAAAAGGTAATATAAAAATATTCACAAATCAGTATATCCTTTTCTTTTTAATCATTATATTGTGTGTATATATTATCATTTCAGAAACACCTTAAATGAGATAATCACAACAACAACAAAAGAAAAAACCTGAAAAGATATAATGTCCTTTTTCCCAACTGTATGGTATAAAGGTTTTGTTTTGTGGTGTGTGTGGTTTTTTTCCTGTAAATTCACAAAACTTACTCATGCTAAACTGTTTTCATATTTTTTTGTAAGGAAAAGTTTATAATTTTTTCCTAGATGAAGAATATTTTTTATTCTTTAAATTATACTTTCCTTAAGAAGTCAATAAAATTAAATTACTTAATTCCCCCAAAAAGAAATCATCAGCTATAAAAAAACGGAGTGAATCCTTTATCAGATAGAATGAACGAGGCATAGTAGTCAGGGAAAAACACTTTTGAAAGAAAGAATTGTGAGGTACCAGATCTTTGGGACACTCGCAGTAATTTACACATCATTACTTATTCAGGGTTGCATTCCTAATTACTCCTTTAATTAAAAAAAAAAGAAGATAATTATTACAATGTAGTGATTATTCCTTTCTTCAGGCAAGAGAAAAATTCTGTTGTAGGCATATCTTAAAGAAATATCACTAGTTTATTGATTTGTTGTTGTTACGTGTCATCGAGTCATCTGAGACTCATAGCGACCCTAGGTACAATAAGCCCTAAACCCTACTTTATCCCTTGCCAATCTTATTGTCTCCAACATGCCTATTCCCCTTACCCCAGTCACTGGATCAGTCCACTTCATCAAGGGTCTTCCTCTCCTCCTCTGTCCCTCCACCCTCCCAACCATGATGTCCCTCTCCAAGGATTGACCCCCCCCTCCTTGCAACATGTCCAAAATATGTCACATGAAGCTTCAGAATCCTTGTCTCCAAGGAGCAGCCTGGCTTCACCCTATCCAGGACAAACTTGTTTGATAAGCTTATTTATTTCCAATATTTTAAGGTAACTATTTCAAGTATCCCTTAATTTCCATTGAGTCCAAACTAACTCATAATTTTCAGAGATGGTAAATCTCATGAGTGGAGATCATCCATCTTTTTCCCTCAAAGCATCTTTTTAATTCCAACTGCCTTGCCTGCCTTTAGGTTGGCAGAAGACTTCCTTACCATCTCGGTCACCAGAGACAGATTGAAACAGTAATCATAGCAATGAGCTCAAGTGTATCAGACATGTAGAAGGTGCCACAGGATAGGATAGGGTTCAGATCTATTGTTCATAAGAGTTTCCATGAGTGCTACTCAAATCAATGATACATAACAACAATAACAATCTCTAGTGTATCAGAGATGATAAAAATGTCACAGAATGGGATGGGGTCTGTTGTTGAGAGGCTTGCTATTTGTCATAGCTGACTCATTGGTACCCAACCACAAATCTCCTCTCTTCTCTCATTTCCATTTTGTCAGACTTAGTCATACATGACTCACTATATGGGGTATCTAGAGCTGTTTATCACATAGGAAGAGTTTGACCATTTTCTCTCAAGGAGTGTCTGGTGATTTGAACCACCAGAAAGGTATGGCCTTTAAGAGAGCAGTACAGTGCTAAAAAGCATGGTATTAGAGCATCTTATGGGGGAAATACCATAGTGACAAAAACGTACCTAGAGGGGCATTGAGCTTTGCTGCAAAGGTTCGTTTTCAAGTACTTCTAGAAAAATATTTGTAACCTAGTCAATTTAAAATGGGATACTAGATTGTTTGTGGCCTTGACTATTTGCTGGTTTCCTCTCGGACATGTGTTAAAGCACCTGTAAAAGCTAATGGAAAGTTGAAACGAAACCAAAGGAGAAAGATAATTTTGCCTCTTTAGGATAATTGTCTGGATTCTAGTTGCACAAGGAGTTCCTGAGGAGTGTCAATGTATATTGTGATTGCTCTCACCAAGAGGTTAGAGGTTTGACTTCACACAAAGATGACTCAGAAGTCAAGTCTGCGAATCCACTTCCAATAACTCAGCCCTCAGCCGTGGGAAGCATGATGGAGTTAAGTTCTCCCCTGGCACACACAGTATCCTCAAGAGTCAGAATTACTCTTATTAACTGATGAATCTTTATAAAAACTGGACAGAAATGTTATTTGTCTACAACTTTGATGAGCTATCTATCCATCATTCTGTCTATGTATCCATCTGTCCATCATTCAATCTTTCAGTCATTCTATCTTCTCATTTTTCTATTAAGTCTTCTTTATACACCAGGAGTTAGTTATAGGATATATTTAATCCTAAAAAGAGTTCCACAATAGCATCTATCTATATCTGTAATGTAGCTCACTGTGTAAATAAGGATACCAAAAAGGAAAAAATCAATACCTTGACTACATGCACTTAAAAAAGTAAGTGTGTCTTAATTATCCTCTCTGTCTGTTTAAAACTACATTTAGTGATTCTGTAGGTAGGAGAATTTTAAAAAGAGAAAACTCCATATTCTATTAACTCTCTTTGTTCACTCTGTGTCAGTTATTGGACGTATTTAATCTTAGGAGGAGTTTCAAACTAGCTCAGAGCTCTTCTGTGACTGACGTGGTCTCTCTGTCATGAGTTGGAGTGTACTTAAAGTATAAGTTCCACTAATGTTCTAAGCCAAGCAACGTGTAGAAGGTGGACATGCAGAAAACACTTACGGATACCTTCCAAAGTCAAATGTGTGTTCATGCATTTTGTTTTAGGTTATGCACACCACTGCCTCTTTACATTACGGTGAACTAGACTTGACTCATAGGTATTTTACCAAATGAACCGGAGAAAACTATTTCCTCTCACAATTTGTCACTGGAAGGCAAATTTCTCAGCCTGAAATGATAGAAATGGATCTCTCATTATAGCTTTAGATACACAGAGCATCCTGATATTAAGTATTTAGAATTCCTATCCAAGTATATCTATAATGTGTTTTAATAAGGTCATGAATAATGAAATAGTTTTACACAATGTGGAAAGCTGTGAGCTGTGGCTCTCAAGTGATATTTATCTAGGAGATGCATCCGTTTTATGGTCTTCTTTTCATAAATTCCATCTCCACTTGTGGGGCTGTGTCATACACAGACTAATTAATATGACTTATCCTGTGGCTAAGCGTGAACGTTTTTCACTTTTCCTTTATCCTTTCACCTTGTGCAAATTTATGATTCCCCTCAACACCTCATTTATCTCTCCCATCACCCCAGGGAGGCCCTCGTGCAGAACGCCGACGAAGAGGTGCGAAAAGGAGCAGCAACAATCTGGCTGCCTCATCATAAAATGTGACATGTTAGCTCGTCCCTTTCCCAGGGACCTACCCAGCTGAGATTGCACGAGGGCTCTGGGCCACACATGCAAATACAGCAAGCTCCCACCCCGAGAAAACTTCCTTTTACCAAAAAGGTGGAGGCACAAAGCTCTAAACAGAGCTTGCTCAAAGCAGGAAAGACATTCAGTCCTATGGGAGTTTGGCATGTAGGAGAGAGAAAGCACCATAGGAATCGGGCCAATCCAACACTGTTACTGGATTAGCTAGGCATGGAGGGGAAGCTTGTTGTCAGGTGCCATGCAGTGCCCAACAGACAACCCATAGTGACCCCGTGAGTGACACCCTGCCCTGTTCTATACCCTCTTCACAGTCTCTGTCCTGCTGAAACCCATGGCTGCAGTCACTGGGTCAATCCATCTTGGGGAAGGAGCGTGATTCTCTGCATTGTAACTGCTGGTTTAAAAAAAAAAAGTTCATCTCTAAAATACAAGAGCCATCTTTAAAAAAATTGGGTAGGTTTCCATCAAAACCAGAAAATAGTAATAGGGCATATGTTATTAGTAGTAAATGGGTGATTTTGTTCATGCCAGATGTGTAAACACGTATTGATAAACACACATGCCAATTGTTTTCTTCTTGCAGTACTTGGCCCCTTTTTGGATCGATACCTGGCTCTTGGTAAACAGGAAGATTTAATCCTAATTTCTCTTCTGTAGGATTATGCTTTGCCTGTGGTTGGCTGTCAATAATGGAGATAAATGTACACATACTTAATGTACCTACTGTTTCATTTGGCCGATAAAATCCTTTCTGAAGGAATTTAGTTAGTTTCATGCCTAAGACTTTGCTTTGAAAAGAAATGAAATGACTTGGATACCAGTTAGTTTAATCCGTGATTCCATTGTCATTTTATCAGGGTGTCAAATCACATTAAAGAAAATCGTACTTAAAAAGCGAACAAACTATCACTGAAACCAAGTTGATTTCAGTTCACTGCTGAAGATTCAAATTCCAATCAACAGTGATCCTCCATGTAAATCTTAAAGGAAGGAGACTGCCCACAAATACAGTGGCTACGGATGGAGTCAAATTGCTTAGATGGGCAGTTTTTTGGTTAACATTGCAAGAAACTGTGAACTTCACTACCCAGGGTCATTTCAACCTGTGGTGATCATATAAGACAGAGTAGAACTGTCCATACAGGAAACAATCTGCCTCCTCTTTCCCCAGAGAGAAGCAGGTGTATTTCAACCCCTGGCCTTTTGATTAGTATCCAGGTACCCCTGGCCTTTTTATTAGTATCCAGGTAACTTAACCACAGAGCCACCAGGGCTCCTAACTTGTGCCTAGATTCTAGAGGAGAGGTGTTTTCCCAGAGGACAAAGAGTCAGCGATGATATTGACATACTCCAGACGAGCAAGGAGCTGAGTCTGCCTCATGCTTTCCTAAATCCCCACCTTTCCTGTCTGGAACAGCTCCTGTATTTGTGCCCTTTCGTGTCATAAATGTAGACAGTCTTGCAGAACGAACCAGGAAACATGAACCTGATGAGTGATTTTATTGTTGTAATTAAACAAATTTAATCTGGCAAATACTTATGATGCACATGATATCTATTGTGGAATCAAGGATATAGGCATGAAAATGTAAGCAGCTCAGACACGTGATTGAAATTGGTGCTATTTTAAATAACAAGCTGGTTTTCAAGTTTTAATTTTTTTTCCTCTGCTCATTACCCACATCAGTAGCAGCATCATGCGCTGAATCACTCAAACATTAAAAAAAGAAGGTTCAGGTTCTCTACTTCTAAGTATTCAGAGATCGCATTCGGAGAGGCAGGGCAAATGGCTACATTTTTAGGTGCTAACTAGAAGGTTGGTAGTTCAAACCTACGCAACAGCAACCACTCTAACAGGGATCACAGTGAATCACCCAGACAAGGCAAACGAAAAAATTTGTAACAAAATTAAAAAAATCATGGAACACTGGTCCAGTAGAGGCAAGTGAGGCCACTGGAAACTTTGGACCTTGGTCACCTGTTAAACTTGCAACAAAATTCATCCATCTTTATTTTCATCCAAATGATAGATAGGTAGGCCTGTATATGGTGAACAATAACATTAGGAAGGCATTCACTTCCTAGAGTGATCAACCAGGGAAGATTAAAAAGGGCAGCATCTGCTGAGAGATAGAACTCAGAAAACCACAAGGGAAGAATCACGGGGAGGAAGTGGGAAGTTTGTGATTGTATCTGACGTTTTCTTGTTCTGTTATTGTTCTGTTTCTTAAGATTTCTTTTCTTTACCATGTTGTTGTTGTTGTTGTGTACCATAGAATCAGAACGGACCCATAGCTGACCCTCCAGCAGGTTTCCAGAGACACTCTTATCTCATGGGCTGAGATTTTCCATCTTTCAGCTGATGGATTTGAATGTTGTATCTTCCAGATTGCAACACAGCTCCTTACCACTAGGCCTCCAGAACTCCCTTATGGTTGCCATCCTATCTTATGTTAAAATACTTTGCCACAAGTTGCTAAAATGCTTTAACTGAAGGTATTCTCCCTTTATATTTACACGTTCATCCAACTGTTATGAAGCGCACTCTAGGAATTGTGGTATGGGTCTGTTGCAACAGGACTAGATTGAACACAAAGTGGATGCAAAAATAAAAGGGAGGGAAGAACTCCTTCCTTCAAACTTAAACCCAGTGAGGTGAACTATGTACAGGAGAGGGATGATTCCTGACTGTGCATGTGATAATCCTCAGTGCACAGCAAGCTAGGTGAGTGATTATTTGCTAGTTGGGAATTTAGAAAGCAAGGAAGTCTTAGGGATCTTAATCTAAGGGGAGAGCCTGGGAAGAGAGCAGGAAATATGTTACTAATGGAGCACTGGGGAGCAGAGAGAGATCACGCCAACATGACAGAAACCAGTCTCTCTTTGGCTCTGGATTTTCCACATCGGTGCAGATGTGTAGATAGTCCGATGTGGATCTATTCTTGTAGGGAGAATGGACCCAAGCTATTGCACATCCTACTGCAGAACTCATGGGGGAGAACATTTCCTTTCAAATTCTTCCTTCATCTCAACTCTGAGTCAGAAATGTACGTGCAGATGACACAAGCAACCAAGAGATCTTCTGGATCTGGAACTTTAACTTGGCAAACCTGGCTAATAGAGGCACCTTCTGGAAAGGTTTATATATGACATTCGGTGGCATTTAAATTCTGTTTATTTCCCCCAACTGTGAACATCCGATTTGCAGGCAACCCCTCCTTGCACTGTAGTACAGGGTTTCAAATCCGTTTGAAACAGTTCTACCATGGATAGATCCACTTTTATTTTAATGTTGGGTGATTACTGCCAGGACTGTGGAACACCACGCATAGTCAAAGTAGTCATGTCTGCCACCTTCTTTGAGCAGGGCACCACTGTCTTTGAGAGGGGCAATAACATCACGAATCGGAACAGCAAGTTTCAGTTCTGCTCACTGGTTCAAAGAACTGCTTTAGTGCAATACAAATTTACCCTCACTTTAAAACAATTGAATCAGCCCTACTCACAACAACTTCTTCTTCACAATCACCTTCAGTTAGTTCACCTGTAACTTTTAAACCACTGAAAAGACTTGGAACCTTTTCTTGTGAAGAAAAAAAAAAAAGACGAAATAAGAATTTGATGCACCTGTTCCAACTCAGCTACAAAGTTCACGTAAAGATTTAAAGACACAGTTTAGAACAGATCTCTTTAGTAACCCAAAGACTTCCTGTAGACAATAATGGAAAATAACTGGCAAGTGCACAGATGGCTCACCCATTTACATTGCAACTGTGACACTCTCCTTTGATTAGGATGTTGTACTGTTGATTACATATCATGAGTAGAAAATAGTAAGCGAATTTGCAACTGTCCTTGTATGTCAATCTGATGAATCATTTATATTTAAGTGGAAAACTAATTTCCACAAATCATATATAGAAAGAAAGATTATTTTGGGCTTCCTAATTGCTGGAAAAAAAAATCTCTCTTCCCAGGGATCCTCTGGATTTGTTATGAATAAGAATATTAGAGGTTGTCTTTTGTTAGGTGACATCAAGATGACTATGGCTCTTAGCAATCCTACAAACAACAGATTGAAACCTTGCCCTCGCCTGTGTCATCTCACAGTTTCTGCCATGTTCAAACGCCTTGCTGAGTCACTGTGCAGATCAGTCTTCTTGAGGGTCTCCTTTTTCACTGATCTTCTGCCTTTCCCAGCATGATGTCTTTTCTCAAGTACTGGCACCTTGGGAGCCTGAACAGAGGATGTTTCACTGTACTTGCCTCTGAGGAACATCCCAGTTGTACTGCCTCCAGGACAGATTTGTTTGTTCCTTTGACAGTGCATGGCATGTTCAATACTCCTCAGCAAGACTATTCAAAGGCATTAGTTCTTGTATTGTCTTCCTTCTTTATGGCCCAAGAGTATGGGTAGTTGTGCTCAAAATAGTACTGCTGGTTGCACAATGGGTAGGAGATTGGTTGCTAGCTTAAGGCCTGGTGCACGGAACCCATCCAGGGCTCAGAAGACCGGATAATCTGATCCCTTTGAGATAACAGCATAGATATTCCTAAGAGACAATTCTACGGCTACATAGTGCCTCTGTGAAGCAAAACCAATTTCAAGGCACCTAACAACAACATTTTCATTATCTTATGCTCCAAGGAACATAATCATTTATTGTTATACATATTTTTCCCCTGCTTCATTTGAGCACATGGTACGGCACACTGGTGTCTTTTACACATTGCCACACATTTTTAAAATTGACGACCGTGCTTAGAAACACACTTGCAGTCATTTGCGGCAACGTGTTAAATCTAACTTTTCTTGTACCACTGACCCCTTTTGTGTGACTAATCTAAGAGCATTGTCCAACATCGGTTCTGAAAACTTCCTTCTAAATAAAAGCAGTGGCCACATTCAGTCTTCTGAGTAAAATGCATTCATCCTTTAGTTTTAGTTTTTCCAAGAGGAAGGAAATGTAAGCGGGGATGGGGGTGGGAGGAGGGAGGGGTGTCTTTCTTAAATAAAGCAACTCTGTAAAGGAATCGTCCATTAAGAACAGATCATTTCTTTTTCTTGTGTCTTATGACCTCTTATTTCTTTCCACTTGGTTGGATTTCACTAGGAACAACTTTTATGTTAAGTTTGTTTAGTTTTAATTTGCTGTAAAAACATAAACCAAGCCATTATTATTGATTAGGGTAGAGCTGCATGGCCTTGGAAAGCTATTATATGCAAATGTGCTAACAGATCATTATATGACTGAGGTTTGCTTGAATAAAAAAAAGTCAATGGTATTAGAATAAAGTCATTAACAGTTCTTAGGAAGAATATGTAGTGCTGCAGCATGCTGCTCTGAAGTTTCGGTCAAGGACTAGAGTGCTCTTGAACTTGTCTCAATGATTTATTTGTGAAAACACATTCCTGTAGAATGTAAGTGTGTCCCCCTAGCAACAAAAAATGAATCACCCAAAAGACTTTTCCCAGGAAGAATGGGGCAAGACAAAGAGTGCTATATATCACTTTATGTAGATATTGTCTTATAAGGGAAACATTCCCATGTCATTGAAGGTTTTTTTCTTTAATATCATCTATAAAGACATTTGAGCTCAAAGTATCTAAGTCTAATTATTGAAGTTGTGGGTAGTTGAGCAAAGAGAGGGTTGATCCTTGTGAATCCTCAAAACAAATCATCTGAATTGCTCCTAGAAAAAAAGCTGCTATCCAACAAAAAATATTCCACAAATAAGTGGTTTTAGCTATTATTTTTTTTAAAAAAAAACCTACAAAATATTCTAGTGTTTTGTTAGTAATAACATTCCTGGTCACAATGTTCCAAGGTTTAGCTAGAGTAATGAATACCTGGCAGGAAAAGAAGAACTAGCCTTCTGGGAACTCTGGTGGCCTAGCAGTAAGGAGTTGTGCTGCCAGCTCAAAGGCACACAGTTCAAATCCACCAGCTGTTCCACGGGAGAAAGATGGGCAACCTCATGTGATGGACAGTCCCTGAAAACATGCTGGAGGGTAGGCGAAGAGTCAGTTCTGATTAAAGGTCATAAAACTAACAACAAACACCATAGCCTTTTCAATGACTTAGTGCATTTAGAATATTGTTGTTTTTAATCAATTATTTAAAAAAAACACCTCATGACAAAGAGAAAAACTAAATAATTAAACTGTGTTTATATCCTCACAGATCCCCCAGATAGTGTTTCAATGATTTGATTACTTTTTCATTCTAGAAAATACATTAGTGTACACTGATCTTCTCTATTTCTTATTCCTACAATAGCCATATCTCACAATAGAAGCAAAAGATATTTTCTATTTATAATGCATGGAGGTAATCTGAGCTTGTAGATGATACCTAAAGTATACTTACTTTTCATTTTCTTTTGTTCCTAAATGAGGACAAAATTATCTTTAAACTGTCTTAATCATTTTTTTTCTTTTTATGCACTGAATCATCCACTGAAATAAAATAATCACCAAAAAAGAGATTCAAAACCAGAAAGAATACAGATTTGTCCTTGATCTTGATTTCTCACACCAACGCCTTTTCTTAGTGGATTCCAGGGGACTCCCAACCCACCCAGGGACAGCCAACCCAAAAACTGATTCACCTGGATACCTTCAGGCTGGAGTGAAGCTTTAACAAATGCCCCCTTTTGCTTACCACTGTGACTAACCAGGCATGTTGTTGTTGTTGTTGTGTACCATCGAGTTGGAACGGACCCATCGCTGACCCTCCAGCATGATTTGAGAGGCAGTTAACTGAATGGGAGGAGGATACCCATACATCTTCCGTAACCAGGTATAGAACATGCAATTTTTCTGATAGTCCAGACTATTTTGCCCTTGGAAATAGTAGGTTCTTTGAGACCAATACCTCGGGTGTAAATATGACTTGGAAGGACTAATTTGTAACATCTGATGATAGATTGGAAGAGATTTCCTTTCTTTCTCTTCTAATTTCCTGATGGCATTTCGAAGTATATTTCTTGGCTATGTTATCACTTACTACTTTTCTTACTGCTGGCATCCACTTTCCCTTCATATCTAATCATCAGATTAACTAAAATGAGAGGTTACAAATGAGCTTGGTTTATGGTCAAATATCAGCAATCTGTAATAAAAAAGAACAAAGTAATAATGCAGTGATATCCATAAAGTCATCATGTGCCTCCTTTACTTGTTTTATCTTTAAGTGCTTTCTTATTTTACAAAATAAAGAGACAATTAAAAATATGACAACCTGGTGATAGCCTCCACTTTAATGATAATTTTGGATCAATGATAAAAAAACCCTGCAAAAAAAATCCCAAAGAGTACTTTTTAAATTTACTAAATTTTTAAAGTATAAAAAGTAAATCAAACCCATGAAGTGATGCGTATACAATGTTGTTGTTGTTATGTGCCGTCGAGTCGTTTGCGACTCATAGCGACCCTATGTACAACAGCCCTAAACCCTGCTCTATTCTGTGCCAATCGCATTGCCTCTGACACACCCATCCCGATTACCCCAGTCACTGAATCAATCCACCTCATAGAGGGCCTTCCCCTCCTGCGCTGTCCCTCCACTCTGCTCAGCATGATGTCCCTCTCTAAAGACCTGTCTCTCCTTACAACATGTCCAAAGTATGTCAGATGAAGCCCCAGAATCCTTGCCTCCAAGGAGCATATACAATAGAAAGAGTAAAAAAGAATCATTTATTTCAACATAATCTTCATGAAACCAACAAAACTAACATCTTTTTCCCCCACTTTTCTCTAGTTCATGCAATTGTGTGACATGCATGTATGTGAGTTAATTTGCATGCTGAATGTTCTGTAATATGGCATGAAAACACTAAGTCACAGCTAAGACTCCAGGCCAATACAGATAAGAGATTGTTTGTGTTGAAAGTATAAACTAAAGAAAAAATCTCTAAGTCTTCTGGGGCAGCTGCTTCCTTGTCCGCCCAAGGATCATCCATTAGTTTCCTTGCCATTAAACACCACAGTTTAAAATTTCTACCCTTGTGTTCAATAATGCAATTGTATTTCTAGGGTATTTGTATAGATTACAAGGTTAGACATGTAAATCAGTCTTTGTAGTCTTTAATGATCTTGTGTTTGAACTTAATTGCGATAGGAAACTCATTCAAATGTAAGTGTATGTAGTCACTAAACATTTGTCTTATGAATTTATTAGACAAACTCAAATTTGTGTCTTTGTATTAAGAAGAAAGGAAGGAAAAAATAGTGAAAGAATAAACTAGAACAAATGTGTCGTAATTAATGTAAGAAAAAAATTACACTTGTGGAGTTAGAACTGTCCAGGAATGGAGCCCAGAGTTTGAGATAATAAGTCCTCACTTGTCATGGTAAATTTTCAGTCAGAAGTATAAGCACCAGGTGTCATGGATGAGAAAATTGGACACCTGCAGGAGTGGCTTCCACTTCCTAAATAACAAGTCTCTGGAAACCCTATGATCTTTGATAAATGTCGATAGTTGTAGAAAAGCTTCAGGCCTTTTGTTCATAGGGTCGCTATGAGTCAAGCTTGAGTCAAAGGCAATCAACAACAACAACAACAACAAACCTCCACTTTACTTTCAACCCTGAAGCTTTAATTCCGTGTTTAGGCCTTAGTTTCCAGATACGATGGTTTTAGGGATTGTTGTGAATATTCTAAAGCACAGAACTTTGTACGAGAGACATTGGGAAGCAGATCATTTTCCAACCATAATTTTCCAACCAAGTAGTTGTAAATTATTTACCAATTTCCCCCTGAAAGTTCACATCCTGAAATATAAAGTATGTAGCTATCTTCTAACGTATGTATCTATCATATCCAATTGTACATTGTTGTGTTTTGTTGATTTTATTGTACAAGATCCATTCATCACTATTCTATTGCTTTTGAGTCAGAACGGCCTCACAGTTGATTTTGCATTGGGTTTCCATGGCTATGATTCTCATGAGACGACATTGCCCATTTTCTTCCCTGGAGGCACTGACAGATTCGAGTCAGCCGTTGGGTGGTGGTGGTGGTGGTGGTTACTATTGCCATGGAGTCAGAACCAACTCATAGCTTACACTCCAGCGGGGTTTCAGAGGCTGT
Source organism: Elephantulus edwardii (assembly GCF_000299155.1). NCBI lineage: Eukaryota > Metazoa > Chordata > Mammalia > Macroscelidea > Macroscelididae > Elephantulus > Elephantulus edwardii. The sequence goes on from NW_006399772.1 coordinate 25,394,985, forward strand.
AACTCATCCAGGAGGAGACTGCTCATCCTTCCCCCATGGAGCAGCTGGTGGATTCCAACCCTGTGCCTTTGGGATTGCAGTCCAGCTTCCTACCACTAGGCCACTAGAGTTTTCTGTCCATTGCGTTAATAGCATAATTCGCTACGGACTAGGCCACCAGAGCTCCTTAAGATCCATCAGGCCGTGGTTTAATTTCACAGATTTTAAAACCTGTCTGTTGATATTCTTTTACTCTTTCTAGAAAAGTTGAATTTTGTGTGGATGGCAGTGACACTGAGGCTGTAATGAAAACAAGCCGAGATACAAGTGGAAGATGAAGTGGAGCAAATAGTATTTCCACATTGTCATAATTAAACAAACTCCTGAGTAATGGTTAAAATAATCTCATTTTTTTTTTCTTGAGTGCAGACATGAGTGCTAGGCAAGTAGATTTTTTATTATAATTGTATTTTCTTATAGTTCTACATTTAATCACACCAGACATTTAAGTTGAAGGAACACTTCTACCCCTCTCCTAAGAAGCACTCAAGCTCAATTCATTTTACACAAACAATTTTACTTGATATATCATTGTATTTTTCATTATCTTAAATTGAGTTAATTGCTCATTAACTAGTTTTACTTTATTGAGTTGTATGTCTGTTTAGCACATAGATAGATTCAAATCCTTTCTTTCTTCCAGATTTCATCAACAGCTTTTTGCCCCCCAGGGTGTGAAGGAAAGGTGTTGTGTATGCCTGTGGACTTGCTAACAATAAAGGGAACATAAAATTAGTTAAGGAGGAAGTAGGGGAATTGGGATATCTTCTGTGCTGTTTTTACTAACCTAAAAGAAATCTCAAGAGTCATTTACTTTCCATTCTCTTTACGATAATTGGCCCGCACAATACATCTCTTTTTCTTCAAATAGTTCCACAATGATCAGATTAGATTGGATCTTTCTGTGATGTGTCTGTTCATTACAAGCAGAATTATTTCTGTAACAAATGGGAAAATTGTCTATCAACATGCGTGCTCCATCAATTCTTTGTCTGTAAGTTGCTACACTAGTAATCACAGTTCAAATGTGCTCCATATTTGTACAAATAAAATGCTAAATACGAAGTCACTGAATAAACAGCAACAACAAAACCCCAAATAAACACAAAATTATGGTCATCAAGTCAGTTTTGTCTCATAGTGACCATATAAGACCAAGCAGAACTGCCCCATAAGGTTTCTAAGACTGCGTATATTTAGAAAAGCAGATTGCCACCTCTCTCTCCCACAGCAGCTGATGGATTCTAATGACAGACCTAGGGTTAGCAACCAACCTTCTGCATACCAGGGCTCCTACACTTCTTGACTGTGCAAATAAAATTTTAAAGTAGCCTGAAATAATACAGGAGAGGAGAGAAAATTGTTTAAAAACCTTTAGACATTTGATTTAAAAAATATACTTTAATGGTAATAAAAAATACACCCAACAAAATATTAATTCAACAATTTCTACATGCGTAATTCAGTGACATTGATCACATTCATTTCATTCAACCATCATCACTATCTTTTTCCAAAGGACTGCACACCGTTGACCAACTTAATCCCTTCTAAGGAAAAACTCGGCAATCCTTCCTCCCTCTCATCCCTGGCAACCGCTACTACTCTTTGCTTTCTCTGTATTTGCTTATTTCATTTAAATGAGGTCACGCAGTATGTATCCTTTTACTACTGATTGATTTTGCTGAGCATGATGTTTTCAAGGTTGATCCATCTTGTGACCTGTGTCATAACTTCATTTTTTATTATGGCTGAGTAATATTTCATTGTATGCGCACACTACATTTTCTTTATCCACACATCTGTTTGAGTGGGTTTGACAGTTATGAACGTATGAAAGCGTCCTGCCAGTTTAGCAGTAAATTATGAATTTTTTTTCATCTTAGGTTGTGCTAGTAAATCATTAGCCATAACTCTAACTATGCAATTTTAACAGTGAGGGAGGGCATTGAAATTTAAAGGGCATCCAATATCATAGAGCCCATGGTATTGCTGATTAGAACAAAAAATATCCACTATCCATGAGGGGGAAACTCACATCCCTACAATTGAGGACTAAGAAACATAGTTGAACAGTTACAAATAGACATTATGTGTGGAAAACCTGGTCAGTCTCTGAAAAGAGTAATATAAAATATATGGTATTTTCTATAAAAATTTTACTTAACAAAGAATTGTTTTAATATTTAACAATTAGTAAGAAAATAATTCCACTAATAAAACAGGGTCACAGAATATAAATGTTATTGTCGAAAACACTTCCTATTTACATTCTCTTCTCCTTTTTGCTCAGTAGTGAGTTCTGGTACATAGTCCTTTGACAGTTTCACTACTAACCCAAAATCGATGTCTCTCCGGTGGTTCGAATACACTAGTTGCTCTGTGAGAGAAAATGGACAATCTCCTCCCATGCCATTTATAAACCTCCAAAAACCTGTTGGAGAATCAGCTATGTATCGGGTCCAACTAGACAACAGTCAGAGCGAGAGAGAGATTTGCTCAGTGTATGTGGAAGTGGGGATGTTGGCATTTTCTTGTTCCATTTTCAAAGAGTGAGAATATGTAAGCCCTTCCCGAGATATCTCAAATGCCAACTATGAAGAGCATCTTCAAAGTCTGACAGCTAACTGGTGCGTTTAGCGTAACTTCTAATCACCACAACACCTTCACCGAAAGAACAAATTCTAACAGAGAATGTTTCAACCTCCTTTTTTTTTTAACTTGCCTCTCACGAGTAGTTCTTTAGGTAAATACAGGGGAGAGAAAAAAACAAAACAAAACAAAACACCCCAGGCTTTGAATTGATTCTTCCCAATTCAGTTTTGACTGATAATACAAAATCAAAATGGACTCAGATTTGTATACTGTAGGTAAGCCAGAAAGGTAAACAGAATTGGGAAAATTGCACCTCAACACCCTTATAGCAACTGAATCTCTATTTTAAAGACTATGTGTCTGAAGCATAGCTGCAAAAACTCTTCAGTGGCAGAGTCAAAAGCAGTGCCCTGCTCAAAGATGGCAGCAAACATGCTCCTTTGACTGTGTGTCCCTCTCCACAGTCCTGGCAACAACCAGGTCTCGTCCTAAAGAGGTTCGTTTCACCTCTTCCGAATCTCTAAAGTAAGATTTTGTTCTGCTTCTTTCAAGTTGTAAAAATTCAAGTGTATCCTAACACGGCTTTGCCAGCCATTGCTGAAATGTTATGTACCACTTTTAAGTTCTAAAAAACACCAAATATTCAGAAATTAAGAGTAAAGACATTTTACGGCTGAATTTTTCCATAGGCTCCAATTCTCTAATTTATCTTTCTTTGCTTTTAGTTAGGGAGAGGAAAAAGAATAAATGAGGAGAGTATGGGAAGTGGGAGAGATTAAGAGAAGACTATATAAGCAAGGCAGGAGATTTAATAAAGAGAAAAAGCATCAAAAGCTGAACTTGAAACAGGAATCTACTTTTTCCTTGGAGAAGGACATCATGCTTGGGAGGGTGGAGGGACAGCGCAGGAGGGGAAGACCCTCTATGAGGTGGATTGATTCAGTGACTGGGGTAATCGAGATGGGTGTGTCAGAGGCAGTGAGATTGGCACAGGATAGAGCAGGGTTTAGGGCTGTTGTGCATAGGGTCGCTATGAGTTGCAAACGACTCGACGGCACATAACAACAACAGTTTATTTACAAAATTTGAACGCATTGTTTTTGAGAACCGATTCTTTCAATTTCCCTCACCTCCCACCCATCAAATTGTACAACCCCATGATTAATCCCTCCTCCCCTGCACATCCTCATCCCTCTGCTTCCACCCTCCCCCACCTCATTCTCTGATAATGGTTTTATACAATTTTTGTTTTTGTGAGACTGAGTTAGCTCACTCAGCATAATGCTCTCCAGTTCCTCCCAAGTTAGGTAATAATTGACAAAATTCTTGCCCCTGCGTGCTGCATAGTATTCCATTGTGTGAATGTACCAGAATGTCTCAATACATTCCTAATCTACTTCTTATGTGTATATTTACAGGGTAAGTGTGGCTTCATTGTCCCTTGATGGGGTGGTAATCAAAGCTAAGGATTTAATGTGATAAGGAATACCTAAAATGATTGTCATGCCAGCAAGGCAATGTATTTACAGTGATTCTTAACTTTGGGAAAGAAAGCATTTAAAGTTATAGTAAAAGCTGTGGACGTCCTAGGCAAGTACAACCCAAAGGCACATGTGGACTCTACCAGCGGCTCCACATTCAACTTCCTGACGTTGAAAATCCACTGGAGCATTAGCTATGAATCAGTTCTGACTCCACAGTGCATAAGAACAACTGTATGTGTATGTATGCATGTATGTGTATGTGTACATACACATAAATATACATTTTTTAAAACATTTACAGTCTTTTATATGTAACTTCAAGGCTGGATTCAGGTTTAGGTTAACATATTCCTATCTTATCTGCATCTTCAGGTAATTTTAGAAATGAGAAAAGGTGCATATATTTAAGCTCTGTAAACCAGGCTGTTCCTTGAAGGCAAGGATTTTGAAGCTCCCTCTGATGTACTTTGGGCATGTTGCCAGGAGGGAACAGTCTTCGGAGTGGAACATCATACTTGAAAGGGTGGAGGGGCCAGCACACGAGAGGAAGGCCCTGGATGAGATGGATTTGACTCAGTGACGAGGGTCATGGACGCCGGTGTGTCAGAGACAATGAAATTGGCTGAAGATAGATCAGGGTTCAGAGCTGTTGTACACAGGGTTGCTATGGGTTGGACTCAACCCTACAGCACATAACAACAATAACAACATACTCTCTCTACGTAAAAGTCTAGGAAAATAGTATATACTGAGTCAGAATAATGAGTACATGTCTTCGGAATCTCCAACACGGTCCTTGTTGTTGTGTGCCGTTGAGTCAGAACCAACCCATAGCTGACCCGCTGGTAGGTTTTCAAGGCAGTTAATCCCGTGGGAGGAGACTGCCCATCCTTCTCTCACGGAGCAGCTGGTGGATTCAAATCATGTGCTTTCAGAATTGCAGCACCACCGCGCCATGCATAGTTTCCAAGGCTGGTCTTAAGAAAAATTAGAGAACATAAAGAATTACTTTCTTATTTAAAGGTGTTCAAGTTGGTTAACCAAGTATATCTAATATCCTCCTAATAATCCAGTTTCTACTCACAGACATGAATGTGCCCAGACTTGTCTCTTTTGGGAGCTTGAGCAAAGAAGAAAGTGGGAATAAAAAAGAAGCAAAACAGAAAATGGGCCAAACATGTAGCTCTCCCTTGACCACAGCATGGGTTCCTCAGAAACAGAATGGGTTCAACAGAAAGTCTTCTCAGGCGGGAGAGGTGCGGTACTATAGTTAAGTAGGTGTGAGATGTAGAATACTGACATATACCACATACTTCATGTCCAGACAGCACAAAACAAAAGGCAGGCACAGAGGAAGGTCAGCTATTTCAGGTAACTCAGAGGCTTTAAAAAAAATTTTTTTTTACTATATTGAGTGACCAAGGAGAAACATACACACATTAAATATGTGTGTGATAAGCTTAAAATAAAATCAGAATACTACAAAGCACCTCTCAGATCATGGCTCACAGAGAACAAATGACTGTTGAGCACACTTTTTATGGGACAAGGTTATGCATTTAATTGAAACCTATATTCTCAAAATGAATGGATTTTCTTTTTTAAAGATTTTCACACATCAATAATAAAGTTCAAGAACTGTCTCGTCTACCCTCCGAACACTGTGTGAAGCAGTCATTTTTCTATGTCAAGTTGTAAAGCAGCTGGGAATTGAACAACAACAACAAAAATTTCCCATAGATCATAGTCTGTGAATATTCCTTCTGTCCAGTTATAAACTTTGGGGAGAGTAAATAGGTTAAACTCCCTTAAAGAAAGAAAGTCAGTGTAACAAGAGGTCATTAAAATAATCACCTCTACATTTGAAATACCAACAAATAAAATTCTAATATATTCTAATAGTCCTTTTGGAAAGTTTCTTTTTCAGATTTTTTTAAATGGCTCTTTGCATGAAACAACTGAGGCAGTTGGAAGAATAGTAAAATTACATTGCATCAGTTTCAGGATATTAGTCTAATAAAATTTTAATAGAAAATAGGTTTAATGACTTTAACTTACTGCTGAACGAATAGTGCTCTGCAGGGTTTGATAGTATATGACTCAAGAAAAGATTATTAAGAAGACATATAATGCACTTTTCTAAGATATTTGCAGGAAACCATTAGATGGTACAGAAAATCAATAATGCCCTAGTGCCAATTTCAGCAGCATTAAAATTACAGAGCTCGTTGATATTTATGATGATAGAGCTCCCAAATCATTTCATTTTTATCTTTCACCACATTGGCATTTTTCTTTGTTACTGAGGACCAGTTGCAGAATTTGATCGGCTCCTTGTAAATGTGTTTTATGGTCGCCCTTGTTTCTAAACAGCCCTTCTCAGGGAAATGCCTTCACAGTCCATGCTTTTCAGTTTAATGTATAAATGGATTGGTAAAACTCTTCCCTTTTAGGGAATATATAATAACTACAAGATATTAAGACATTTGAAAATGGATCTAAGCAGAACCAAGTAAAAAGAAGCTGATAAACAGTCAACTTCCCTGTTTTGTTTGGGTTTTGTTGTTGTTGTTTTCTTTAGAGGGGAGAAAACAACGATGCACTAACCTCATGATATCACATGTGTAAAACTGAGTTTCAAATAGTAGTAAACAGCAGTGGGTAAGATTAAAATTCTCTATGCCCTTGTTATCTAGTTCTGTTTAGCTGATTCTGACTCCTAGTAACCCCAGATGTTCTAGAATACAGCTTCTCTGTGGGGTTGTCTTGGTGTAATCTAGATGGAGATAAATTTCCAGGCCAGATTCTAACATAATCTCGCTGGATAAGATAATAGTGGTGCACCAAATGTCTGTACAATCTAGGGACCTAGAAGTCTAAGTGTTGTTTGCCATAAAAATGGAGTCTGTCTCATGTGACCATATAGGACAGAGTAGAAATGCCCCTTAGGGTTTTCAAGATGTCAATCTTTCAAGAACTAGACTTCAAGTCCTTTTCCAGCTGAGCCATTTGTGGGCAATAACCCCCAGACTTTTGGTTGGCTGTTAAGCACTTAACCACTGCACAGTAGGGCTCCTTAGAAGTCTATATAAGGTACATCCTTCAGCACAGTGACTCAAATTAAGACGCATACAGGAAATCAGAGATTATAATTATCTGACTGCTAAAGCAATTAGATTTTTTTTCCTGAATCTGCTAGATTAGAATCACCAATAAAATTTACAAAAGTAAATGAGAAAATAATGAAATTGTGATTCTACCATATCTGACTTGGTGCTTTAGATTGAAAAAAAAATGTATGCAAGAAGAGACAGAAACCATCCGTTCATATTTCAGAACAGAAACAATAGCTTCATATCTCATTTTCTAGGCTTCCCTATAGATAGCTATGGACACTAAGAAACACTCTAGGGGAAACATGAACAGGACAAGAAGAAATTTTACTGAGTCTAAAACTGTAAGCCTCTCTGCTTGTATAGAAATAGCAACTGCCAGAGGCAAAGTTAGTTCACTGGTGGCTTCCATGAACTGTGAAGGTGCAGACAGCGATAAGAAGCTCTGAGCAAAACTTCCAATCTAAAGCTTCTGAGAGTCAAGAATTTTAATAGTAAGAAGCCTGATGCATATTCAAGCATTAAACTCAAAAACAACCGTAGTAACGGGTGAGGAGGGAAGATCTCACCCTCTCCTAATGAAAGCAGTTTCAAAAAATGAGTCTACTGCCTAAAAAAGAAGTATTATTAATAATAGAGAAGACATTCAGTTAGGGAATCATCCCCTTGAGTTCAGAAAGTCACAGATAACATTAAATTTTGACTTCAAAAAATCACCAGTTTCTGTCCAAAGCAATGTATTTGTTTTATAATCCTCTAGAAAGTTCCCTGAAGTTCATTTTTCAAATCAATCCTAAAAGCCAGATTATGAGAGTGACAAATATATGCTGGTATTTCTCGCTATAACTGTCTGCTAATTATTGATGATTTTTAAATCTTTATTTCTCATTCATTGGTTTGTGATAAATCAGACATTGGCAATTTCTCCAAAAACTGGGGAAGAGTTGAGCTTTTGTTGTGTCAGAGGTTCGTTGGTTTGTTGCTACCTGGAGTCTCATTTCTGTCACTGTCAAGAGTTGCCGCTGGCCTGCCAGAAAGTCTTTGATTTATCCTCTGAGTGAAATTAAAAATTTACTATGAAACCATGCCCTCACCCTGCTGCCAGCTTTCCTGCGCCTGTCTTTCTATTAGGGAGGTTCAGAGTATTGTTTGTCCCTTTTGAAAAGATTGCTAATCTCTATGCTAGACTTTAACTGTCTAAATTCTGTCCATTTCACCATGACTTCATGACTTTTTCTTGCATATTTTTGTATATAAATTTGTTTATTTGATTCATGAGTTACAGACAAGTTGCTTTTGAATGTGGCTTATCAAGTGTGCTCAGCATGAAAGACACCATAAAGGCCAAAAGAAGATCTGGTGGAAATCAAGGTGCAGTAGCTGTTCAGACTCCTTGCATTAAATCTCCAGCTCACTGCACAGCTGTTGACAGAGTCACTCCTGGGCAGTGGCGTCAGTCACCCGCGGGTGATCTGCAGCTACCCTGTCACTCAGGAGCAGAGTTTGGCCCTGGTACCTTCCTCTGTATACTAACTATTGTCATCATCATGGGATCCCTGGGTGATACAAACACTTGCCAAACACACTTCAGTGTGAACTGAAAGGTGGGAAATTCCTATCCACCCACAAGTATCTCCAAAGAAAATCTCGATCTGTGTTTGAAAAACCACCTATGAGCCCATGAAAGAGTCTTCTATGAGCCTGGGTTACTGTGACACATATGGGGTAAGCAAGAGTCAAGAGCGATTCAATAACACTTGGGCGGAAATCGTCCAGAGGATTTCAGCATCGATACCTCATCCGCTCAATATTTCAACCTGCTGACTTCCTGAATTCTGACCATCATTTCTTCCACTCCTATGTAACACTCCAGACGTAACTTCAACTTAGAATATATTTACCTTCAGAGATATATCCTTTTTCTCTTTTAAATCACCTGTCAGCAATCTCTTCTTTTAAAAAATGTATCCTGCCTGTTATCTCATTCTCTGCCTAGATTTCATTGATGTCTCCATTCCCCTGACTCACCCCTTTTCTCTGAGATTCTCACTTCCCTGAAATCCTCACTTTCCCTCCTCTTCAGTTTATGTCCAATCTTTGACCCTTTTAATCACTTATCTTGCTGATAGTCTATCCAGGTGATACATTTACAGCCCTCAAACCATGTCATTTTTGCATCCCCCTTTTTGTTTCAATTACAAGAACAGAGGGAAAAAAAGTAATAATTGTAACAACAGCATGACCTCAAGATCCAGTTGGTTCATTTGATTACCTGAAATATGTTTTCTAAAACTTCCTTGACTTCTAGCTCCACACCTGCCAAGTTGTTGGTTGATACTTAAACCTGCACTCATTTTCTTCCTAACTTCAAAGAACAATCCCTGTTTATTTCACATCTAATCCCCACCTGTTCACATAGTCCTACTGCCTTCTGTCTCCCCAGGTGCCACACTTAATTGATTATTTCACTTTTCTGCATTATTGTCAAATAGAATTCTTTCACTAGCAAAATTACAATTTTAGAGAACCCTTCTTTTGACTCTGTGAAATTGCCTCCTTTTAGGACCTTTAAAAGAAAAATGTTCAAGTTGACTCATTCTCGAAAGGAAAAGTTTTCTCTTCTCCACTCAAGTGAGTAAACTGAGTAGAAAGTGCTTTCACCAAAATTACCAATGTGCTCTTTGTTGCTTAATCCAGTAGGCACATTTCACTTGATATTTGGAAAGTTATAAAAGCCACTGACCGCTGTCATCTCTTGAAATACTCTGTTGGGTTCAGCAATTTCTACACTATCTCCTCATTATCTCACTCTTCTGGGTCTTTCTCGAAGCAGACCATGCTGTTAATTCTGTTTTGGCAATAATGCCTCAGAGGTTCCTTCCAAGCCAACTGCTCAGCTAATGTTTACATCTTCTCTGGGTGATACCATTTACTGTCATGTTTCTGCAGTTGCCACCTGTAAACAGTGAGTCCCAAGTATACCTGTAGGTCTCATCTTCTCTTGAGCTCTGGGTTTAAAAAATATAACTACCTTGTGCTTTTCTCCCACTGGATGTCTCACAATTTTCTAATGCTGCATATGTTCAGAATTAAACTCACTTCTTTTTCCTTCAAATTAGCTTCTTATCCCCATATTGTTGATAGACACCGACATCTAACCACTTTCCCAAAGCACTACTCTGGTGGCAACATCGGCACACTCATTCCTTTCGGCCACCATTATTCTTTGGTTATCAAACAGTCGAGTCCACTGAAATCAACTCCATCCCTTTCTCCAGAAAACTTTTTTTTCTCACTCACAGTCTATGTCACCCTCCTTGCTAGTCTCCTTTCTTGTGTCTTTACTTACTCTAATCACCCTTCAAACTGCAGCCAGAATGCAAATCTTATTATGTCACTCCCTTGCTATAAATCTTTCAGTGGTTCATAGCCTACAAAATAAAATCCAAGTCTCATTATGGCATGAAACGCCCTCCATGACCTAGTGACGACCTAGTTATCCACCATCATTTGTCTCTGTGAATCAGTATTCCAGGCGTCCTGAACCACGTGGAATATTTGAATGTTTAATCTTCTCGCATTTGTGCAGGCATTCTTTCTTCACTTGCCTAATTCTAACTTCTTATCCAACAATAAGTGCAGGTGATACTTAGAAAAAGCTTTACTTAAATGACCTGCATAGCTCAAGACTCATCTAAGTTCTTCTATGAAATCCCAAAGTATTTTCTGCTTATGACACCTGTAGCACAGTAGATTGCAATAGATTCTCTTCATGTAAAACTGGACACTAAATTTAAAGTCTTGGAAAAACTTTATCTTCGTATCCTAAGGATCTTGAATGAATTTAATCAATATCAATTGATGGAAGAATGACTGAATTGAGTATATAATGTGTGTTTAGGCATATTCTTTGATTCTATATAGAAGTTCCTGAAGGATTAGCCATTTAGTACACATAGTTAAAGTCTTAAAAATCTAAGAATTTTCCAGGATAAATATTTTCAGAAACATACCCTAATCTTTGTAGTAATTAATATTTTCCTGCTTCTTTTAAATAAATGCAGATTTTTCTGACAATAACTTGATAACATATATAAGCCTAGATCTACATAGTTTTAGCAAGCCTTTCTCGCTCCATAGTCAACCACATATGCCCACCAAGCTAAAAATAGTATTACTCCATTTCATTTATATTCCACTGGGGGTTGGAGGTTTTTTCTTTTCCCCAAAAAGGTAAAATCCTAAGACGTAGCTTTACAATATTAAACTACATTTAAAAAGAGATATGCCATAAAATGTGCCTCTCTAAGAAATAGTTCTTCAATTTTCACAACAGTTCTATAATCACTATTTACGAAGCTCTGGTGGCCAAGTAGATAAGGAATTGTGCTGCCAACTGGAACAGCTGTTCCTCAAGGAAAAGATGGGCAACTTCCCCCTGCTTAATTAACAACCTTGGAAAACCTGCTGAAGAGTCAGCTAGGAGTCAGTTCAGGTTCTAAACTACATAAAAACAAACAACAGCAACAAGTTTCTTTTCTCCTAGCTTTGCATATTGTAGTTGTTACTGTTAGATGCTGTCAAGTGGATTTTGACTCAAAGCAGCCCTTGAAGAGAAAGGTAGAACCTTATGTCTATCCTGCATCTTCCTTAGGATGGCCTCCATAAAGGTTTTTAAAAACATACACAACAATGAAAGAGGGGGCTTTTTACTTTTCAAGGAGAAGAGTGAATTGGGAGGGAGTGGATGGGCAGGGAGAAAAGTGCAACAGTGAATGAATGGAAATCCTAAATCTCTACAAACTTTCACTAAAATTAATTTTAAAAATTAATAAATTTAAAAAACACATACAACAACCCACAAGACATACCAAAAAACCCAGAAAACCTCTTCCTAGCTACAGTTTGGGGGCTTTTTGTTTTAGAAATGATGATTCTTTTCTTCCATTTTTCTTCACATATGTCTCTTAGCAAATCACTCAGCTTTTCCATCGATCTCATTCACAGTGACTACAGGAACCAACCTGAACATGGCGAAGCTTGGGAGGACCGTGCAGGACAGGGCAAGGTTCCATCTGCCAGTCGCCTGTAGGTTCTCTAGGAGTCCTAGTCACCTCGATGGCACCTACCAAGTCATTTAGAAACCCTACAAATTGTCCAACTATCCTTAGTCTACTGCGCTTGTGAGACTCTTGGGGGGGTTACTTCTATGACTTTTTATTGATTTTCTGTAGTGAATGCATGCTTATGTGTAACAGATGCCTGGAGTCTCTGGAATATGTAAAAGAATGAGTTGCAGAGAGACTTCCCATCTGCCACATACCTATTTCCATCTCAGGCCGATGCACATGTAGCTGGAAGTGTAGATGTTAGGAAGGAGAATGCCCTCACAGGGGACTGTGTTCTCATAACATGTTTATTCCTGGAGGAACTCACATGACAGCAGGTCATAATGAGCCTTGTCAAATTCCCAAATAAGGAGGCTAAACATGACTTTGCTTGTACTTCCCTAATAATCTATCCTAAGTAGTGTCCTACGGTCCATATCTTGTCCAAGATGGAAGAAAATGACATGAATCTGTTTACTACAGTTTAGTGAAAAGCCCAGCCCCCCTAATACTGAACCTTATCGCACCCCCTGACTGGTTTCCACTTCTATGAGTTCAGAGTTCCCTTATTTCTTTTCCTACTCTCATCGTGCGTCAAGGACTCTCCTTCATAGGGTCACTGTGAGTTGCCCGCAACTTGATGGCACTTAACAACAACAACTCTCATTGTCTAAATAACTCACCATTTATAGATGCTCAATAAACGGTTGTTGTACTGAATAAATATAGCTAGCAGCTTTTCTCTTGTTATGGCTAAAAAAGGATTCTTCATTCTTTCATTTTGTGGAGGGGCGAAGAATTTCATTTTAAAGTGTTTTCTTTGTGCAATTAAGCCATTTTATCGTTACTTGAAAGCCCATTTTGAGTGTGTTTCACTTAGTTCAGCTGCAGCGTAGGCAACTCTGTGCTTTGTTCCACATCATTGAGCTTAGAGGCAACAACTTCAGTTCCTAGCTACCTTCAAATTATATGGATTGTTAATTTTTCTAAATTGTCACAGTTCTTGTCTTTTTCTCTCTGGATCAACACTGTATTCATACCTCCTTAGATATAGAAATTCTATATTAGCTAAGGGCTCCTGTTTCTTTAATAATGTATTGAACTTGTATGCCTTGTAATCTGATTTCTTTTAAGACAGATGTCCTTTCAAGATATCAAAGATAAGAAGTGAGCAGAAATCTCATCAATGATTTACATTTCTCCTGGGAAATCTGTACACATCTTTGCCATGGTAACCAGGCTTGTTTGCTAGTTTTTCTTTTCTTTTTCCCCTAAAACTTCTCTTTCCTTGTCATCTCTGGTTGGTTCCAAATAAAATTACTTAAAATGTGTAGAAATACTACCATTTGATGCTGCAGGATAGCTAGAACGAAAGATGAATCTGAGTGGCCATGATCTATAGGAGAAATTAAGTATCTTTTAAAGAATTTAATTGAATACTCAAATTTGCTGTATCCTTCAAGAACAGAAGTGTTAGATAATAAAATCCTAACTAGGGAAGGTGTGTGCAGGCAGAAGTAGCATTCTGTAAATCCACTGGGTTTTATCATGGAAAAATCAAGAACATGTTTAATCACAATAAACTGAAAATTGCTATTCTTAGTTTGGAGCTGTAACTGGTGGTCAGGTTGTTAAGATTTAAGATGAAGTAAGTGTTCAGAACTGAGTAAAATCTGTTATCCTTAGTTTAGGCACTGATAGGATTGATTTCAAACAATTTATGTACCTGGACAATTTAGAAAATACTACTAGAAGATTGCATATGAACAAATGAATATATAGTTATAAGACATTTGCATGTCTGACAACAGAAGGTCTTGGAGCTCTTTGGAAAGGATCTGGGTTCCAGGAAGAGTAAACAAGACAGCCAAGAGCTAGAGTGAGAGAGTTAATTCCATAGAGTGGTTCCATAAGGGCAGAGTCTGAACAGCCCCACTAAGTTTGCAAGATTATAACTTTGAGACTCAAATCACCAGGCCCACCTCCCAGTGCCCCTATGTGGATTCATACCACATACCTTTCCAATAATAGTTGAATTTTTAACAGATTGTGCCACCCTTGGATCCATCCATGTCCAGCTAGTTTGGGAACAATGATAAAGGTCAGAGGTAAATCTGTTTCAGAGATGAATTTTCCTGACAGTCTAATAGTGGTTGTGAGAACTCAACAGTATATAAAAGGTCCAGTACTAAGCTTTGGTGGCCTAGTGGTAAGAACTTGCTCTGCACTCCCAAAGACTCGAGGTTTGAATCCCTCAGCTGCTCTGCAGGAGAAGGATGGGCAGCCTCCTCCCATGTGATTAACCTCCTCTGAAAACCCACTGAGGATCAGCTATGGGTCAGTTCTGACTCGACGGTACACCTAGTGGTGAGAACCTGCACTGCAATCCTTAAAGGCATGGCGTTTCAATCCACTGGAAGGTTTGAATCTCATAGGAGAAGGATGGGAAATTTCCTTCCTAGTGATTTACTACCTCTGCAAACCTGCTATGTCAGCTAGAAGGCAGCTCCAACTCAA
>NW_006399772.1:25411865-25414310 GCF_000299155.1 Elephantulus edwardii
TGAGATGGTTTTGAAATTCGAGAGGGATAGACTTAAGATCAAATTTTGGTTCCCATGGACTTGACCCAAAGATACGTGACTCAAATTCACCAGTTGCTCATAGGTGAGAGCTGGGGAGTGTTCCCCTGAGTGATTAAATGCCTCTGAAAACCCCCTGGAAGGTCAGCTATGCGTTGGTTCTAACTCAACAATACACAACTTCCAAAGAATATCAAAACCATCATCAGATGCAAGCTGTTGTCCTTCAGAGCATCTAGAGATACATGGTATTAGTACTGTCATTACTTGCAAAATACTAAAATACTCCAAAGATTAACATCTGTGAGAAAGCGTATGAGTTTTCAGTACCTAAGTTATCAAATGTAGGTTTGGGCTTTAAAGGACATTTAAGTTCTTTCTCGGTAAGTAAAAACAAGTATCATAGACATCGTGTTAGGGTTCATGAAACTATACATGGTCGATAGCATTTAATCGTTATTCCGTCTTTATCTTTACTGGGAAACATAATCGCTGATTTCTCTGTCATTTTTGTTGAACTGCCTGTGCAATAGATGGCTTTAGTGAATTGAAACTGAGCCAGGCCCTTCTGTCCATTTTTTTTTCTAAATCAGCCTTATCTGAAGAGAACACATGCTCTGTGCTAAGATGGGTTACATTTGGACTTTATTACAATTCTTTAATATTAGTTTTAAGATGGCTGGGGAGATCTGACCCCGGCAAGAACATCACTTACATTTATACCAGCAACTAAATAAGTACTGTACATTTCCAGTGCTCTGTAAGCATCCAGTTTCACAGACCTGGTGCTGTGAGAATAAGAGCATAGTTTTTATCCCCGAGAGCTCTTACATAAAGTGTACTCTTATTCCCTCTCTACAGAGGCCTGTTGTGAATGACAAAGACCCAATTTGAGAAACTCTTTGTGTGTTGTGTGTTTTGATTCACAACATAAATATTTTTGACACGTAACTGTATTTGACTGGAGAGTGGCACTTGTAACATTTTTTAAAGTGTGTTGATGTTACATATTAGTTGTTGTTCATTGTTGTCAAGTCGGAAACTGACACATATATGTTCCTCTAGTAAGTTTTCAGATTCATATGGGTTCCTCTACAAGTTTCCAGAGGCTATAAATTGCACAGGAGGAGATTGCCCACTTTCTCCTGTGGAATAGCTAGTGGATTCCATGGGAATCCTTCGGATTCTTGGCGCAGCTCCCTACCCACTAAGTCACTGTAGTCTCCTGATAGACATGAAGCCCAGTGCACTATAGCTTCCTGTTAGACATGAAGCCCAATGATAGGCACTGAAAGTGCGAGTTGTGGTCCATAACATTGATGAACTGATGGTTACACTGCTATATAAACAGCAAAGTTTCCATATTGTCTATATTTTCATGGCGTATCTATTATTCCATCTGGAAGTCTAACGCCTACCCTGAGGCTTCATTTTTATCACCCTGCTTGTCCCATAAAGTTCCTTCAGATTTTTATTGAAAGAAACAATAAAAATGCTAATTAGTTCTCTTTTTCATCCTGATCATTTTTTTTTTATCTTAAAGAGCGCCTTCCTCGTTCCTGCTCTTGCTGCTGTACTCCTCGTCCAGGGTGGCTCATTGCCCCACAGCTATCATTTTTAGGCTCCCAATATTGTTTTCTGTTCACAAGGCTTAATAACTACTTTTTAATGGATTCTGTTTACCTTAGAGGCAGGCATTGTGGAGAATTCAGCTTATATTAGGGCGAGATTAAAAACTTCTGTGTGGCTTTGGGGCTTCTTCCTTCAGAAAAATTAAAATGGTTTCATCTTTTAACTGAAAGAAGAACCGAAAGAATTTCGTTTGAAATGAGACTTTTGGGACTTGAAAGTGATCACTATGTAGACACTACTCATTTATTTAAATGCAAGACAGCGTGTTTCACGTACATAATTATTTTCCTTCTTTTAATTATTTTTACCTGCCGAAAAATGGCTGCCAAACTAAGCAATAGAAGTGGAAATTCTATTGTTCCAATGAGAATAACCACAGAGACCAAGTAGTACCTTCCTTTTAAAAGCCACTTTTTCAAAAAGTTCCTTCATTTCTGTGCTCCCTTTAGTCATGAAAAGCTCATTTCATAACTGATTGAAAAATGCTAGATTATATGGCCAGAAAGACTCTTTTACTTATTTGTTCATTTTAGTGTATGTTGTTTATAGAACCCTAGTACTTGCATAAAAATTATGGAGAAGCAAAAAGAAGTACCTATCATAATGTGGGCACTGAGAGGATACATGGAGAAGTTGGAGAAAGTTTAGACTTCAGTAGACATTGATAAGACAGTTAAGAAGGAGTATTATTTTGGAGACTTGTTGTTGTTGGGGGAGTCGGGAATATTGAATAAACCAAACTGTGGTTGACTCTAAAAAGAATGGGAATCCCAGAACACTTGATTGTGCTTATGC
>NW_006399772.1:25414556-25465614 GCF_000299155.1 Elephantulus edwardii
CAGCCTTCCATATGGATTGAAGCTCAAAATCAAGAAAACAAAGATTCTCACCACTGGGCCAACTGGCAGCATCATTATAGATGGTGACGAGATTGAGATTGTTAACAGCTTTAGTTTGCTTGGCTCTACAATCAACATTCTTTCTACCAGCAGCCAGGAAATTAAAAGATGAATTGCATGAGGAAAGTCTGCAGTTAGAGACCTCTCCAAAGTACTGAAGAGCAACCATGTCAGTCTAGAGACTAAAGTGCACCTGATCCAAGCCATGGTCTTTGCAATTACATGCTACACATTGGAAAGCTGGACAATGACTAGGCATGATAGAAGGAGAATTGATACCTTTGATCTGTGGTGCTCTCTAGAGAAGAGCATTGAATATATCATGGACTGCTAAGAGAACAGGCAAGTTCATACTGGAGATGGTGAAGTCAGGCTGCTCCTTGGAGGCAAGGATTCTGAAGCTCTGTCTGACATACTTTGGACATGTTGCAAAATAGGATCAGCCCTTGCAGAGGGACATCATGCATGGGAGGGTAGAGGAACAGCACAGGAAAGGAAGACCCTCAATGAGATGGATTGACTCAATGACTGGGGTAATGAGGACAAGTGCTTCAGAGACAAGATTGGCACAGGATAGAGTAGGTTTTAGGGCTATTGTACATAGGGTCGCGATGAGTCGCAAGTGACTCAATGGCACATAACAACAGCAACAACAACAACAATAAACTACCGAAAGAAGGTGTCTGTCTTGGGAGAAGTAGATATAGGGAACTGCTTAGTCCCAAGGATGGTGAGACCTCAACTCATATACCATAGGTATGTTATAAGGATGGACCAGTCCCTGAAGAAGGATATCAGAGTTTGAAACAGGGAGGGTCACAGGAGGAGAAGAAGACTCTCAATGAAATGGTCTGACACTGTGACTACAACAGTGGGCTCAGCAGAAATGATGAGGACGGGACAGGAACAAGCAGTCCTTATTCTGTTGTGTCACTGTGAGTTGGTGGCAACTTGTCAGCACCTACTACAGTACAGTAGAAAGAGAAGAGCCACCAACTTAGGGAAGAAATAGGACTCAGAACATAGTAGAGGTGCTTTATTATGAGACGCTTTCCTAGTCCCAGTGAGACTCAATGAGGGAAAACACAAAATCCATCAAAGCTTCATACCCAAGGAGAAAGATCCAGCAGAGAACTGAAAAGACTGAGTAAAGGTGGACATGGTTCAATGGTGATTAATTTTATAAATCATGATGAATGGGAATGATTGTTTGAAACACAATGTGATGAAGTGATTAGTGAAACACAATGTATACAAATTGTGTATGCAAACCAATATAAAATAAAAATTTTTAAAACCTACCAAACTTCATGTTGTTGTTAAGTGCCATTGAGTCATAGATGACTCATAGTGACCCTATGAACGAAAGACCTGAACACTTGTATAACTTTCATGGTTTCTCCAAGTTCATAGAGTTTCTGGAGGCAAGCTACTTAAGTGGATGCAACTCCTGCTTCCAAGCCTGTTTTAATCGAAGAGCTCCAACAAACACTGTCCACCATGG
Source organism: Elephantulus edwardii (assembly GCF_000299155.1). NCBI lineage: Eukaryota > Metazoa > Chordata > Mammalia > Macroscelidea > Macroscelididae > Elephantulus > Elephantulus edwardii. The sequence continues at coordinate 25,416,121 of NW_006399772.1, forward strand.
GTAACCATTATTGCATTTGACACATCAGGGTCATGGTGCCAAACTTCATACCGATTTAATTAATGGGGCTGGGAGTCAAGATGAGCAAGTTCGATCACTCTCTTCTTTTTCTCTCTATCTTCTGAATTCCCTGGTGCTTTTCCAGCATTTCTCTTCTGTGCTCACCACACGAACATGGCATGCTGTGTCGGCAGAGATGTTGCACTATCAGGAATATGCTGTTTGGGGCTTTAGGATGAAACTACAGCTAAGCCGATGCAGCTGTTGTTGGAGGAAGACTTTGGTAGTCAGAGAAATGAGGAAGATGATGGGGAGAATCAAGATTATTGGGTTCTAACTGAAGGCTCTGGTTCTATAAACACAGTTCTTTCCTTGCTCTGGCATCTGGGTAACATTCCTGATAGCCATATTTAGAACATAGCAATAATAAACAAACAAACAAAAATCAGGTCTCTATTCATCTCCATACAACAAAATAAGCATTACAGCTTCAGGAGAAAATTATCAAACTTTCCTTGAACTTGTCTCTGCTCAACTTTTATCAAACTATTATATACATGATTTTGTGTTGTATATCATCAAGTCAGAACCAACCCAGAGCTGACCCTCCAGTGGGTTTTCAGAGACAGTTAATTACACAGGAGGAGACCTCCCATCCTTCTACCGAAGAGCAGCTGGTGGATTTGAACCACATGACTTTGGAATTTCAGCACAGCTTCTTATTGCTAGGTCATGAGATCTAGTTGCCACAAGTTAGCAAACTAATTTGGAACTCTGTAAATTCTTCTCATCCTCTAGTGATAAAGGTTTACATGTACAATGCTGAATTTCAAGAGGTCTGTCAGAACACTAGCCAACGGATACATGTGAGCTATACTCATCTCAACAGTATCTAACAACAGTAAACTGAGGACTGAGCATCGGTTTTATATCAGAAATTAAGTTGTTTTGGCTTTGGGTTTTATTTTAATGTCACACAAGGACATATACTGAATATATACTTATATGAAAGGCTTTTTTTTCATTTCTTAACATAAGTAAGTTAACTAAGCAGCTGATACCGACTTAGAGAAAATTTAATGAAACTCTCAAAAAGGCACAGTTAAACTTTAAATAGATAATAGTACAATAGAAAACATGCTTTTTAAAAACAAATAATAAAACCTTACATAATATAATGAATGTGAATTAGCTTTAATAATGACATATTGTCTCAATTTCCAAAGCAAACTCAAACTCTGCAAGAGGGTAAGTTATCGTAACTTCAGGTAATTCACACCATCAATATAATACTACCTTGCCCTGATTTTCCTTCTACTAAGGAACATTACTGTAATTTCAAGATATTTCCCTAAGTTTTCCTTTAGTACTATTGTTTTCATTATATTCATTCTTTCCCTCTGAGAGAGGCAGAAGAATAAAAGAATATGTTAACAAAAATGAGAATAATAATACATCTGTTGCTGTAGGTCATAAATTATCAGATCTTTCAATATTAAAAATCAGCAGTCTTTCGGACATATATTCAGTAATGGTCACGCTTCCTGATAGATAGAATAAATTAAAAACTGCACAAGTATTAAAGTGGACCATAAAATGAGTGTGCCCTTCTTTCTACAAGACATGTGCACAGGACACAAACATCCCTGATTCAGCCAAGTCGCATCCCACTTGTCCACTGATAATATAAATCATACATATTCCTACTGATCAGTCTTTTTTAACGGTCAGGAGTAGACATTGCAGTCTTTCTGTCATAGGAGTGTCACACAACTAACGCTCCCCAATACAGAGAGAAGACGTCAGAAATTAACTGACAAGCTAGGCTTACTTGAATAGGAAACATGGCTGTGATGTATATAAATGAAGATTCCTGAACCCTATGTAAGACACCACCCAGCTAAAAGTACTTTAAACAACAAAGTCATTTACTGTCTCTCTTAGCACGGATTTCAGAGTTAGGAAATTCCTTGGTTGATTTAGCAGTTTAATAATGTCCTTCAGGATTTGTGTTTGCTCACCTTTGTGCCCTATCAGCACTTGCGAAGCTGGGGATATCCTTACTCAGGGGTTTTCGTTTGCTCCACAAGTTCCAACCATGGGCCTTGTCGTTAGCAGTTGTACATACTATGTGCTCTGCCATCAGAGAACCTTATGTTTCCATACAGCAACCTGTAAGCCATCTTCCAGTGTGTCAAAAACCTTCTAAAAAGCCATAGACTATTTGTCAAAATTCCTTCGCTTCTGCTGATATTATTAGAAACAGTTGGATTCACACTAATTCGCATTGACCTGAGTTACAGCAAAGCAGATGACTCATGCCTGTATTATCTACATGATCATTGGTGTGTTTGAGTCCACTGGTGCAGTTGTTGTGTAAATAAATTCATTCACCATGACTTGAATTCTGTCCTCTGGGTTTGCTTGCCTGGAATAGGATTCTCAGTCTTGTGGATGTGGCCATGTGTGGCTATAATATAGTGGTCCATATGAAGATAAGGTGAGCCAATCTATTTTAAAAGGAGTAATTGGAGAAGATCTAACATCCTTCATTCTCTCACAGCTCCCGTTCCATATAGAAAAGGGTTTTCCTGGGGTGTGGTCTATAACACCTTTTATCTTATAAGAGATGAAAGGAGAGAGAAGGGGCCAGAGATGGGGATGGGCTTTAACCACCAAGAAAAGGTTTTCCATAAGTGCAGGAAATGATTATTTCCCAGACATGTGGAGATGTCCACAGAAAAGCTGGCCAGCACATGCTACAAGTAGTCAAAGACCTTCCTTAAAACCAAAACAGAAAGCTTCCCTCTCAAGCTGGCACCTCGAATCCTTACTACTGGTCTCCTAAAGGGTGAGAGAATATATTTCTGTTTGTGAAAGCCACCTTTCTGTTATAAAGAGCACTAAACAACCAAAGCATTATCCCATTGAGTGTTCCCTTCATTTTATCTGACCTTTACCAAGCATGATGTTCTCTTTGAAGGCACAGGTCTTTTCTGATAACTAGTCCATCCCTAAACCAGTCATTGGCAAGGATAAATAAGATTTCACCAACTAACACAGACAATTTATTCATTTCTCTTTTAAAATAATAATTGAATTCTACTTTTTCAGAGTAAAATATGACAAACTTGGACTTGCTTTAAAAAGAAGTCCTCATCAAGGAAGTTCATTTTGTCATAAAATGAAGATGACTGAAAACATTACCTATAAAAGTCTAACTTTCAACCAAGGTTGAAAGTAGAAAAGCTAACTGATGAAAGTAGTTTTCTTCCTCAAGTAATCTGAGCACCATTTTATATCAGGTATCAGCATAGCCATTGCCACTCAATGCATATTTGACAAATAAATGAAGACAGTATACAGTTGATGATTTGTTCTCTGAGGAAGATATTACAAATCGAGATGGAAGAGGTCTGACCTAATATTTAACATTTCTTAAATGCAGCACCAAGAGAACACAATAATCATGTTGAGAATCCCAGAGACTCGGTAAAGTACAGTGTTGAAAAATGTCAGCAGAACACAGAGGAGTTTTATCCTCTGTGAAAATGGCTAACAGCACTAATTGAAAAGAAACATGTAGCAATTTTATAATTAGATGCCAAAACAAATGTGAATAATTGTCTTTTCTAAGAGTAGAGTCAAAAAGAATAATTTTTTAAGATCTTTAAATAATATAACAAATAGTATTAACCATATGCACAATTTAAATATGTATTACACGGTTAAGAAACAATGCCCACAAAGAAAAGGTGATTAAGGAACATGGGAATTTCAGGGTAACACTACACTTGAACACAAGGTAAGATTACCATAGTTCTGATTAAACAAGTTCTAACACAGAAAATGTGGTAAAATAGAGAGTCAGAGATGCCTATGACAAGGGCAACATACAGTGTGGTAGCCCCACCCCAGCACCCCAGCCCCAAGGACCGGGCCATTTGGCAAACCTACCCCAAATATGTCTAGAAGAATATGCAACCAAGAATCATGAAATTTTGTTTCACCTACACCGGCATGTTGTTAAGAGAGGGTGGTCCTTGGAGAAGGACATCCTGCTTCAAATTGGTGGGTCAGTGAAGGAGGGGAAGACCCTCAATGATATGGATTGTTAGTGTCTGTAACCATGGGCTTAAGTGTGGCACAGATGAGGATGGCACAGGACAGGGCTGGTTCAGATCCGTTGTTCACAGGGCTCCTGTGAGTCATAGTTGAGTTGACTGAACCTATCCGCAGCAACCACAATGCAAACCCTCCTGATCTCGCCTCCCTTCACACAGTTTCTCCCCATCCAATTGGCCAATAGGATGGACTCACTCTCTGCAAAATAAGTGGGGAAGGGATAAGATACCACATTAGGTAACAAATTACAACTACCTTGCCAGCCCTTCCCCCTGCACCACTGTCCCTGCCACCTTCCCCGTGAACTCTGGGACCATTTTGACGTCTCGCTCTTGTGACACACTGAACAGTGCTATCCACACCCTTCCCCACCACTAGTGACACCATTCTCTGTGTTGTTCTTATATACCAACAAGTCAGAATCTGCTGATAGGTGGCACTCTAGTGGGTACTCAGAGGCTGTAAATCACACGGGAGGAGACTGACTATCTAGCAGCTAGTGTATTAGAAGTACGAGCCCATGCTCACTTCAGCAGCACGTACGCTAAAAGTGGAATGACACAGAGAAGATTAGCATGGCCCTCGCACAAGGATGATGCACATATTTGTGGAGCCTTCTATATTTTGTGAAGATGACAAAGGTTATGGTTTCCAACATTGAAACTCTTCTCACAACAGAAATCTCAATGCCTGCAGTCCGTAATGTTAAAAGAGAGGTGTGCAAATAAAGCTTATCTACCTTGGAAAAGAGAGATTTTCTTTAAAAAAAAAATGTGCATACCTTTGGGTTCACACGACAACTCTTTACCACGGAGCCACCTGAGCTCACGCCATCCCCTACGCACTCTAAAAACTGAGAGTTAAATCCCTTTGACATTCCTTTAAACAAAGACAGAAATTACAAGTGGAAATAGTATGTCAGAGATGTGACTTATCTGAGATCTTAGAACATAAATGGAAATGTAGGAACATGGGGTGAAAACCAAGGATCCACAGTATCTAATATGTAACAGTCTTTTGTTTCTCTATTTTTCTTTGGAGATTCTCTAGCTTCTTTTTGAGCCCTTAAGATCATTGGGGCCATCTCCAGACAGAGCCTTAACTGAGTGCAATAGTTGTAACAGGAAAATGGAGTGTCATTGCCTGGCAGCCAATGGAATACTGTCATTAACTAGACCACCTCTGTCCGTACAGGATCCAACTCTGACCAAAGGACTGAACTGTCTGTGTGCAAGCCAGTATAGATGCACTTTACACCTGGTCCTCCAAATATAGCAAGTCCATCATGGACTAAGCAACTCGAAGGTACATAACAACAAACAACAAATCTTGACTAACGTTTCATCAAGTTCACTGCTTTCAGGATCTAGGACCTCATGGCAAAAGCAAATGCAAGGAAGGTGAAGGTGTTTTACCAAGGCAAACACGAACCAAGGAAAACTTTACAGGAAGCTCTCCCACAATAGTTACAAGAAGGCATGTGTGTTTTCCTCTGAGAGAGTAGATCTGAGGAGAGGAGCTAACAATTGCATCTTCACTGGTTTGCAAACATCCGGAAGTTTTCCAGTGTCAACAAGCACAGAGGCCATGTGAGAATTTGCTTTTTCTGGGTAAAAGAAGAAGTTTTCTGGGCTTAGAAGAAGTTTACAGCAAGGCCCTGTTACAGCAACAGAGAGGAGAGGTTCTAAACCGAGAGGAGGCAGAAGATGAGACATCCCGTCCCCACAGCAGGGTTTATCACCTTTACTGTTTGTTGTTATAAATGTGGCAGCTACCTGAGCATGAAGAGCATGCAGACGCAGATGATTCTTCAGTGTCATTACCTGTCAAGGTCTAGTGTATACACTGATGCATGAGTCTGGCTAGGCTCTCAAAAATGCTTCTTTCTCATCAGATTAGATGCTTAGGACATCCATCCGACAGTGGAGCGCTGCTGCACTAACAGACTGATAGGAGATATCAGATGCCACAGTGTCAGCTGGCAGAATTCGGAATTCAGAGATAAATGTCTGATCGTGTGGCTGAGGACAGAAGTACCCAAATTTAAGTGGCGCCAACACCTGCTCGATGGGCTGTTTGTCACTGTGGAATCTGGTTGCGTTCAGCATGGCAGTGTCAACCTCCTATCTGCTGTCACCAAAGCAGTTAAATGTCTGCTCAGCAGCTTCATTTAAATCTTGTTAAAATATGTCGTACTCTTCATAACGAGGGAAGCTCTTTGGAAAAAGCAAAGTCTGAGGAAAAGTCTCTGTAAACCAATTTGTTTAGAATTCCCTACTAAGGAGAAAATGTGAAAAGTGGTGTCATGCTGTTGGGCAAGGTTTGCTCCATTAGAATTTTTTCCGAATTTCCCCTGAGTGTCTTATAGAGAAAATGATAAAGAATTTCTAAATTCAAGGACTGTATCCAAGAGACAAAAAATGTCACTCTCTTTATCCCAGTCTCTCTCTCGCCCCCACCCCTCTCTCTCCCTCCTTCTCCCTCTCCCTGCCCTCTCTTCCTGTATCTCTCTCTGTCTTTCTCTGTCTCTCTCCCCCTCCTCTCTCTCTCACACACATACATACACTTGTGTTATACGTTTTAGAAAGTCATTAAAACTATCTTATTGGGAACAATCACAACATTAGCTTCTGTTTTTATAAGTCCTGTCCAGTCAACTATGAGTGACAGATGGCAACCTCACTTTATGCTTTGCCATCCTCATGCTCTCCACCAATCACAAGCCCACTGATACAGTCGCTATGTAACCCATCTTGCCAAGGGACTTCCCATTGTTCTCTAACCCTCTACTTCTATTCACTTCTATATATCTTCTATTCGCTCCTCAGAGATAATCTCATTCTGCACAACCTTAATATCTTTGCATTCCTGTAACCCATATTATATCTAGATTCTAAATTAAGATAGATTAGCTTACTTCAGAAGATCAAGGACTATAGTCTTCAATATGGATTGAAGCTCAATATCAAGAAAACAAAGATTCTTACCACTGGTCCCATTGGCAGCACCATGATAGATGGAGAGGAGACTGAAGTTGTTAACAATTACAGCTTGTTCGGCTCCACAATCAACACTCTTGGCACCAGCACTGAGGAAATCAAAAGATGAATTGCACTCAGAAAATTTGCTGTTGGGGACCTCTCCAGAATACTAAAAAGCAACTATCAGTCTAGAGACTAAGGTGTGCCTAATTCAGGCCATGGTCTTTGCAATCATTTGCTATGCACCAGAGAGCTGGAAAATGACTAAATATGACAGAAGAAGAACTGAGGCCTTCGAATTGTAGTGCTGGAGAAGAGTCTTGGACATACTATGGACTGCCAAGAAAACAAAGAGGTCCGTCTAGGAGAGGGTGAAACCAAGTTTCTCCTTGGAGGCTAGGATTTTGAAGCTCCATTTCACATACTTTGGCCACGTGGCCAGGAGAGACCAGTCCTTGGAGAAGGACATCATGCTCAGAAAGGTGGCGAGACAGAGTAGGAGAGACAGACCCTGGAGAGATGGACTGATAAAGTAAATGGGTCAATGGGGGTTGGTGTGTCAAAATCAGTGAGACTGGATCAGGACAGGGCAGACTTCAGAGCTGCTGACATAAGGTCACTATGGGTCACAGGCGACTCAATGACACATAACAGCAACAACAACAGTAAATTCCAATACTTTTTTTCAAAATGTTTCCTCAAGACTAGAAAGCAATGTCCAGCAAGCCGATTCCAGCTCATGGTGAGCCCATGTCCATGAGAGAAAACTGTGCTCCACAGCGTTTCTAGGGGCTGCTTTTGGAAGCAGATAACCAGACCTTTCTTCTGAGGTGCCTCTGGTGGAAACCTGCTGATCTTTTAACTCAGGCTAGTTTCTGAGTGTCCTAATCACCACACCAGGATGCCCGCTCATAACAGTATGGTCACATCAACAGTCCTTCCGTAGCAGTTGGTGAAATAGGAACTAAAGGGTATCTTTTTGTATTATTATTAAAGGGTTATTTTTATTTATTTAATAGACATTTACAGAGGTTTTGGATTTCCATTTATTCATTGCCGCACTTTTTTCCCTGCCCACCCCTCCCCACCAGTTCGCTCCCCTCTCTGAAAAGAAAAAGAAAAAATTCCTTCATTAGTATACAATTCCCCCATGCCTTCCTCCCCACCCCCCACCCTGAGTACACTTCTCTATGCAACCTTAATTCTGGATTCCTGTGCTAATCGTAATCTTTTAAAACAAACACTCCCCCCTTGAGAGCATGTACTTTATGCTTTCAGGAGTTGAATCTTGTTTTTTAGTGAAACAAGGCTGTTGTTACTGTTGCTAGGTGCCGTCAAGGCACTATTACTCACGGTGACTCCATGAAGAACAGATCTGAGTCTTGCCTTATCCTGTGCCATCATACAAGCTCTGTTACACTTGAGTTCATTGTCACTGTCACTGTGTCAATCCGTCATGTTGAGGGTCTTACTCTCCTACTGTGAATCTCCATCTTTCCCAACATGATGTCTTTTTCCAAGGTCTGGTCTCTCCTAACAACAGGTCCAAAGTACATGAGATGATGTTTAGAGAGACTCAACATACCACTTACATAAAGTGTCTAAAATGGTCAGCAGCTGTGTTGAGCTCCGAGGTGGATTACTTTCTGCATCCAGCTAACTTAATTCCTGGGTCTCTGGTTCAGTGAAGCACATGAGTGACTGTGCCCTTCTTCAAAGTGAGGACAGCACACCAGTGCTATATTATACACACGTATTAGGAAAGTCTGCTGCAGAGACCTCTCCAAGGTGCTGAGGAGCAACAATGTCAGTCTGGAGACTAAGATGCACTTGATCCAGGCCATGATCTTTACCATTACATGCTATGCATCAGATAGGTGGGCAATGACTAGGAATGATAGAAGGAGAGTTGATGCCTTTGAGCTGTGGTGCTGGAGAAGAGTGTTGAATATACCACGGACTGCTAAGAGAACAAACAAATTAGTCCTGGAGAGGGTGAGGCCAGGCTGCTCCTTGCAGGCAAGAATTCTGAAGCTTCGTTTGACATACTTTGGATGTGTTGCAAGGAGGGATCAGTCCTTGGAGAGGGACATCATGCTTGGGAGGGACAGCGCAGGAGAGGAAGACCCTCGATAAGATAGATTGATTGGATGGATTACTGGGGTAATGGGGATAGGTGTGTGGGATTGGCGAGAGATAGAGCAGGGTTTAGGGCTGTTGTACATTGGGTCACTATGAGTCACCAGCGACTCGACAGTACATAACAGCAACAACAACATACTTATCACGGAGCTTATATCTAAGATAAAAATGGAAATTGACCAAAATACCTGTTTTACTGAAGAGCTGTGAATAGTTAAGTTTTGTACCCAAGGTTGCCAAAGTTTTTCTAAAAGAGCCAAATAGTCGGTGTTAGAAGCTTATAAAGCCTGTAATCTCTGTCACAGACACTCAACTTTGCTTTTGTAACAAGAGAGCAGCCTGAGACAACACAGAAATGAATGCAACTGGGTTGCAATAAAACTTTATGTATGGATACTGAAATTTGAATTCCATAACATTTTCACGTGTCATGAAATGTTCTTCTTTTGATTTTTTTGCTAGTCACTCAACACTTTTAAAACCGTTCTTAGCTTGCTGGCTGTGCAGAACTATCAGGAGGGCTGAGTGTGGCTCACAGTCCATAATTTGCTGGCCCCTGTTCTCTCCGCGAAGTCTGGAGATCCTGTCTAGAATCCTGAAAGATGCTCTCATTTCTCTTCTGTGAACAACAAACAAATCCCTTCTGATGTGTCTGTGTAGACCACATAGTCTCGTCTATCGGGCTGGGAGAGAAAGCTCTAATTCAAGACTCCATTTTTATTCCGTAAAATAATCCTCAAAGGAAAAAAACAAGAATTCAAAGAAGAATACTCGAGTCTGGTTATGCTTACAGAAATAGAGATACCTGCACCACTTTGAAAATACACTTGTGTCTGTATATCCTGGTGTTAACACTCCTGAAAGCATTTCCTTTTATAAGATAGAAAATGAGGAGAGGAAGTGTTACTGCATCTATGTGAATAAATTAGCTCTGAAGGTAAAAATCGGGATCTTTTGCAGATGGGCGAACTCAGTGATAGATTCGAAAGCAGATTCTGCGTAAGCAATCCTCCCTTCCAGCTGGTACCCTTCTGTTTTAGCATTCGCCCAGATGCTTCTAACAACCTTATCGTCGAGAAAATACACACACAGTGTCATGAGGTTGAGTCTTATCTTGTGAGAAATGGTGCCGTGAGCTGAAAAATACACAGAAATAGGCCGAACTCAGATATTCATTTGAGATATCACATTGCATTTTCTCTTTTGGACAAGAAAAATGTAATACAGAATGCAAAAGTATTCAGCAAATACAATACAAAGCCTCTGGAAGCAGTGTCTTTCTTTTTTTTTTTATGTAGAAGTGGGATCCAGGTGAATAATAGTGTAATAAAAATGTAATGTCACTTTTAAAATTATTATCTTAGAAATCATTAAAATAAGGGAGCTCTGGGTGGCCTAGTGGCAAGAAGCTGAGGTGCTATAGAGAAAGCACAAGGTTTGAATCCACCAGATGGAGAAGGGGCTCAATCTCCTCCTGTGCCAGTCTGATCCAACTCAACGGTACACACCAAGGTGGGGGGAGGTGTTAATGTTAAAAAAAAAAGAAAGAAATTATTGAAATAAGTGTTTAGTTTTGTCTTTGAACTAACAGTCTGATTTCATTGTTTGCTTTTATATGCACAAAGAGTGATTCTGAAGCTATTATCTATTATCACTTATACATACTACTTATTAGAAAATACATACGATAAGCTCCAAATCACAAACTTTAAGACTTAAATTAACCTTCAGTTTAATTTTAGATCAATATTGTTATTGTTGTTATTGTTATGTGCCGTCGAGTCGCTTACAACTGATAGCAACCCTTTGTACAATAGCCCTAAACCCTGCTCTAGCCGGTTCCAATCTTACTGTCTCCAACACACCTACCCACATTACCCCAGTTACTGATTGATCCATCTCAAGGGTCTTCCTCCCTTGTGCTGTCCCTACAATCTACCAAATATGATCTCCCTCTCTAAGGACCTGTCCCTCCTTGTAACATTTCCAAGGTAGGTCAGGCAAAGCTTCAGAATCTTTGCCTTCAACACTCTTCTCCAACACTACAGCTCAAAGGCATCAATTCCCTTTCTATCATCCCTTGTCATGTCCACCTTTCTGACACATAGCAAGCAATCTCAAAGACTACAGCCTGGATCAGGCACACCTTAGTCTCCAGACTGACATCATTGCTCCTCAGTACTCTGGAGAGGTCCCTGACAGCTGACTTCCCCAATGCAATACATCTCTTGATTACCAGTATCAAGAGTGTTGACTGTGGAGCCAAGTAAACTAGTGTTAACAATTGAAATCTCTTCACCATCCGTAGTGATGCTGCCAATAGGCCCAATGGTGAGATTCTTTATTTTCTTGATGTTGAGCTTCAATCCATTTTGAAAGCTGCAGCCCTTGACCTTCTGCATCAGGTGTTTCAGATCCTCCTCAGTTTCAGCAAGTAAAGTTGTGTCATCTGCATAATGCAGGTTGTTGATGAATCTTCCTCCAATCCTAATGTCACATTCCTCCTCATACAGCCCAGCATCCTGGATGATCTGTTCTGCATAGAGATTGAAAAAGTATGGAGACAAAATACCTCCCAGGCAGACACCCTTCCCAATTTTGAACTGTAGAGTGTCTCCTTCCTCTTTTCTGATGACAGCCTTTTGGTTCAAGTATAGGTTTTGTATAAGCACAATCAAATGTTCTAGGATTACCATTCTTCTCAGAGTAAGCCACAGATTGTTGTGATCCACAGTCAAAAGCCTTTGCATAGTCAATGAAACACAGATAGACATTCCTCGTAATTATTGTTTCTTTTAAAACCTAGTTGTAAATCATCTCTAGGTCCTTTCTAGAACTACTTTAATAAAGTACTCTAAAATTTTAATATTGTGCTTCTTTACAGCATGGAATTTTAAAAGTTATGAGTTTCTTTGTATCCCTGCTTTCTTCTCCTTTTGAAATAGGTCATCAAGCCTACTGAAGAGGAAAATAAAATGAGGGTAGGAACCTAAACAACTTGTTATTTTAGGAATATTCTCCATTAAGTAATCCCCAGAGCATCCTTGGGCTAAACAGTAGGATTCTTCATTTCATCATCAATGTTGCGAGTAGAAATCATGTAGAGTTGTGACGTTGGTGAAGAATCTTGGATATACTATGGACCACCAAAAAAACAAACAAATTTCTCCTGAATGAAATACAGCCAGACAGCTGTAAGTGAAGTGAAAGAACTAAAGGGTGGTGGGATGAAAGACACTGAAAACCAGGGGCCAGTTGGAAAACTAGTCAACTAGTCACAGCTACTAGTGCCTGTCTGACAGTGTTGTAAAACTGTCTGGAGGTTCACCTAGGAGTTAGCTCAGACTGGGTAGCAATGAGTTTGGGGGGGGGGTATTTTTGTTTTTGTTTTTTATTTTCTTTCTTCTGGTATTCTTTACTTTCATCTGAAATTAGCAATCATTTCCCTGATGCCATGGTCTTTTCCAAATCCCATTTGAGTTTTGAAAGGCCAAATGAAGACCACACTTTAAGGAGGCGCTTGTACTACGTTGTATCAAATGCTTCTAGAGTTGCAGCATTTACACACAGACACATTCAGATTGACCTTCAGCTTTAGCTGCTTTAAGGGACTTTCATAGGAGCAGTAGTTTTGGTGAAAAGGTGAGTAAGCAGTACTGATGAATTGGGATTGAAAGAATATAAAAAGAGATGGACTAGGGATGACAATTCTTTCAAGGAATGTTGTTCTCAAACGAAGGAGAAAATTAGGAGGTAACAGAAAAGAGAAGTAGAGTCAAGAGAAATGTTTTATTTGTTTAGTGATGACTAGTGGGAGAAGGGGAGGTGTTAATTGAATGCTGACTCCTAGTACAACAATTATTATAGCTGACTTAGTATTTGTTAAGCAGAAAAAGAGTTGAGGGTGAGTCTTGACATTTCCCCTCCAGTGTTTGTGTCTGGGATGACTTTCACAATTATTCACATTGCCTGTGTAGTTTTTTTTTATGGGTCAATAAAACCTAAATTATCTTATTTTTGGACTGGTAGCTCCCTTTTGGTTCCTCTACTGCAGGTTTACTCATAAAATTTCATATCTTATAGTAAGAGGAAATGTTATACCAGATTATGCTTATCTGCCAATATGCTGACAGGCCCTAAGTCCCCCAGCCATGGTGAGAGGTCATATGGGACAAAGAGGCCTCCCTGACACAGTACTTCAATAAAATACTGAACTTATTGCAGACTCCAAGGCACCCACAAAGGACCTATCCCTTCTACAATTAGAAAGAGAGTGATTATCCAATAAGAGAGTACCTTGCTGCTTGCTGCCTTCTGTCACTTCATGACTAGCACTTTTATGTAGATGGGGATTTTGAGTTGTCTAGTCTCTCCAAGGCTCTGGGTGCTATGGAAGAATCAGACCCTATGGTGGGTGATTCCATACTGTGAAGCTTCCTCAGGTCTCTTCACTATGATGAAATTTCCTAAGGGAAGATGACTTTCTAGCGAGTGTTTGTAACGTAACTAAGCTTAGAGTCTCTGAACAACCTACTGTTTTGAACTCAAAACAGTGTATTTTACCTCAAAGAACAAAAGAATTTGTAATCACTTGATCACAGTGGTTAAGACATTCAGCTGCTAACCAAAAAAGTCAGTGTTTTGAACTCACTAGCTCCTCTGATGCAGAAAGAGAAGCAGCTCTGGGAACTATGGGTTGGAATTGACTTGAAGGCAGTATGGGAATCTCTTCTTGTTTTGTTTGGGGATTTTTTGGTTGTTGGTTTTTATCTAAAGCAAGAGTAAGTGTATGAAAGTTTACTAAAATATTTTTTAATGTACAAAAGAAATACGACAGAAATATATCAAGTTATGATGCCTCTGACTTCACTGCATGCTTCTAGAAATCTCAAGGAAATACAAACCACCAGATTTTTCCAATTTCAATCCAACAAAAACATACACACTTTTATATTTTTCTATTGATTTCTTGAGTCAACACCAACATATTTTTTCTCTTATCATTTGTATTTCTAGAAAAAGGAAAAGGAAACAAGTTTCATAGACTATCTTATAATTTAGAATACATTTGTCTTTCCACTTATATCTAACATTGGTAAGCTTTTATACTTTCCTACATTCTTCTTTGATTAATATTTGTCTCTGTTATTAAATGATAAAATGATAACAAGAATTAATTCTCCTCTTTGAAGCAGCAATTTTTCCTCAATAGCAAACACAGTACTAGGAGAGGTTCAAGAATAGAAAGAGATTTTTTTTTAAAAAAAAAGGAAAATAGCAAAAGATAGGAAGTGTACAAAAGGCTTTTTTTAAATAGATGGTGAATTAGCAATGAGGGAAAGAGAAAAAGAAAAGACAGACAGAGGAATAGTTATAAAATAGAAACCGTGAGGCGAGAGAGAAGTCATAGAGAATAGCCTCCAATGAGAGATGATTGCACACTCAGCTCTGCTCCAATTAATTGTATTCTTTCTAGTAATACTATTTTATTTGTTAAAAGCAAGCATCAGTCTTTGTTTCAAAAGAAAAAAGGGAGACTCAGTGACCTTAAGGGCACACAGCTGGCAAGGGGAAGTTAGGACACCACCTCTATCTTCCCTCTCTGTTAAAATGGGCAATAGGAACATCAATATGGTGAAGAAGGGTCAGAAGGGAAGTTAAAAATGTAAATATTTGAAATACACAAAAAATGATCATTTTTGCCTGCTTTCTGGGACCTAAGCACAGAACCAACTCTTGACAACTCATGTTGGTGCCTCCGACTTGTGCCCTGTGCCTCCAGCTTGATGCAATGATGGGTTATTTTCCATGAAGGAACTTTTGGCTGTTTTCCCTCCTCTTATCTCATCTGTACACCTTTGGGGTGCAGATCCACCCCAGCCTGAAGTTTTATAGCACCTGGTCCTTTTAGCACATGTTGGAAGACTAGACTTAGCTCCTTGTGGGTACTTTTCACAAAGTGTAATCATATGCACATAAACTGTCTAGTCTGACGTCTAGGTTTAATTGAGTTCTTGGTGTATCTCTCATATGCCGCCAAGTTGACTGGGACTCATAATGGCCCTATGAGCAGCAGATCTGAACCCTGTGCCACCTTCACCACGGACTATGATCTATCAATAATGAAATATGGCTTATAACTGTTTTCTTCTATTGTTTGATTGCCTTTATTGAAGGAAACAATACAGCAGACAAAGGCAGACTGAAAATGCAAGGAAGCTGTTGTTGCTGTTGTTAGGTCCATTCAAGTTGACTAGATCTCACAGCAATTTTATGAACAACAGATCTGAACCTTCTCTATCCTGCACCATCCTCACAAACTCTAATACGCTCAAGTTCATTCTTACAATCACCGTGCCGATCCATCGTGTGCACTGTTTTCCTCTCTTCCTCCGCCCACTCATCTTTTTCAGCATGTCTTCTTCCAAAAACTGGCCCCACCTTTCAATGTGCCCAAAGTATGTGAGAAAAGGGTAACAAATTCAAAGCATAGTCTTTTCAGTTGTTTTATACGAGTGTGAAAGTTGGACAGTGAACAAGAAGATTCAAGAAGAATCTAAGCCTTTGAATTGTGGTGTTGGCCAAGAGAATGAAATATAACACAGGCTGACAAAAGCATCACCAATTCTGTGTTTGAAAAAGTGAATCCAGGGTGCTCCTAAAAGGCATAGATAGTCAAGGTTCATATTACATTCTTGGGCCTTGCAAAAGAAAAGTATGAATGGAAAAGCAGAGGGTCAGTGAAGGAGAAGATACTCAATGAGAGAGCTTGGCACAGTGGCCATGACAATGAGCTTGACCTCAATGGAGATTGTGATGAGGGCACAGAGTCAGTCAAGGTTTCAATCTGTTATTCATAGCTCTCTCTCTAATCTAAGTTGAAGTGACAGCACTTACCAACAAATACAAACTCAGGTTGGAGAACAACAAGGCTTTGCTTTGTGAGCCTCATCATACACAATGCAAGTTCAAACTAAGCTGTCCTCTGTTCCAGTTGAAAAGTAGATACCTTTTCCATAATATACCCTCCAAGTATGAGAAAGACTAAATTATAAAAGAGCCAGAAGTATCACAGTGATTCTATTTTATGTTGAAATTATTTGTCTATGATAATAAGGCTTACAGTGCTCTGCTATTAGTGTCCTTGCCCTGTGCTGATTAATTCACTACAGTAAAGTGAATCCTAAGCACTGAGCATATTAGATGCCACATGACATACTGTCAAGTTAACAGTAACAAAAGGTCTCACTGGCTTCATTCTTTGCTGTCTCTGTGTAACGGAGATACAAGTGAGTGGCTTTCTACTTGGGAATTCTTCTCTTGCAGCTCGTTCGTCATTTCCTAGTTGTCAACATTCCGAGTGCTGCCTCCAGGGAAGGCTTTTCTCACTCTGTTGGTCCTAGAACTCAGGTCTCTTTCGGTGTCTGTAGGCCTGGTGTTCCGGGATGATCATCATAGGACCTTGTCTTCCCCTGTGTCAAAGAGCCTCCCTTTAGAAGGACTGAAGTGTAACAGTTCGTATTTTCTTTCTTGGTATTTACTGAAGTCTCCATCATTGCTGCATCCCTTTTCCTTTTATCTCCAATGAGACAAAAAGGAGTCATAGGCCACCTCAGGGAAACTTCCCTTTCATCATATCAGAGTTACTTAGCATCCCTTGGAATTGACCACTCACATCTCAGACCAGTGAGTAATGACTACATCATCACACAACTGCCTCTACTCCTGCCTCATTAACATAGTAGAGGGTCGGATTAACAACATTGTGTTTATCCCTGTGGTGCCCTAGCCAAGTTGGCATGGACAACCTCATTTCACTATATGACTTCACCTACAACTACTCTCCAAATCTACTATTTGCCCATGCAGTCACACCAATCTGTGTTTTATTCTGAGTCTCTACCTTTTTTCAAGGGTTCCCTCCAGTCCAGAATACAAATTTTGAGTATGTTTGTCATCTCCTTTCAACTTTATGTAGTTTTCATGATCCAATTCAAATTGCACTCTTTCCACTAATTTCTACAGCACTTCTGTTCTCTACCTGGCATTTATTAAAAATTGGAATTATGACTGAATTCTTGCCTCCCAAAAGAGTTTCCAAATTGCTCGGGGATTCACTTCTTATCCTGTCATTGTGATGTTAGGATATCACAGAGCTATCCTATCTCTCTGATGCCAAGCACATGATGAATCTCAATAACATTTCAGTATGTGAGTGTGTGTGTGTGTGTGTGTGTGTGTGTGTGTGTGTGTGTGTGTAAAATATTTTACACACACACAGAGCCCTCAGAAGTTTTCTGTTTTATTGGCCCACTGTCATTTTAAGAACAAACAACCATATGCAGTGAAAAATGTGTTTCTCTCTAATTATAAAGACAAGAATATTTGGCAATACAGAATGTCTCAAGTTTAATACTTTGTGTTTTCTCTACTGATGATGCAATGTGATTTCTCACTCTAGGTCATGCATATTTTGCAAAAGTGTGTCTGTACATTGCCACATAAATTAGTTGTCTACCATACCATCTGCTGTGTTCTAAGCATGACAGCTTAGGCTAGATTTAAATTAGTATCTTTTTAATAATACTTAAATATATATGCTTTCAAAAGAGACTATAGTGAATAAAAATACAAAACTAGAAGATGCATATGTAAACTCAAGTATGTACTTGTTCATTATAATAACAATGATAATAAGTTTGAATTTTTTCTCCTTATCCTCAAAACCTTTCACATATTTCCTTCTTTCCTCAAAGCTCTTAACTCATTAAATTGTGGTGAAGGTTGTGATGATATACGACTAATCAGAACATATAAAAAAACGTACGGCGAAGTACACTAAGTAGTTTCTAGAAGGAGGCTGATTGACCACCCTGCCATGAGGTGTTTTCAGGAGAGGGTGGAAAATGAAATGCCAAAATAAATCAGAGATTCAACTAATCCTTATACAGGGACATCACAGACTCCAGTTCCATATTACATCAATTCTTTCATTTAATAGTCTCAGCGGAAAGCATTTCTGGGAGCATCAAAGAAGGCAACTAGCCAGAAATGTCATTATCCGAGGCAACATTTCTATTGCATAAAGCTACCTAAACACAAACTGTCATTTATTTAGAAAAAATCCGGTTTCCTTTTTCTTAAACAATTCAATATAATAATATTTTCCAAATACTTTGTAGACAGTCTCTGTTGGCTTTCAGTGGATAAAAGGAAGTAATGTTACTATATTAAAATTTACCTTTTTTTTTCCTCCTAGCAAAATATATTTGGGGCTAAATTGTCATTTGATGAATAGTCTCCGAGACAAATTTAAATTAGCCATTCTCAATGCTAATTAGAGACCTCTGATGGCTATGTGGTAAATGTTGCACCACCAGCCCAAAGTCAGATGGTTCAACTCCCCTAGCTGCTCACTCTATGGGAGAAAGATGGGTCAGTCTCCCTCCGTACAATTACCTCTGAAAACCCGCTGGAAGGTCAGCTATGAGTCAGTTCTGACTCGATGGTACATAACAATAACAACAACACTACTGATTAGGAAGGAGCCTTCGTGGTGCAGTACATAACTTTGTGAGTTGATAATGAAAACTTAGGGAGCTTTGGTGACCTAGTGGTAAGAAGCTGTGCTGCAATCCTGAAGGGATGCAGTTCAAATCCACCAATTGCTCCATGGGAGAAAGATGGGCAATGTCCTCCTGTGTGATTAAAACTGCCTCTGAAAATGCACTGGAGGGCCAACTATGAGTCAGTTCCCAACAATGCTCATTAACAATAGCAACAATAAAAAGTTGGCATTTCAAATGTACCAATACGCTTTTTGGTGTGAAATAAAAAATTCCCTTCTTCAAAGAGTTGTTGCTGTTGTTAAGTGCCGTCAAGTCGTAGGCGATTCATAATGACCCTATGAACTAAAGTCCTCAACACTTGTGTGACTTTCATCCTTTCTCCAGGTTCATAAGGTTTCCAGAGGCAAGCTATTACAGAAGTGGACATCGCTTCTGCTCCCAAGCTTATTTTAATCCGGGAGCTCCACCAAACACTGTCCGCATTGGGTAACCATTAACGCATTAACACCACAGCAGTGTGACAGTGTTCAGTTTCACAGTAACCACAAGATACTTCTGCACGGCAAGTGGACAAACCAGGGCTATATGACCTAGAAGGATGTTTGACCAAAAACAATGAAAAACAGGCCTGAGGGCCACGGACTAGGAGTCATCCACCTTTGGCTTGGTAGCATCACTTTCTCTCCACTAGACCAACTGATCTCTCTTTATGTTGGTGTTATTGTTGTTAAGTGCCATCGAGTCATAGGCGACTCATAGCAACCCTGTGAATGAAAGTCCTCAACACTTGAATCAACTCAATGACAAGGTTGTTATTAGGTGCAGCTGAATCAATGACAACTCATTTTAACCCTGTGAACAACAGAGTCACGCCTTGCCTTGTTCTGTGCCGTCTTTATAGTACCCACCATGTTCAAGTCTATCATGGCATGCAGTGTGTCAATCCATCTCGTTGACTGTCTTCAGTCCTTCACTGACCTTTCAAATAATTCACCATCCAAACAAAGGTAATAACATTACTAACATTAGAAATTGTCTACAAAGATTCACTCAGCATGTATTCTTTTGCTGGAAGTGTAGTGTGACCTTACAGATTTTATTTCACTATGAAAGTTGACCACCCTACAAAACTATGTGAACTAAACTTAAACCCTAAAATTGTGCTGCTGGTAGATCACTAAATGAAATACTTACAGATTATCAAGTGAATGTAATTACATAAATATTTGAAAGGCTAAGAGTATATACATATATTTTCAGATAATGGCATTATCCTTTCCTCAGATCTTGAGAACGTTCTGTTTTACACAGCTTTTGAACTGCTGAATCAGTAAAAGTGTTATCATTTTTCATGCAGAAAGAGCTTGTTGAGGGGATCAATCTTCCCAGAGCACTGATAAATGAGTGAGTTTGCATTCTAATTACAGATATGTGTTCTGTGTTTTTCTCCTTTCAAATGAGATTACTGTGAGATAAAGTAATCAGAGGGCAACTTTTCATTCTGCAACCAATGATTTCTGAATTATTTAAGTGCGCACATTTCCAGGGTTGATTTCTCGAGTGCCAAAGTCTAAAAAGTTAACATGTTTCTTTTCTCTTTATGCCTAAATGTGGGTAAAATGATTCCCTTTTAGATTTATCTGGGGGTGTGAGGAATTTTGTATTCTAATTATTTGTTTTAGAAGTTACAGTAGAGCTCAAGGATATTTAAAAAGAACACCAAGATGCCTCATAATAAAGAGTCCCTAGTCTGATATGCTAAACAGGTTTTAACAGCTTTTGCAGAGCATAAATTCCGGGTGTATCCTTCTAATATGAAAGTTATGCATGCAGTGATATGTAGATTATTCTTTAGAGAAGTTGCATAAAAACGTGAGAGCATATAAAATGCAAAAAGAATAAGGGAGCCGTAGCTTGGTCCCAGTAGACTAATAGCTAGAGACTGAAAAGTAGAAGCAAAGGAGCTAATGACAGGCTAATGGCAAGAACAACAATTAGCAAAGCTGTGAGCTCCACCTACAGTGAAAGTAGCCTGGCACTAAGCAATCAAATCCAGTCCGCAGGGCCTGCAATGGGACAATTATTTTAACATCACGTATTACCTGCCTGCAAATAAAAACACTGGATATTTCAGAAAACAGTAAAGAGCCTTTATTTACTGTTCACTCAATTGTACTCATGGATTTTTAAACATCATTATATTTACACCCTGAAAAAAATGCCAAAAAATGATTATTTAGATTACTCCTAGCCCTCATATTTTGAGGGCATATATTTGGCTGCATAAATTTACTTTGCTCACAATTTTTAGAACCCTCATGGAACTACAGCTCAGCTACTCACCACTAAGCCAACAAGGCCCTTTCAGCTGTGCCAGACCTGCTATCTGTTGTTGTTGCTGTTGTTGTTGAGTGGCATTCAGTTGATTTCTACTCACAGCAACCCCGAGGCAACGTAGACCTACCTGATGGGATATTCTTGGTTGGAACCTTTATGAGAAAGAGCTCTTATTGCTTACTCTCAGAAGAGTTGTTCTGCAAACCCACAGGCTGTGTCTCTCTGGTTCTTTCTTTTTTTTATTATTAAATTTTATTAGTTTTAATGAACATCTACAGAGATTTTGGGTTTTCATTAATTCATTGTTGCACTGTTTTCTCTACCCTCTTCCCCAGTTCGTTCTTCTCCCCCCCCCCATGTCTAATTGTCCAATTGCCACAGTGCTTGTCAAAGCCAGTTCTGATTAATCTCCTTTGTCAGTGTGTCCCTTGCCATTCCCTATCACTCCTCCCTGAGAGAGACTTCACCCTGAGTCATAAGGAAAAGGGGATGGCATATTCTCTTAGCTACTTCCTGCTGAAAAGGGACCCTGTCGGTTTCAGGGTGAAGATCTTCTCTCACTACTCTAAAGGGCCCCTTTGGCAGTAGGAAACACATAGACTATTATGGAGATTGATTTTGGAATTTAGATGCACTGTTATTAATTGTGCTTAGCCGTACATGTTCATATCCTTGAAGATGTATCATGGAAGTGTTGCAGCCTAGAAGATACAACTTTAACAAGTTAAAAGTGCATGAGTCAAAAATTGAAAAGCAATAATATTCTGAGTAGAGGTTCTAATAGTGGCACAAATAAAGTTACAGAGGTAAAGTGGTTCCATTGCCATCCTTACTCTAACTTAATTCTTTTTTTTTAAATTTAAATTTGTTATTAATTTCAGTGAAAATTTAAAGAGGCTTTGGATTTCCATCTCTGGTTCTTTCAATCCTTGAGTCTCCTTGGCCGAAAGATGAGCAATCTCCTCCCATTGTCATTTACAACCGTGGAAACACAATGGAGAGTCACCTATGAGTCTGTTTCAATTTGATGGCAATGAGTGAATCTCTGTGAAAGCAAATTATCAGGTCTTTCATAGAGTTACTGTGTGGGTTTGAACTGCTAACCTTTTCGTTAGCACTGAGGCCCTAAACAGCTTTACTTTCGCAGATTAACTAAAAGAATGCAGACTGGCACCAAGCTGCTGAGCTCAAACTGCAGTTCTGTTGCTTGAAAGCAGTGAGATTCCAGACGAGTTACGAAACCTCACTATGACTCAGTTTTACTAATGTGTTATCATAACAAACAACGCTAATAACAATATGCCTGCCTTATAATATATAGAAACAAATACAGTACTTGGCATGCATGATGTCCCTAAAAAGTATTAGTCATTTGTGATTATTATAAACTATGAGCTACTCTCCACACCTTCTCAACTTGAAATAAATGTATGAATCATTCGTACATAAAACCATTCAGTAAAGACTTAGTGAAATGGTCAAGCACTTGGCAGCTGACCCAAAGGTCAACAGTTGAATCCTATCCACTCTACCACAGAAAGATGTGACACACGACTTCCCTAAATATTACCACCATGGAGGTAATCTGGTTCAGTAACACATTATCTGTACCTGGATGCATTGTTTGTTGAGGCGAACTTCGAGTAAATTCTAACTTCAGAACAAATTAGTGGGCCAGCTTCCCTTCCTAATTACCTATAAAAGAAATTTGACATTTAATTCTGACATGTATTTCTCCCTCCCAACAAGGAAAATGGTGATGTTATTTGTGTTCAACGACATGGAACAAGAAAACACACTTAGAATGCTTATGAAACCTTATATGTACTCGAGGATATTTCTTTTAAGTAGAGAATGTACCAAACGAAAAAAAAATTAATGATATTAATTACTAAAAATTAATAGGAACTTATGAAATAAATATGAACAATTGAGATGTGAGATGATTGAAGTCTGTCAAATGATAAGTTGAATAAGACCAATGATAGATTTATGTATTTGCAAAAACTGAAGAAATGTTCAGACCTTTATTTTTTTAAAAAAAAGTGGTTGAACTCCTAATTTGTTTAAGTCGCTGTGTTAGACACTAATGACAAAAAATCAAGAGACTTTGTCCAGAATAGTTGAGTATTCTATAACAAATAATAATGACAGCACAACAAGGAAATTTTGAACAGAAAAGTAGCTTTAGGGTAATAAAGGAATGACCAAGAACACCAAAGAGGACAAGTCCCCAAACAATAAGGGACATTTCCAAACAGAGATGGAACTTGAAAATACTCTTAAAGTATGAATGACTTTTTGAAAACAGAGAGAGAGAGAGAGTGAGCATAGTGAGACCACCACACAAAACAGAGAATGCTGGAAGGAGGAGGAAGATCTAGGAGCTAAACATTTGCGGTGGTTGGTGGTGGTATTAGCGTTGGTGTTGGTGTTGTCGTTATGTGCTGTCAAGTAGCTTGCGACTCTTAGCGACCATATGTACAAGAGCCCTAATGCCGTTCTATTCTGTGCCAACCTTGCTGTCTCTGACACACTCACTCCTACCTCCCCAATCACAGAATCGATCCATCTCATCAAGGGTCTTCCTCTCCTGTGCCGTCCCCCCACTCTCCCAAACATGATGTTCCTCTCCAAGGACTGGTCCCCTCCTTGCAACATGCCCAAAGTATGTCAGACGAAGCTTCAAAATCCTTGATTCCAAGGAGCATTCTGGCTTCATCCTCTCCAGGGCAAACTTGTTTGTTCTCCTAGCAGTCCATTGTATATTTAATACTTCTCCAGCACCACAGCTCAAAGGCATCAATTCTCTTTATATCATCCTTAGTCACTGTCCAATTCTCTGATGCATAACATATAATTGAAAAGATTATAGCCTGGATCAGGCACACCTTAGTCTCCAGCCTGATGTTGTTGCTCTTCAGTACTCTGGGGAGGTCCTTCCCAGCTGACTCTCCTATTGAAATTCATCTCTTGATTTCCTGGCTACTGGAGCCAAGAGTATTGTTTGTGGAGCCAAGCAAACTAAGACTGCTAACTATCTCAATCTCTTCACCAGCCATCCTGATGCTGCCAGTTGGCTCAGTGTTGAGAATCTTTGTTTTCTTGATGCTGAGCCTCAATTCTTATTGAAAATTGCAGTCCTTGATCTTCTGCAGCAAGCACTTCAGGTCCTTCTCAGTTTTAGAAAGCAGGATTTTGTCATCTGCATAATGCAAGTTGTTGATGAATCTTCCATCAGTCCTGATGCCACATTCCTCCTCATATAGCCCAGTGTCCTGGATGATCTGTTCTGCATACAGATTGAAAAGCACAGCTTCTTGCCACTAGGCCCCCAGAGTTCCCACAGTTGAGGTAGATTAGGTAAATCTTAGATAGTTGGATTTCTCTTTCTACTAACTCTAAATTTCAGGAAATAGGATGTGTAATAATGAATATTCTGAAAATAAGTGATATGTGAAACATCAATACACGTGAAAATGAGAAAGCAGTAGTTCAACATAGAACCCCAAGAGAAATGTACTTTAGGCAGATCCTTTGAAAGAAAAGACACCAGTGTGGGAGATAATCCGGGGTGGACACCAAGTCTAGAGAAAGCCTGAGCCAAGAATCATGGAAGCTACAAGTCAAAGACAATGATGAAAACAATAGCAAGTGCTGAGGGTTAGTCAAGAAAAAGATAGCTGAAATAATTTTTTAAAGTGAGGATATAGAGTGAACTGAGACTAATTTTTCATGAAGTTTATCTATAAATAGAGAAAAGTAGAAAATGAACATTGACATGCATTATAAAAGAGAAGAGTAATGTGTTTTAGATGGAAATGTTTTGAACATTTGTGTTTACTACAAATAATGGGTCAGCAGAAAGTGAGAGGTTTCAAATGGCAAATTATTCCTGTTGTTGTTATTATGTGTTGTCAAGTTGGAATCAACTCATAGCTGACCCTCCAGTGGGCTTTCAAAGGCTGTAAATTGCATGGGAGGAAACTGCACATTCTTCTCACACAAAGCATCTACTGGATTCAAACTGTATCTCCCAGTGAGCACTGTATTTCACTAAAGCCTTAACCAGTTGTTCCAAACTGACTGATAACTTGTTCAGTTTACAAAACCATATTTGTATTTGTAGCCATAGAGTAGATTTGTAACATGATAAACAGATTATCACTTAAATTTTTCTTAAAATTAATATTCTGTTTGTATATGCACTTGCAACCATGACATAAATTATAATTAACATATTAGAACAACATGTAAAATTTGTTGCCCTTAGAAAGATAGAAAAGTTTCTTATATTAGAGCAGAAATTATCCTTTTAATCACCTGGACAAGGTCCTTCCTGAAGCAAAAAAAAATTATGAATAACTTTTTTTTATAATTTTATGACTCTCATATCCACATCCAGCTGTTTTTCCTTGGTTAAGATTCATTTGTTCATTCATACTGATTGAATGTAAAACATATGTAAGTTTCTTCAAAATCATAGAGGGAAAGACAAAAGCTAAGTTGAACAGAAAAGTTCAAAGGGCAGCTCAAGAAGACAAAGCAAAGTGTTATAATGAAATGTTCAAAGAACAAGGATTGGCAAACCAAAAGGGCTGACCTCACTCGGCATTTCTTGGGCTGAAGAACAAATTCAACTCTCAAGTTGCAATAATTAAGGATGCTATGGACAGAATAGTGGATGATCCAGGAAGTATTTAAAAAAAAAAAAAAGAAAGAAAGAGTACAAAGTCCAGAATATAGGGGTTTTACCCCTTGTTTCTTTTTTGTGGGTTGTTCTTTTTATTTTTTTTTTTTAAAAAAGATAAATGTAGTTTTAGCTAATTAGCTCAAAGACTAGAAGTATAGTTGACTCTTAGATAAGAAGGGAGCTCTAGTAGCCTGGTGGTAAGGAGCTATGCTGCAATCTCAAGGGCACGTGGTTCAAATCCACCAGCTACTCCATTCTATTACTTCCTCTGATAACCCGCAGGAGGGTCAGCTCTGGGTCGGTTACGACTGTACAGAACAAACAACAACAGCTTATGTAAGAGAATAAAAAAAAGTAGACATAGATGACTGGAATGATTTTACAAAATCTTGAGATGTAAGCTTTTTCTGAATCTCTGCAGTCCCATCCTTCGGAATGGCCTTTGTCTTCATGACCTAAGAACACTGCTAGTGTTCTAGCTACTGTGACATTTAGTGGAATGAGCAGGACAAGATGAAATGGTGAGAAATAGAAGTATTTGCTTTGGCTCTTAAGAAGATTTCCCTAAAGCTATTTCCAGTATTGCTGATAGTATCTTACTGACTAGAACAGAGTCATATAGCCATAAGTAGCTGTCCTGGAACCTAGCTGAATAATCGTAATTATGTCCAACTGCCAATTATAGTTCTAGTCCTGCTACTCAGGAAAATACATATTGCACACATTGGGAAGAAAGTAACCATTTCTGCAGATGGTCCTATTTGCAATCCTTCCAAAGCTCCCACCGTCCCAGGTGGAAAGAAGTAGTTAGGTAGGAGGTGAATGTAGGGTGAATATCAGGATGGCTGAAAAACTATATTTAAAAAAGACTACTCTTCTCTCTGAATTAGCTACTTGGGAAATCTTATCAGATCATCTTTATGGCAATTCCCAGACTTAGTTCAGTTTACACAATCCCACTATATAGACATATAGTTGTTGTACCATAAAGTCAGAAATCACCCATAGCAGACCCTCCAGTAGGTTTTTAGAGGCAGTTAATTGCATGGGAGGAGAATGTCCATCCCACAGATTGTCCATCCTTCTCCCACAGAGCAGCTGGTCACATGGTTTCAAAGTATGCACCTTCGGGATTGCGGCACAACTTCTTGTCACTAGGCAACCAGAGCTCCTTATCTGTTTGCCTGCCTTCCTTCCTTCCTTCCTTCCTTCCTATCATCAATCATCTATCTACCTACCTACCTATATATGTTTGTTGTTGTTGTTATGTACCATAGAGGCAGAATCAACCCATAGCTGACCCTCCAGCAGGTTTTCAGAGGCAGTTAATTGCATGGGAAATTACCCATCCTTCTCCCAAGGTGACCTCGAACAGCATGCTTTCAGGATTGCAATGCAGCTTCAGGTCACTAGGCCTCAAAATTGAATGGAGCCGAAGGGAGGGGGAAGGGTGGGGAGGGAGAGGAGAGGAGAGAGAGGAGAGGGGAGAGAGAGAGAGAGAGAGAGAATCAGTTTAGAAGCAGAAGTGGCACCCACCTCCTAAACAACATGACTCCAGAAATTCTATGAACTTTGATAAATGTCAATAGTTGTCGAGGGGCTTCAGGCCTTTTGTTCATAGTGTCACTATGAACCATGCTCGACTTGAAGGCAAACAACAACAACAGTAGATATCAGTAGAAATTGTAGCTTTGAATATGGAATGCAGTCTGTTCTAAGCATTACAGATCCTGAGGGAATAAACTGGTATTATTTAGAAATATTTAAATGGCTTCTGTCAAAGGAGAAACTATCCAAACATTGTCAAATTTTCACAAGTGCTGATTTTCACAGATACATGAGTTAGAGATGATCATCCCTGCAACCAACTTCTTACTTAATTAACAAGAAAATCAGCACCACCCATACCCTTCACCAGCACTTTTCTTCAGGAATCACCCCAGGTCAGCATTCTTCTCGTCTTACTACCTCATGACAGAAGTCAGCATGGGCCACCACCCTCCAGGCCAAAGTTCAAGGCCTGGGCAACCTGCTTTTCAAAGGTTGTGAACCCTACTGGAAATTAATGACCTGTCTGTTGGACTAAAATTTCTTTCACCCTTATAGTTAAAGTAATTAGTAACTGCATAGAAGAGTGTCTGGCAGACAATTTCTTCATGTAGGTATCTACAAGTAACAAAAGGAGTGAGCTCTAGTGTTCAGGAAAAAATTCGTTATCACAAAGCACTAAGACCTCAATCAGCTCCCTAAGTTTAAGAGAAAAGAAAGTGCCTCCCCAGAGTGAGAAACTAGACATTTATTAGAGGGATGTGGCACTTTCTGGAAGAAAAGTGCTGATACATTGCAGGTGGCACTCGCTGGACTGTGGTGTCAGCAATGTCACATCAGCAGGTCTGATCAAACTTCCACAGTAATGGACAAGGGCTCCGACGTGGCTGGCATAAAGCCAGCCACCAACTAAATCCCATCTCACCGCTGCATAAAAGCTGGTTTCCTCCCCACCCCCTTAGCCCAGCATGATTGGATGCTTCATGAAACACTTGGCAAAATTCTGCATTCATTTCAGGGAGTCATCCACATTGCTCATGAGCTCCCTGGTAATTTTTTTCTGTGGTCAATAGTGATTATTGATAACACTTAGTGGACTTTTACTGTTCGCAGCACTGTAATAATTTTATATTGCATTTACTTGGCATAATAATGACTTTTGGTCCAATGATATTCAATCTAGTCTACTTTTCTTCAAGCTGAAGTGAAGAATTCTAGATACAGTATATGCGTTTTCATAAGTTGTATCAGTTTATTCAAGAAGAACAAAAATCAATATCAGAGTAATCAACCATAACATCATCGAGAAGCAGTTTTTAGAAAGAGACATTGCTGAAATATCACAACTATATAAGAAAGTCTGGTTTATTTTTAGGCGATACATTATTCAGCATGGTAAAAATTCCCAGGATATTTTTCTTCTCTAGGCTTAAGTAAATCTTCTGAATCCTTGAAATTCAGTTTAAAATAGAGAAATGAAAGCTCTGGTCATCTAACTTGTTTTTCTGATATCTTCAAAGGTTATTCCTAGTCAATAGGAAAATTCAGAGTCCCTGAGTATATTTATGCCAATGTTTCTACTCAAGAAATGTTGTCAAGCTATTGGCCAGATTGTTGACTTGAATAATTTTTACCGTACAGATTAAAAAAATAATAAAATAAAACACAAAACACCCAGGACATAAAATAAGCCATATTTAAATGACTATATTTTGCATTTTCTGTCTCTTAAACAAAGCTTGAAAAATCCTACTATATATTGTCACCCAGACCTGAATAGAAATTCTCTTTTTCCATTTACAGTTTAGATAACAAAAAATCTTATAAAGTTCAGAAAAGAATATGCTAGAATTAATTCTTTAGTAGATGTTGTTGTTGTTGTTATGTGCCGTTGAGTCGTTTGTGACTCATAGCGACCCTATGTACAACAGCCCTAAACCGTGCTCTATCCTGTGCCAATCTCATAGCCTCTGACACACCCATCCCGAGTGCCCCAGTCACTGAATCAATCCACCTCATAGAGGGTCTTCCCCTCCTGCGCTGTCCCTCCACTCTACCCAGCATGATGTCCCTCTCTAAAGACCTGTCTCTCCTTACAACATGTCCAAAGTATGTCACACGAAGCCCCAGAATCCTTGCCTCCAAGGAGCAGCCTGGTTTAATCCTCTCTACGATGAATCTGTTTGTTTTCTGGGCAGTCCATGGTACATTCAGTACTCTTCTCCAGCACCACAGCTCAAAGGCGTCAATTCTCCTTCTATCCTCTGTAGTCATTGTCCAACTCTCTGATGCATAACAAGTGATTGAAAAAACCCTGGCCTGTATCAGGCGGACCTTAGTCTCCAGAGAGACACTGTTGCTCTTGAGTATTTTGGAGAGGTCCCTAACAGCAGACTTTCCCATCGCAATACGTTTTTTTATTTCCTGGCTACTGGTGCCAAGAGTGTTGACCGTGGAGCCGAGCAAACTGAAGCTGTGAACACTATCAATATCTTCGCCATCCATCATGATGCTACCGATTGGTCCAGTGGTGAGAATTTTTGTCTTCTGGACATTGAGCCTCAGTCCATATTGAAGGCTGCAGTCCTTGACCCTCTGCAGTAAGTGCATGAGGTCCTCCTCAGTTTCAGGGAGCAAGGTTGTGTCATCTGCAGAACTCAGATTGTTGATAGATCATCCACCAATCCTAATGCCACACTTCTCCTCATAGAGCCCAGCTTCTCGGATAATCTGCTCTGCATACAGGTTGAAAAGGTATGGAGACAGGATGCATCCCTGGCGTACACCCTTCCCAGTTTTGAACCATGCGGTGTTGCCCTGCTCTGTTCTGACGACTGCCTCTTGGTCCAAGTATAGGTTTCGCATTAGCATGATTAAATGTTCTGGGACTCCCATTCTTCTCAGAGTCAGCCACAGTTTGTTATGATCCACACAGTCAAATGCCTTTGCATAACCAATGAAACACAAATAGACATTCTTCTGGTATTCTCTGCTTTCAGCTAAGATCCATCTAACATTAGCTACAATATCCCTAGTACCACGACCCCTTCTAAACCCAGCCCGGACTTCTGGCAGTTCTTTGTTGGTGTGCTGTTCCAGTCATTTTTGGATAATCTTCAGTGGAATCTTGCTTGCATGTGAAATCAATGATATTGTTCTGTAGTTCCACACTCAGCTGGGTCGCCCTTCTTTGGGATGGGAAGAAATATTGACCTCTTCCAGTAATTTTCCCCCCTACTCTGTAGGGTGCTTTCTCATTGCTCTTCTCTGTGTGTGATAACATTTTTATGTGCCATCAAGTCAGAACTGACTCCCAGTTGTCTGTCCCTCCAGCAGGTTTTCGGAGGCTGCAAATAGCATGGAAGGTGATTGTCCTCCCATCTTTCTATACGAAGCAGCAGTGGATTCGAACTACATACCTTTGGGTTGGCAGTACAGCTCCTTACCACTACAGCATCAGAGCTCCATGCCAACAATTATGTGTGATATTTTCTATATAAAGGATAGGGGTGAAATCTAGTCTTCTTGTGCATGTTCACCAAAATTTGTTTTCTTCTAGCTTGTAGGTGAGATGCATAAAAATAAACAAAGTATGGTTTCTGTTTGTAGTTTTATTGTCTGTTCCCTAAAAAGATAAGCATTCTGATTAGGTCTGTGTTATTCTCATTTAAAAAATAATTGTACAGTGTGTTTATAGTTGTGGACCCTGAATGATCAATTACATCCCTGATAGGAGAGAAGGTCTTTGATATGTCATTCATAAAAATGAGATCATTTGCTTACTATTATACTCATCAGATGATTAGAAACCTTTTATTCTGACTGGTTCCTGTGTGGCCTGGACAAAAAATACCCTCATATCTCAGGTACCAGGCACTTCAGATGCCATTCATATTGTGATACAGCCTCCAGCCCTGTGCTGATATATTAGGTGCAAAAAAGACATATTTTATTACAGGGGTAAAGAGTATATTTGTGGATATATTCTCTATACTAAGAGTTAACAATTCATGGGATTGGCTGTGAATTACATAGAGTTCACTAAACTCAATCTAAGTGTATACCTTACTCATTTCCTTACCTAGATCCCAAAATAGTACAACACTATCTGAGCAGAGGGTGAAAATGTAAAGGAGGATTCAAAGGACTGAAATCTATCATTTTATGGTTCTGGAGGCCAAATGTCTGAAGGCTATAATTCACTGGAGCATCTGAAGGGTCAAACAATGTCTGGTGCAGGGGAAGATGCATCCTGGTCTCTTTCCCCTTCTGCCAGGCCCCAGATGTTTCTTTTGTTTCTTTACTTATCAATGCATCTTCATGTGACTCAATTCTTGAGTTTAGCTCTTTTTAAATCTCTTTTATAAGGACACTATTCAGATTGAATTGAAACCCACGCTGCTGTAGAATAGGTTTATGGGAACCAGTAACATCTTGAAAGGTCTTATTTCCAAATAAGGTCATATGCTGATGTATTGAGACTTGGAGCTTCAGCATTCTTTGGGAACTTTTCCCTTTGAAGTGCTTTGAGTGAAAATTTAGAGAGCAATTGGTTTTTGCCTTCAATTATTCATACAGATTTTGCTTAATGGAGTTAGTTACAATCTCTGTAACAGCAGTCTTTCACTGCCTCCCTGTGGTTATCAAGTCCTTCCCTTCTTCCATCCTATCTCTCCCCCTTTTCTTTTTCCTTGTGAGTTTTCTCCTTGGGAAAATATTGCCTTGATTGGTTTGAAGCTTGCAACAACTCCATGGGAGAAAGAAAGAGACTTTCTTCTCTTGCTATTTACAGCCAAAAAAAAAAAAAAGAAAAGAACAACTCACTGAAGGATCAACTATGAGTGGATTCTGGCTCAACAGCTGTGCCTTTGACTTTGATCTTACATGATGTCTTCTTCTAAGGAGTGAATGTGTCCCTGGGTTTAGTGTTCATTTTAAACGCCTATCTTGTTTGACTTATAATTGAGCTACAAAGATTAGTTTTGTTCCCCACTCAGAGGGTTACAGAAGGTCTTAGGGGTTCTGCCTGGCTCCACTAGACCATCAAATGTTTTACTAAAAAAAAAAAATCAACTTTGTTCTACATTTTTCTTCTTATCTGTCCAGGACCCTCTATTTGACCCAATTTACAGTGATAAATAGTGGTCAAGAGTGGTAGCCCAGCACCATCTGGCTTTTCTGGTCTCAGTAGATTGTTTCTGTCCACACAGTTTTGAGGAATATAGTTCAATCCATAATAGATGAGGATTAGAAGTGGACTAAGGTATAGTCCTAACCTATACAGGTTATAATAACTTACTTTGGAAAGTTAAATACATATACACATGAACATTGGCAGGTGACCTTCTCAGGACACTGAAACTTAAGCCTTGTTAACTTGATTATAAATCTGCCTCTGGTTGAGATATAAGGTGGAGGTAGGCCAGGCATTCAGGATAGTGCTGGGGGACAGATGGTCAGGCTGGTGGAGGGACAGTGTTCCTGAGGACCAGTTTGATCACACCGGATGATTAGTCAACCAGGGCAACGAGAGAGCTACTGATGAGATAGGGGGCAGCAAAGACCAACCTCACATATTGCAATAATTCGCCAAGGGATGGATCTATTTTGTTGCCTCTCCAAGATGTCCCTTCTTCATTACTAGCTAATCTGACCTCAGACCATGGTCTCTAAAAGATTTGATGGTATAAGAGGTTGTTATAAACAGTGCTTATTGTTTTACATATATATCTCAAGCACTTTACTATTTTGTGATAGTAAAATACAAAAAAAAATCTGTAAAATAAAAGAGGTTGTTATAAAAAAGCAGACTATTCCATGATTAACAGGAAAGAAGTCAAACGTGATAAAGAAAGACACTTTTCCCCCTCCTCTCATTTTTGTGATAGTTATATTTAAATCAATGACAAGGAAAAGAAAATTGTAGGAAGAAATGAAGATCTTTGCCAGCTTTCATTATTTGAAGTGATTTTGTGTCAAAGGTGGGGATGCTCTCATGATATAAAGAATTACAGAACGTCTAAATTAAGACCTTCCAGGTAAATTCATTGAAAATGGATATACATAGGAGAAAGGAGAATATAGTAGTGGTAAGGAGTTGAGCTGCCAACTCAAAGACAGGGAGTTCAAATTCACCAGCTGCTCTGCAGAAGAAAGATGGGTGTTACATCTTCTCCTAGATGATGTAATACCTCTGAGGGTTAGCTATGACTCGGTGGCACATAACAACAACATACCGACGAGGGGAGCTAAGAGTATGGGATCGCCTTGTATAATGAAAGATCAAACTAACTACTACCAAATGAATGACTATGAGGATGTTAATGATAAACTTTATAAAACAGATGGTTTAACGATAAAGATCCAGTTAGGAAACACCTTATAAATCAAGAGAAAATAAAGAATCAACTCAAACTCATATTACAGAATCAGAACCACTCATAGCTGACCTTCTAATGGGATTTTAGAGGCTATAATTAGCACCAGAGAACCA
Source organism: Elephantulus edwardii (assembly GCF_000299155.1). Taxonomy (NCBI): domain Eukaryota; kingdom Metazoa; phylum Chordata; class Mammalia; order Macroscelidea; family Macroscelididae; genus Elephantulus; species Elephantulus edwardii. Next base: position 25,450,009 of record NW_006399772.1, read on the forward strand.
TCTGTCCCCTGTGGAGCAGCTGGTGGCTTTAAACTGCCTACCTTTGGGTAGGAAGCAGAACTCTTCATTCTATAGGCCACCAGAGCTCCTATCAGTTTTCTAATAGTGAAGCTTATGTGAATTTTCTAAATGCTCGATTTTTAGTTTAAAATATAGAAAATGTATTTTAGAGTTCTGTATCTTATCGTTCTGGTCAACTGAGTTGTCTTTCTCATATCTTTTCCTCAAAGTCTGTACCTGCTCAGTCAGAAAATTCCCATTCCCTGAGTATTTGTGCACCAAGGTTTCTGTTCAAGAAGTATTTAAAGTTATTGACCAGATCATTGATTTCAATGGCAAGTCATAATGTTTCACTGATAGTAAGAAAAGAAACACAAAATACCAAGGACAAAATATGACCCCTGTTTGAATGTATTCTTTTAGCGTTGTATCTCTGAAAGTTCAGTATTATTGAGAAAACTCCCTAGTATTTGTAACCAACAAGACCTGAATATAAATACAGTTCACCACTTATCATTTAGATGACCTCATATAAAAATACTAAAATGTATCTAGGCTTAATTGCATTTACAGAAATTATAGTTTGGAAATAATGTAAATAAAATCACAATAGGTGCTTGAGAAATAATAGCAAGTGTTACTGTTATTTCCCCAGGTTTTTTTTACATAAACTAAATTAGGGTACATTCTTAAAATGAATGAACATATAGAATAAGGACAAATTCCTTTTTAAAGAAATCACTAATATGTGAAAATTTATAGGAGGTAGAAAATGGTAGGTTATCTCTTAAAAATCTCACATACCATCAGAATAAGTAAATATTAATGGAAAAGTTGATGGACCAGCAGTGCCCAAAACTACCTCCAAACTCAATTAATTCACCAACATCTCTCACAAGATTCAGAAGCTATAATTAAGCAGAAAATTACAGCTCATGACAAGGAACTCTGGTGGCACAATGGTTAAAGCACTCAGTTGCTAGCCAAAAGGTTGTTGGTTCGAACTCACCAACTACTCTGCAGGAAAAAAAGATCTGGTCATTTACTCCCAGAAAGATAATAGCCTAGGAAATCCCATGAGCCCGTTCTCCTTTGGGGAAGTTGTACACTGTCATATAGAGTTTGTTATGAGGTTGAATCACAGACAACACATATTAATAACATGATTTATTACAAGAAAATAAAAAAGGATTCAGATTGAAATCAGCAAAGGGAAGAGGTGCATGAAGGGAAATCTAGGAAGAACCAGGTGGGAACTTCTTGCTCTTGTCTTTCCATGGAGTTTCATGAAATGTATGTCATTTTCCCGCCAGTGACGGGTGGCAGCCAATACAAAGTGTTTGCCACCTGGGAGCCTTACTTAAGCCTAACGTCTATAAATTTACGGAGTGGGTGAAGGGAGTCTCATATGTAGGTGACTCACCTAAGATGATCCTCGGACCTCCAACCTCCAGAGTGAAAACAGGCACTCAGCGGAACGCTCACTGTTAGGATAAGCTAGATGGCCCTATAGTATGGCGTGGTCCCAGGCCTCAGGCTTATAAAACCCTCTAAACAGGAAGAACATTCCAGCAGATTACCGCTTAGTTCTCAGAACCCAGCTAAGTGACAGCCCTGACCTACCCAGTAGACATGAGGAGAGAGTCCTTCACCAGGGGAGGGTTCCTAAGAGAGAGGAGAACAGCTGTGATTCTGCAAGGTCACAAGCTCCTTATCAGACAAGGCAAAGACACAGCGACCCAGAGATGGAAAGTGAAGGATGTGTCTGGATGCACAATCCCCTTCCCTTCACAGGGGACCCTCTTCCCCTCCTAAGACTGTAAATAAACTAAAACCGTGTCTGTTCCCCCCACTCCACCCCCGATGTAAATTGAGACCCACCTATAAGAGAGCTCACCAATTGTTCCTTTGTATGTATCCCTGTAAAAGGCCCCCTAGCAAAGCAGTTTGGGGAGCCCAGCTATTTTGGATTTGTATCACATCGGGACTCCTGCTAGTGCAAATAATAAATTTCCTCTCACTAAAGAGACATTTGTGGTGATTTACTCTCAAGGTGTCTCCCCTGAGTCTCAATATCCCTGCAACAGACCTACCCTAACCTGTACCTGTACAGACCGATATTTTTAAAATCTCTTTTTGCATGTCGTATGTCTCCATGTAACGATTTTGTATCCTCCGTAAATAACTCACACCCAAACTAAATTACTTTTCTATAGTCCACCCCAACTTTCATTCTTTTCTATTTTCTTAATTTTTAGTATTATTTATTTTTAGTGGCGTTAAACTGTGCTATTTCCCATGATTACTTTTACTTTTATGTCGACTTTCTTTACATGAATAATGTAGTGATGTTACTTGTACTGACCACTTTGTGCAATCAATCCTATCATTCTTTTTGAACTCTTCCTATCTTTTTCCTGTCACCTAAGGGACGTTCTGCTAAGGAGAGACTGTTTGGAAGAATAAAGTTGGGCTTACCTTACTTTAGCCTTCATTCCAAGTCAGCACCCCGTGTAAGTGGTTAACCAGCGAAGGGAAGTAGCAGGAGTAAGAAGGATTTGATTGGATTCCTTGGTCCTCTGTGTTTCTTAGAATGTCAATTTTTTTTTCTACTTTCTGTATTCAAAGTAAACACTTGTTTCATAGGGAAGTATGACTTCCCAGAGCTTTTGTCAAGTCTCCTTATCATGATATTGAAACAGTACACCTACTTTATGTTTGCTTTGAATTTCATCAAATGCCAGCATATTATAGGTCTACCAGAATTCTGTGTCCTTGAAACAGCTCCAGGGCTATATGTGACTCAAGCAACAAGAAACAGCTACAAAGTGAACTGTGTATATGCCCTCTGCTCATTCACAGACTTCAGTGTCCCATTGCCCTTCACTTATGAAACACAACATCAAAGATGAAATTATTAGCAATTTTAATACACTCCATGGGATTTGGTTTATTAGTTTGGAATTTAATTCACAGAAAATTCTAGTTCATTGGCTTAATAGCATGGTTGTTGTTGTTGTTGTTATGTGCCGTCGAGTCGCTTGCAACGCATAGCAACCCTATGTACAACATCCCTAAACTCTGTTCTGTCTTGTGCCAATCTCATTGTCTCTGACACACTCATCCCAATTACCCCAGTCACTGAATCAATCCACCTCCTAGAGGGCTTTCCCCTCCTGCACCTGCCCTCCACCCTCCCAGGCATAATGTCCTTCTCCAAGGACCAGTCTCTCTCCTTACAACATGACCAAAGTATGTCAGATGAAGCCTCAAAATCTTTGCCTCCAAGGACCAGCCCATTTTAACCTTTCTCCAGGATGAATCTGTTTTCTTAGTAGTCCATGGTACCCTCAATACTCTTCTCCAACACCAAAGCTCAAAGGCATCAGTTCTCCTTCTATCCTCCCTAGTCATTATCCAACTCTCTGATGCATAACAAGTGATTGCAAAGACCATGGCCTGTATCAGATGCACCTTAGTTTCTAGAGTGACACCGTTGCTCTTCAGTACTTTAGAGAGGTCTCTAACAGCAGACTTTCCCATCGCAAACCATCTTTTAATTTCCTGGCTGCTGGTGCCAAGAGTGTTGATTGTGGGGCCAAGCAGACTAAAGCTGTGAACAATCTCAATCTCTTCACCATCCATCCTGATGCTGCCAATTGGTCCAGTGGTGAGAATCTTTGTCTTCTTGACATTGAGCCTCAATCCATATTGAAGGCTGCAGTCCTTGACCCTCCGCAGCAAGCGCTTCAGGTCCTCCTCAGTTTCAGCAAGCAGGGTTGTGTCATCTGCATAACGTAGATTGTTGATAGATCTTCCACCAATCCTGATGCTGCATTTCTCCTCATAGAGCCCAGCCTCCTGGATAATCTGTTCTGCATACAGGTTGAAAAGTTATGGAGACAGTACACATCCCTGACGTACACCCTTCCCAATTTTGAACCAGTCAGTATTTTCTTGCTCTGTTCTGAAGACTGGCTCTCTGTCCAAGTATAAGTTTCGCATTAGCACAATCAAGTGTTCTAGGATTCCCATTCTTCTCAGAGTCAGCCACAGTTTGTTATGATCCACACAGTCAAATGTCTTTGCATAATCAATGAAACACATTCCTCTGGTACTCCCTGCTTTCAGCCAAGATCCATTTAACATTAGCTACCATCAGAATAGCATGTTTAGTTGCTTCTATTTTACCTCCTAGTTTATGGATAATGCCTAGGATATTAAAGAGGGAACTCTGTTGGAATAGCCCATAGGCATTCCTAACCCCAAGGCAGTGTCTCTCTCTCTGGTAGTTCAAAACCACCAGCAGCTCTGAGAGTAAAAGATAGACAATCTCTTTCCCTGCTATATACAGCCTCTGAAAGGAGAGAGGAGGGGAGGAGAGTAGAGAAGAAGGGAGAAGAGAAGAGAAAAACGGAGGGGAGAGGCAAGGAAGGGAGGGAGGAGAAAAGAAGAGGAAAGGAGAGGAGAAGGGAGGAGAGGGAGAAAGAGGGGAGGGGGGACGGAGGAGAAGGAGGAGAGTGAGGGGGAGGAGAGCAAAGAGGTGAGGAGGAGAGAGGCCTCTGAAAACCTGCTAAGGGGTCAGCTATGAGTAGATTCTGATTTAAAGTCAATGAGGTGAGGAATATTAAAAACTTGCGAAAGGCCATCCCAGGCAAAACAATTGGTCTGTATTTGCCTTCAACCACAGAAAAAGAAGAGTCAAGAATAGGAGGGAGAAATAGATGTGCAGCTAATTGCCTTCATGAACATTTGACTCTTCTCCCTTAAGGCGGGAAGAATTAGATGATGCCCAATTGCCATTACTGGGGATAAGGATTGGAGATTCTATAGAAGAATCTTGATCCAAAAGAGGAAAACAAAGAACAAAATATCAAATTCTCATGGAATCTAGACTTTTATGGAGACATAGGGATGACTAAACACCTGAAAATCCTGCTCTGAGATAATCTTTAAACCTTAAAACAAAAGCCTCCTTTAATGTCATCTTAAAACCCAGCAATAGTTTGTCTTGGCTAGTAAAGAATTCCTACTCTAAGCATTATGCTCTTTTAAGAACTATATAGAATCTCATTGGTGGCAGCAACTTAAACCACTAGATAGAAAGTTTAGAGTGTAGTGAGTTTATGTTAATGAAAGAGGAACAACCTGGAAAAAGAGGGTAAGAATATAGAAGGCATATATATAGTCAAGGTCACACTCATGTGCATGTAGAAATTGTTGAATTGGTGTATGCCCTGCTGTGTATAGTCTCAACAAAACAAAAGGAAAATAAATCTCAAAAAACAAAATGAATCTTAAAAATGTCTACAGTGGACATTAAGTATAGGACTCTTGTATCAGCAGGCTTGTCACATGCACGTAAATACAGACATTCATACTCTTTTTATCTATGTTGTGGTTTGTTTGGTACCTGGTAATAATATGTCCAATTCCTGCAAGAATGAATCATATTATAATGAGACAAAGCTACTTGAATTTAGTACATTGTGAGGACAACCAAGGATGACAAATAGTCCCCCGTCTCCTTTTAAACTTCTCTTGTAATTGCTAAAGGAGACAGATGCATATGTTTGCAAACCCAGAAATCAGAAATTATTTTTATTTGTAGATTTTATAATTGCTTTGCTTTGCCATTAACAGAGCTATTTAATATTCAGATCTGAGCAGGGAGCAGGTAATTTAGAGCAGCAATATTTCCTTCCTGCTTCATTGTTGAAAATTAAAAAAAAAAAGTACAGTTAAATAAGAATACAACTGCAGATGTATTAGCAAGGAGGAAGACAGCCTTGCTTCAGCTTCTTGATGAAAGGGATGATCATAAACAAAGCCACTAATTTCATGGTTCCTTCGGTCCATGCTGATTTTGTACATTTCCCACCACTGTCTCCTCACACCAATTGCCGTTCTGAGGACACACAATTGAGCAACCACACCAATGCCAAGCTTGTCTTATTCCCCATCACACCTGGGACGATGATGCCTTGGGAATCATTTTTGAGACTGGCATCACACTGTGCCAGGGAAGTAACAAGCTGAGGTCTTCCATCCCTTTGCTTTGTTGTGTGCGGTCAAGTTGATGTTGACTCATAACAACCCCCACTTAAAAGGGCAGAAGCGCCCCTCATAGCTTTTCCAAGCCTGCAATTTACAGAAGTCAACTGCCACATCTTTGTTTTGCTGATGGCTTCAAGCCTCCACCTCTCAGTTAACAACAAAGTGTTTAATTGCTGCCCCACCAAATCTCCAGAAAAGGCTCACTGGAACCAGAAATTCAGGAATAGCTCTCTGGATCACACTCTTTTCCTTCATTTGCCTGATACATTACTTTAGTTAAATCTAGTTAATTTAGTTACTTAAACTAATAACTAACTAATAATAAACTAGTAAATTTAGTTAGTTAAACCATGTATATGAAAGTGCTAATTTTTAGTCTGTTTACACTGCTTCTTACTTCTTTTTCATTCTTTTTTATTATTATTTATTTGGACTTGTTGTTGCTGTGTACCTAGTCAGAATCGGCCCAGAGCCAACCCTCCAACAAGCTTTCAGAGGCCGTGAATCACACAGAAGGAGGTTTCCCATCCTTCCTCCACAAAGCAGCTGATGGATTCAAACTGCCAGCTTTAAAGATATTCTCCTTATTTATACAGTTGGAAAACTTAAGGTACACATATTCCCTACTCCTATCATTTGAGTCAGAACGGACCCACAGCTGACCCGTCAGCAGGTCTCCAGAGGTAGTTAATCATATGGGAGGAGAGTGCCCATCTTTCTCCTGTGAGACCACCAGAGAGCTCCCTTAGTCATATACATAAATATAAAAATGAATGATATTTATTTTCTTCTATATATGTTTTTATTAAATGTATATAATATGCTGTTGTTGTTATGTGCCATGGAGTTGCCTTTGACTCATAGAGAACCTATGTACAATAGCTCTAAATCCTGTCCTATTCTGAGCCAATTACACTGTTTCTGACACACTCACCCCAGTTACTGAGTCCATCAATCTCATCCAGATCTTCCTCTCCTGTGCTGTCCCTCCACCTTTCCGAGCATGATGTCCTTCTCCAAGGACTTGTTCCTTCTAGCCACATGCCCAAAGTACATCAGACAGAGCTTCAAAACCCTTGGCTCCAAGGAGCACCCTGGTTTCACTCTCTCTAGGTCAGATCTGTTTGTTCTCTTAGCAGTCCATGGTTTGTTCAATACTCTTCTGCAGCATCACAATTCAAAAGCATCGATTCTTCTTCCGTCATCCTTACTCATTGTCCAGCTCTCTGTTGTATAGGAAGTAATTGAGAAGATCATGACTTGGATCAGGTGCACCTTAGTCCACTGACTGACACCGTTGTTCCTCAGTACTCTGGAGAGGTCCCTGACAGCACATTTTCCCAGTGCAATTCATCTTTTGATTTCCTGACTGCTGGTGCCAAGAGTGTTGATCATGGAACCAAGCAAGCTGGAATTGTTAACAATCTCAATCTCTTCTCTTTCTGTCATGATGACGCCAATTGCCTCCGTGGTGAGAATCTGTTTTCTTTGTGTTAAGTGTCAATCAGTATTGAAGACTGCAGTCTTTGACCTTCTGCAGCTAACGCCCCCATGTCCTCTTTAGGTTCAACAAGCAATGTTGTGGCATCTATATAGCACAGGTTTTTGACAAGTCTTCCTCCAATCCTGATGCCACATTCCTCCTCATAAAGCCTCGTCTCCTAAATCATCTGTTCCACATAGAGATTGAAAAGTACCGAGATAGAATGCATCTCTAGTGTACACCATTCCTGACTTTGAAACATGCAGTGTTTTTTTGTCTGTTCTGACAACTGCCTCCTGGTCCAAGTATAAGTTTTGCATTAGATCAATGAAGTGTTTTGAGACTCCCATTCTTCTCAAGGTTAGCCACAATTTGTTGTGATCCACACAGTCAAAATGAACCACAGATATTCCTCTGGTACTCTCTGCTTTCAGCTAAGATTCATCCAACATGGGCTATAACATTCCTAGTGCCACGACCTCTTGTAAACCCAGCTTACATATCTTGCAATTCTCTATACCAATTATTACATTAAAATAACAGAGCTGCGAATTGTCTGAGAAATACCATAGCCATCAAAAACACTGATTTTAGCATTTGATCTAAGATAGTGAGCTCATCTTTTTAAAGCCTACACATTTAGATCTCTGAGTTTGTATTCCATGTCTTAAATAACCTTTAGCATTTATTCAATGAAACTGAAGGCTAGTGTTATGCCACGTAGTAAATCCAAGATTTTCTTTTCATTATATTAGCATTACCAAGATGTCTGAAATAGTCCAATACCTGAAAAACAGGAAGAAACCTTGTGCTAAATTTTTTTTATTTTTTTTTGTGCTAAATTTAAGAAGTACCAGTGACATACAGTAAAAGAAATGCTCATCACTTATGCAAACAGCGAGACCTGAATACTCTGATGGCCTTGTGTTAGGAACCTGCTCTTCAATCCCAAAGGTACAGAGTTCAAATGTATCTACTACTATACAGGAGAAGGGTGGGAAATCTCCTCCTGTGTGATTTCCTGCCTCTGAAAACCCACTGGAGGGTCGGCTATGAATCAGTTCTGACTTAATGGAGCTAAGATCTGTTAACAGATCACATACGGAAAGGGTCCTCTAGATTTGACATGAATTCTCTGTATTTTTTCAAATAAGTTAGAAGATTTTAAAAAATTAATTTCTAGAAGTTCTGTCCAGATTTAGTTGAGAGAACTTTCTGGTTCTATTCCTTGGGGATTTAGTTTCTAGGGACCTGTAGTCTACAGCTGATCTGTAAGACTGAGTTGATTTTTTTATTCCCCCTTGGTGGTTTGGTTTAATGAGAAAGCTCACTAAATTCTGTAGTTTTTAGAAGGATCATGATTCTATTAATATAAGTATTTGGATTTATTCAGGCCAATTAATAAGCAAGAAGTCAAAATACAAAAGCTTGTGTGATCAGTAAAAGAGTATATTGTGTAATAAAAACTCAAAATACTTTTTAAGTAAAATTAAGAAGATTGTTGGTGCTTTCGTACCACTCAGTGGTCGATGTTGTCGATATTTCCTCTTGGCTTCAAAGATTCAAGGAAACTGACACGATCAGACTCAGTTGGTATACTTTTATGCCCTACTTTCTGTGGTTCTGTACCCTAAAAGGGCTGAGGGAAGAAAGTTGTCTCTTTTTGTTATAATCCAATTTATACCTGTGTCAATGGACTCTACTTCGTTTATAAGACTTCACTTTTGAGGGTTTGCTTTGAATTTGTGAATTCTGTTTTGAAGTGAATGTTGTATAGCCCAAGAAGAATACAGATGACTTAAAGAATAACAGATAAGGAAAGCAAACAAAAAGGTATAATGAAAAGGGGAAAATATTTCCACCGTAGAAATGCTGTTTGATTTTTCAAAGGGAACACTAAAGAAATAGCAGTCTTAAATGGGAAGTTCAACAGCTACAAGTCTTTGGAGTAAAATTCCTGAGGGTGGAACTCAGCGGAGTCAGAATCTGTCGTCCTTGAGCTCCAGTAAAAGACACTTCATCTGTGAGATCTGGAAGCGCAGCGTTCAGTCCGCGCTATGAGCATGCGCAGTGTCTAGAGGCGGAGCCTTATTTCTATCTATGGTTAAAAGACAGAACATAAGCCCTTCTAAGAATCTGAGACCAAACCCCCTGTCTAGCTCTTCTTGCTTCCTCCTACAATCTTAACTGTAGACATTCTTTCATAGCTTTCCCTTCCTTAAAAAAAAAAAAGTCTCCCTGCTATGGAGTCGATTCTAACATATGGCGACCCCTTCACTGGTTTCCAAGGACTGGGAATCATAACCAGAGGAGACCACCCCTTCCTTCCCTGGTTTACATACAAAGTTCATATACATTGTTTTTCACACCAGATTTTTCCCATTTCGCTTACCCACCTTATCAAATTGTGTGACCCTATGGTTAACCACCCCCACCTGCCCACCCTCACCCCTCTGCTCTCACCCTCCCCCCTTGGGTTCCTATACATATTCTACAGTAATGGTCTTACACCATGTTTGTCCTTATGGGACTGAGTTAGTTCATGTAGCATAGTGCTTTCCAGTCCTTCTCAAGTTAGCTAGTAATTTACAAAAGCCTTGCTGCTGTGTGCTGTGTAGTATTCCATCATGTGAATGTACCATCATTTCCAAATCCATTCGATTATGGTTGGACATTTGGGCTGTTTCCATCCTTCTGGTACTCTCTGCTCTCAATCAAGATGCAGCTGACCCGAGCAATGATATCCCTAGTGTCAAAGCCTCTCCTAAATCCAAGGTGGAAATTTAGCAGTTTAAGAGGTTCTGGAGTTGGAAAACAATTTACTGTTCTTGACCTATTGTTTGTTGTATATCATCAAGTCTGAGCCAACCCATAGCTGACACTCTAATGGGCTTTCAGAGGTAGTTAATAGAATGAGAGGAGAGCATTCATCTTTCTACCATGGAGAAACCGGTGGATTCAATTCTTGTGCCTTTGAGATTGCAACACAGTACCCTTTAATCCATTTCAAGTCCAGAAGAAATGCCTCCCAAGGTTTCCTGGAAGAAATGCCTCCCAAGGTTTCCTGGACTGTAATCTTTCTAGAAACAGATTACGACTTTTTTTTTTTTTCCTGCGGAGCTGCTGGTAGATTTGAACCTGAAATCTCTGAGTTAGCAACTAGGTGCTTACACATTGGACCATCAGGGCCCTAAACCTCTCCAGCATCATTGCACCTCAACCTTTGATGAAGAAAGTTCTCTGGGAGTTGACAGAACCTTCTCTCCTCAACTCAGCCTGAAACAGCCATCTACCTGGACAAGACCCAGCAGCTGCATGTAATGAGCTTCTTTACAAACTGAGATGTGGAAAGGGTTACACTTCTCCATTCTCAACTTTCATAGATACCTCTCAGGCAGTTTAGGCTATTTTCTCAAGGTCACATGGCCAGAAGGAGCCAGAACCAAACTTTGACTGCAGGTCTTCTGACTTTAGTTTTTACAGATTAAAATAAAATAACTCACAGCCGTGTCACTTCAAATAAGCCGGCATCACTGGAAAAGAGTAACAAGGGTATACCCCTTCCGTGTTTGGAAATCAAGCTCTTTTTTAGCAAATTCTGTGCAGGGGAGAAGTCTAAGCAAATGCTTTGTGAGAGATGGACATGGATAGTGACAGGTGCCCTAGGTAAAGCCCTGATAGAAATCATTGCCTTAGCTCTTCCTAATTTGAAATTTATTTTGTATCAAATTTCCCCGCAAACAAATGAAAGTGCCACCTGGGGTCTGCAGACTGTTGTCATTGGACAGCAACTTATGTGAGTGGCAGTCTAGACACAAGATGAAGGATTTCATAAGGTCAGAATTGTGATGACAGACCCTATTTTTCTTTGATTCCCTTTCATTTTGCTGGACAAAAGAGTCACAAGTGCCAGTGACAGTATTGTCTTGATAACAGACATGTTTCTCTTCACAATAGCTCATTCCTAGAGTCAATGAGGAGACTCATGGGTTTTGGTCGCCTTTGCTGCATTTGTTGTTAATATGTGCTGTCAGTCAAAACCAACTAATTGCTGACCCTCCAGCAGGTTTTCAGATGCAGTAAACCTCATGGGAGGAGATTGTTCATTCTTCTCCTGTGAAGCAGCTGGTGGAATTGAACCACGTGCCTTTGGAATTGCAGTGGAGCTTCTTACCAGAGAGTGTGTCTTCAAATTTTCTTTTGACCTTATCAATACTTGTTTAATCTTTAATGATAGATATACAGTCAGAAGGCTATCAAACAACAAATAATTCTTAGTCCTACAGAATGTGCTGTCTCCTATACAGTCTTTCTATACAGCTCACCGATTTTATTCATTTTCTTCTTTTCAAAAAAGGTCATTTTCCTGTGGCTGTCCATTGAGAATAGTACTAACAAGTTCAATGATTGAGAATTTTAATTTGTCAGCTATTTAAGTTGAACATTAAGAGCTTCCTGTAGATTATAAGAAAGTTTTGACAAAGGAAGTTTATTACAATTTTTCATCTGATTGTGTGAATTTAAACATTTGTTAGCTACAGAACACAAAGCAATTAATATCATAAAAGAGCTTAGATACACTCTTTGCATATTTGCACAGCAACACAGGATGCATCAACAGTGTGCCTGCAAAATCCATAGAAATGACAAATCACATCAATGCAGCTTACCGACTGTTATTTTGATCTTTGAACTGCTGTTCCCAGGACTGCATATTAATTTGAAGTCACAAGAAATTAGCAATACTCAGATACATCTCGTAGGTTCTTTCTGCATCATCCTGTTTGCTCACATAAAAATTTTATGACATTTACCTTCCCCTGGGAAGACCATAGTACAGAGAACTAGAACAAAAGGGGAGGGGGGAGCTCTCATTCCGGTAGCCATTTCTAGCCATTGAGAATCAAGATATCCTTCTGTTCTTGTTTCAGTTTTACAACAGCATCTCCGTGTGTGTGTGTGTGTGTGTGTGTGTGTGTGTGTGTTGCTTGTTTACACATGCTTATTGATGCCATATATATTATTTTCCCATGAATTAAATAAAAATTTAAATCATCAAACATTTACCAAAAATTTTAAATAGCCCTAGATTTACATTAAATGCATATTAGAGCATCAGAGAAAAGGATTGATGAATTTAATTTTAGGTCTTATACTTTGTAAAAAAGAATTTTGGTGGCATAGTCCACAGGAAGACAGGGCAAACCTGAAGACAAACTGTAATGGTTCAAATCCACCAGAGGCTCAACTGGAGAAGGATGGGCAAGTACTTCAGGGTGAATCATAGGCTGAGGAACTCAATGAAGCATCAGCTATGAGTCAATTCCAATTTGACAACAATGAGTCGTTGGAAAATATGAGGAGAGGAGAAGGGAGTTTAAAGATAGTGTTCTTTCTGTGAGGTGCCACCGAGTCAATTCAGAATCACAGTGACCAAATGTACAAGAGAATGTAACACTGCCAAGTTCAGTGTCATCTTCGCCACCATATAAAACCTAGCGCTATTGTTGTAGTTGCTGCAGATCAATCCATGTCACTGAGTCTTCCTTTTGTTCACCAATCCTTCACTTTTCCAGGCACAACGTCCCTGTCCAAGAACTGGGTCCTCTTGAAAATAGCTCAATGCATTTAAAAGGAAGTTTCACAATCTTTGCTTCCAAGGAGCTTTCTGACTACTCTTCTTCCTTTTTGTATTGACAGTTCATAGTATATTCAACCCTCGTCATCACACCACAATTCAAAGGCAGCAATTCTTATTCAGTCTTACCCATTCATTTTCTGATTTTTAGATGGATATGAGGCAGTTGAAAATGCTGAGACTTGGGTCAGGTGCACCTTAGTCTTTAAATTGGCATCCCTCCTGTTTAACGCTTTAGAGAGATCCTCAACAGCAGATGTTCCCATTAGACTACATCATTTAATTTTGTGACTGCTGTTCGCATGAGTTTTGGTGTGGCTCCAAGGAAAATTAAAACTTGGCAAGTTCAATCTTTTCTGTATTTTATTAAGACATTGGCTATTGGTCCAGTTTGTAAAATTTTATTTTCTTGATGTTCAAGTGTACTCCATATGGAAGACTACACTCTTCAATATTCTTCAGTTAGTGCATCAAGTCCTCTTCACTTTCAGCAAGTAAGGTTGTGTTATCTACATAATGCGGGTGGTTGATGAGTCTTCTTCCCGTAATCCTGATGACACATTCATCTCTGAATGAGTCCAGTTTCTTAGATTCTTTTCTCAGCGTGCAAATTGAATATATCAATAGTTAAAGGTACAACCTTGATACATATTTTTCCTAAGTTTAAGCTAACAACTACTTCATTCAAATTTTCCATACTCTCTTAGAATATTTCAAGGACTTGTCACTAAGGCTAAGAAAAATGACTTGGGAGACCTTTTGTTCCTTCTGAATGTGAAATAACTAGCATCTTACTAGATGTCAGCAGGAAATTAAAATCATCAACAAAGTTAAGAAGTTAGGTAACATTTGCCCCACACTCTTGCTTCATGTAATTGAGTTTTATTCATGGAGAACTTTTCTTGCTTTAATTTGTTTCTGAGATTCTATGCCCTCTACTTCTTGACTCACAGAAGGACTTCATAAATACATGCTGACATACCCACTGTAGGCTTCTCCGGAAGGGAGAATTAATCTTCCATTGTGTAGCAGTCAAGTCCAATTTAGTGAATTGTCTGCTAAGATCAATGTGAGGTTTCCCAAGCACAGTGGCTGGCTGGCTCCATTCACTCTTACCAGACAAACAAATACCCTTCTCAAAAGTCGGTTCATGGCAGGGTGGTGTGGGGGTGGGGACTTTTTCTAGGCTCAACCAGCCATGGGTAAAATTTTTAAGTAGTTTTAAGTCAGTAACAATGACAACATAGAGAGAGATATGTTGGCCTAGTGGACAGAAAGTTATGCTACCAAGCACAAGGCTGTTGTTGTTAAGTGCAGTCGAGTCGCCTGTGACTCATAGCAACCCTATGTACAACAGCCCTAAACTGTGTCCTGTGCCAATCTCACTGTCTCCGACACACCCATCTCCTTACAACATGACCAAAGTATGTCAGATGAAGCCTCAGAATCCTTGCTATCCTCCCTAGTCATTGTCCAACTCCCTGATGCATAACAAGTGATTGGAAAGGCCATGGCCTGTATCAGACACACTTTAGTCTCCAGAGTGATGCCATTGCTCTTCAGTACTTTAGAGAGGTCCCTAACAGCTGACTTTGCCATCACAATACACCTTTTAGTTTCCTGGCTGCTGGTGCCAAGAGTATGGATTGTGGAGCCAAGCAAACTAAAGCTGTGAATAATCTCAATGTCTTCACCATCCATCCTGATGCTCAAGGTGGGTGATTTTAATCTGCGGCTCTCAGGCCTGGTTCAAATTTTTTTTGGTCAAACATCCTTCTAGGTGGTATAGAATTGGTCAGTGCATTGCTGTAGAGAGGTAACTCATTGTTACTGTGATGCTAAACACTGACACTGATAAGTCAAATGCGATCATGGTTACCCATAGTGGACAGTGTTTGGTGGAGCTTCCTGATTAAAACAAGCTTGGAAACAGGATTGGCATCCACTTTCAAAATGGTTTGCCGCTGGGAACTCTATGAACAGTACTCAGGTCTTTCACTATAAGTAGTCTACAACTCGATGGCACCTAACGACAACAGTTTTAAGTCTGGATTTCTGGGACCCAGCCTTCATTTCTACACTCTGTTTTTCCCTCTTCTCTTAAGTAATTCCACTAGTGTCCTACATATCATTGTGGTAAGCAAAAAGTTGGTGGTTTGAACCCACCAGTTGCTCAGGAGCACAAAGACATTAATTAACCTTCTGTGAGGATTTCCAGCCTTGGAAATGGATGGCAGGTCACCCTGAGTTGGACCTGTTTCAATGACAGTGGGTTTCCTTTTTTTCCAGATGTCACCTTTCTCCTAACTCTTCCCCTTTATAATTTGCTAGCAAGAAATATTTTTCCATATTTATATTCCCAAAGAGATCCCAGACAGTCCCTGGCTTGAAAAGGGCTTTCCACTTTTTATATAATTTGTTTAGCATA
>NW_006399772.1:25472714-25478323 GCF_000299155.1 Elephantulus edwardii
ACTTCTAGTGTTGTTCCTAGCTTTTCTGTAATGAATTTTATAGTCCTTGGTTTTAGTCCTAGGTCCATGATCCACCTTGAGTTGGTTTTTTAATAATAAATTTAAATTTTTTAAAAAAAGAATTTATGCAGGAGGAATGGGAAGGAGATACAGTAATCCAAAGGTATGGACAAATGGAAAGATAGTGTGTTACAGTAATAGAGGGTTATTTGTTCCCATGAGAACATAGAGTGTGTGTGGCTGACAGTGGAGGATGAGATGGCCAAGCAGTGATGAGCTGTGCATTACATGTTAAGGAGCTTGGGCTTTTTCCTGCAGGTGATGGAGAAACAAGGAGGGCTTTTATACAGGGGAATGGCATGACCAGACTCAAAGACATGTGAGGGAGAATGGATAGACACCACCACAGACGAGGGTCCCAGCACAGGAGAAAGGCGGAATAGCTTTCCGGTGGTCCTGCAGCTGGGACAGCCAGACGCCGTGGTTTTTTAATGCGTCCCTCATTATAATCCATTGTATATATATTTGCATAACTTTTAAAAAAATCTAAGAGTGAGGCCAAGTGTTACAGACGTGAACTCTGCAAAGGATACTCTGAATATAAGAAATCACTCATTAAGGGAGATTATAAAGACTTACACTGATGATAATCATTTAGATCAAAACACTTTATTAGGATATTAGGTCACAATTCAATGTCGCATTTACAACACTGAAAGCCCTCATTTTCTTATATAATGGGCTAAAATCATGAGGAAAGATGAATCTAACTTTTTTTTTTTAAAGACACAGGCAAAATAAAGAGCCCTGTCAGTAGGCACTGCTGAAATCCAAAGCTGAGAGCTTGTGGTCGAAATGAGCAGATGTGCTAAAGGCATGCAACTTCCTCCCTCCTCAGAACCCCCTTTTTTTACACAAATCCAAGCCTGTAGTCCTCCCCAAATTTCCACACTAAGGGTCCTGGTTAAAGGACGTTTTGTTTCAAATTATACTTCCATAAGATCTCACATTACAGAAAATTACTTCTCTTTCTAACAGAAACACAAAATGCTGGCAGAATGATTTTGAGTCTTTCTTAGAAGCATCTTAGATAATCTATGAAATTGACGGATTTTTTTTCTCGCTCCTGTTTTACTATTTCCAGAGGAATAAGCTGCCCAAAATATGTCCTAAATATTGAATGTGTGTAGGCAAAGATAAGGAATCAGTACAGGCAATTTACTGGAAGTACTTTTTTCCTGCTTGTGAAAACCAAGACTGAGGTTTCTAAACTTTCATCTAGGTTTGTATGCCCTCTAGTGGGCATTGTGGAAACCTGCTGTTGTAAAGCAATCGTGACTAAATGTATTTGCTTTGTGCTGTGCGTTTTCAGACTGTACATTTATAATAAAAACATGTATAAGCCTTCAAATATCTAAGTAAGACGTTTTAGCATTATTTTACTGTTTGATAGAAGCTATGAGAATTATTTTCAGCAAAATGTATATGAAATTGTACACTATTACTGAGTTTCCTGACACAACTGAATTTCATCCATGAATTCTCTATTAGCCCACAAATCCTAGCTACAAATTTCTGATTGGAGCAGGAAAACTTTTGATTTTATCTTTCATTAATTAGATGCTAAAATTGATGGTTTTATGAAAGATTGACGTGATATGTGTTGTAATTGTGTCACATTGAGTCACAACTGACTCCCTGGCCCTCCAGGGAGTTTTCAGAGGCAGTCTATCATTCAGGAGGAAATTGTCCATCTTTCCCCCATGGGGCAGCTGGTGGATTCCAACCAAGGACCTTCTGAATTGCAGAACAGCTTTTTTGCCACTAGGCCACCAGAGCTCCCTAAAGATAATTTTAGGGACAAAATACTGATCCAGAACTTTTTAAAAAATTAGACAGATATAGAGACTTAATAAAACAAAATCAAACTCCTGGATTCAAACTTTCCAGGAACAATTCTTTGGGATTTGTTTGGTTGTGGTTTATTTTTTTCTTTTAGTTTGATTTTCATTCAATTATTTATCTACTAAATTGCCTTCACCTTCAATTTATATCTGTAAATGTTTTACTCCCCTCTTCCTCATTTCCCATCCCTGGTACCCATCCTAGGATGATTCTGCCTGTGAGTAAACCTTTACTTAGCATTTTAGAAGAGTGATCTTCTATCATAATTGCCCATTTGTGGCTTCCTGATGGTATTCAGAATAATTTTCTCTGGAGTCGTTCACGTTGTCAGGAGAGCCTCAGTCCTTGGAAAGAGTTATCCTGCTCAGAAAAGTGGGAAGATCGGAAAGAAGAGAGGAAGACCCTCAACAAGATGGACCAGGACACTAGCTTCAATAGTGGTGCGCTCCAGCATCCGGCAATCCTGAGGATGGCGCAGGATCTGTTGTTCAAAACAATAAACAAGACCCTTGGTGGCACGGTGGATTAAATGTTTGGTTGCTAACTGCCCAGTCTGTGTGTGAACACACAAGGTGTTCTATGAGGAAAAGCTGAGGCAGTTTTGTGAAGACTTGCCATTCTGGAAACCCTATGTGGAAGTTCTGCTCTGTTCTGCCCAGTTACTATGTAGTAGAATGAATGTAATGGCGTAGCTTTAAAAAGCTTACACTGGATTGTTAATGAAATAAAAAAATGTCCAAACTTTTAATAAAAACAACTTACCCTCCAGAATCCAGCTGCTTCTCACAGGAGGTTCCAAACTGGAGACTCTTAGTCAGGACCCAGACCATTTTAAAGACAAAGGCCCACCCACCAGGTCCTGACTGATTTAAGCAAGAGGCTTCCAGCCCAGCCCACAGCTGATCATTAATGGAATCCAAATGATCAATCAGCTTACACTTGATTGTTAACAAAATAAAAAACAGACTAAGTGAGGAGGACTTGAAGTACTGGTTGCAGAAGATCAGGAATGCAGCCTTTGATGTGGATTGCATCTCAATGTCAGGAAAACAAAGTTTCTTACCACTAGACCAATAGGCAACATCATGATGGGTGGAGAGGAGAAGGAAACTGTCAACAACATCATCTTACTTGGGTCCACAATTAACACCCTTAGTACCACAGTCAGGGAATAAGAAGACTCCTTGCACTGGGAAAATCTACAGTTAGAGATCTCTCTGAATTATTGAGGCGTAATGATGTCAGTTTGAGGTCTAAGCTGCATCTGAGTCAGTAGTCTTTCTGATCACTTGCTATGAATCTGAGAGCTGGACAGTGACTAAGGATAATAGAAAAAGAGTTGACACCTTCGAACTGTGGTGTTGGAGAAAAGCACTGAACATCCCACGGATGGCCAAGAGAATGAACAGATATATCCACAAAGGAAAGAAAGCCTCTTAAACAGGTCGATTGATATGGTGACTGCTGCAATGGACTCTTGTATGTCAGGAAGTGTGAGGATGGCACAGGATAGAAAAGGATTCAAATCTCTTGTTCATAAGCTCGCCATGAGTCATACTTGACTTGACGGCACCTAATAACAACAACAACTAACTGATTTATCAAGAATGAAGCATCACTATCTTCGGCAACACCATAATGGTACTATGACAAGACCATTGTTACATCACTGTGTATTTTGACTGTCTAAATCCTAGAAGTTTCATCATTAAGCACTATAATGCATAAAACTATAAAAAAACTTGGGGAGCTCTGGTGGCCTAGTGGCAAGAAGCTGCACTGCAATCCCAGAGACGCATGGTTCGAATCCACCAGATGCTCTGCCGGGAAAGGAGGGACAATCTCCTCCTGTACCAGTCAGATCTGATCTGATGGTACACAGACACACATACACAAAATAATAATAAAAAAATTAAAAAAAACTATTAAAACCTATTCTGACCCATAGAGTTATCATTGGGTAATTTTTGTAAGTCAATTGAAATTTTTTTCCCTCATCTGCTTTAGCCTGCAAGCTCTCCTGGCATCTCTATGCCAACATTTGTGTGTGAGAAAGCAACTGTGTAACTTTCAGCATCATAGCATCCTGCAAGCTACAAAAGTACTGCGAATCAGTAGACAGGCAGCGCCTTAAATGAACAGTAAATTGCTCATCAACTGACTTATACTTAAGGAGATAATAGGATATTTTGAATACGTATGTATCTATGTTGTTGTTGTTGTTGTGTATCGTAGAGTTGGAACCAACCCATAGCTGACACTCCAGTGGGTTTTCAGACGTAGTTAATCACATGAGAGGAAATTGTCCAGCCTTCTCCCACAGAGCAGCTGGTGGCCTCGAACTGCATCCGGGATTACAGTGCAGCTAGCTTCTTGCGTCTAGGCTATCTGAGACAGTCCTAACAACTTCTCAAGCTTTCCATCAGAGCCAGGATAATCTGGTAATAGGGAAGAGAGAGAGAAATGGAAGCAAAATCAAGACAGCTTTTTAGACAAATATTGATTTTAAAATGCCAAAGAGAAATCTGACTATTGTTGAAATAATACCAGGACACCTTTGGCAAGCAAGTTCTGTCCACAAGCAGATGTTATATAGAAACACTCAAAGGGGAAAAAGAGAAAAAAAGTTGTTTGCTATGTGCAAACATTGCAGCTCCTATAAAAGTTATCCATCAAACTATGACCCTCCTAGAATACCAAGTTGCTGGCAGAAAATCCATGACTAGCATCATTTCTGAGCCCCTACGGGATAGAATTATTAGTGGAGAAGTGAGCCAGCTTCCAAGTCAGAAGAAACTCCTACTTCTCTGACTAGCAATAAGACCTATAAGAAACATATAACTATGAAATAAATCATAACGTAGGCACAGAGGAACACACATACACACACACCCTTAGCTATTCGTTTTACCCAGATTATTATACACAACTGGTTATTTTCATCAAACTTTTGTAAATACCTTCTTCTTTCAAATGCCTCCAGTTCCCAGTGTTAATTCACATCCTGTATTAAGTTTTGCTTTTAACTAGTGAAATGGTTGAAATGAAGTCTTTCTTGAACCAGCACCTGCCCCATACAATGTCCAGGGTGCCTTCTGGGTTTCTGTGCAGCTGTTGACTCGCCATTCAATCAGTTCCTTATTACCTAGCAATTTAAGACCTTCTCATTGTTAAAAGAAAGAAAGAAAAAGGGATTGAATTACAGTAAGCTTTGAGATTTGCTTAAAAATCAGCATTTTCTTCCTGTTCTGTGAAGCTCTCCTCTACTTACATAATTGTCTTCAAAATACGAGGTGTTTGTGTTCGCCTCCTATGCATGTTAAATAGCCTTGCAGTCAGAAGGCCGTATTTTAACTGGAGAGACTTGCATAACATTCCTCCTTTAAAATGGGTCAAGGTTTGGACTCTCCAAGTAAAAAGAGAAGGTGAATAAAAACGAGGTGAATAGGACTGGTGTGGAAACAAGATTGTGTTCAAAGGTGTAAGGAAGCATTTTGTGAAATCTAAAGACATTCCACCCAGAATATTTCTGGGGGAAAAAAAGATGGGTAAAACTGAATATATCATCATCAAAGTAGGTTAATATACAGTTAAGATGTATGGCTCACACAAAAACCAACTCAAGGTGGATCATGGACCTAGGACTAAAACCAAGGACTATAAAATTCATTACAGAAAAGCTAGGAACAACACTAGAAGTCCTA
>NW_006399772.1:25478423-25484919 GCF_000299155.1 Elephantulus edwardii
ATATGTATGTATGTATAATTGTTGTTGTAGTTTGAGTCAGACCCTCCTTGGGTTTTTCAGAGGCAGCAAATTGCATGGGAGGAGACTTCCCATCCTTTACCAGTGGGGCAGCTGTTGAATTAGAACTATGTTAACTTTGGGATTGCACTATAGCTTCTTACCACTAGGCTAGCAAAGTTCACTAAGTATTTTTATCTCAGCCCCAATCCAAATCACTGCCATGAACTTGATTCCAACTCATAGTGCCCTTCTATTGCTTTCCAAGACTGTACATCTAAATGGAAGGAGACTTTCTCACTGATCAGCTGATGGATTCAAACCACCAACCCTCAAGTTACTGACCCAACACATTCCACAAGAGCTGCTGTTATCTAAGCAGAAAATTTTCTCTGTATGTATCGAAGAACTAGAAAATGCTATTAAGAGGTAGCTTTCTATTTTTTTAGATTTTAAGCTTTATTTCAAACTGTGAATATTAGCCATCATGGATCCCATAGTGACGGTTAGAACATGCTAACACAACGTTGAAAGGGCAAGAAAGCTCACCAGACTTTACCTTATGTCTGTAAATAAGTCATTATCATAAACCCTCATTTACAGCAAAAGTTTCCAATTGTCAAACAAATTTTAAAAGAGCATTCCAGCTACTCACGTTAATGACAATCATAATGGAACCGTGATGTTCTTGCTTGTTTTTAATTTAAAGCACACATCGTATATTTTCATTTTATAACCAAAACTTCATTGGCAAACTTATCTTCTCCTTTATGCATAAGAATGGTTTTGTTTATTTAAATTTATAACTAACAGCCAAGCTCTGACATGTTTAGTTATAGACTTTCCATTTTCATGACTATCATAAAAATATAAAACAAAATAAAATAAATGAGTGCAACCAAGGGGCCCGGAAGCAACTGGGCTAATTGTGAAGCTGTGTTCATTTGTAAAGACAATTTGTCTCTACACAGACCTACCTGCCCTTAACATATGACTTTAATTTTTTAATTGATTCCTAATGGTGTTTTCAGTTATCTGTTGAGGGATGCGACTCTGAAACGATTTATTCTCATTAAGAGCCTCTTGCCAACATTTAGTCACCAAGAGCCTTGGAAGCCCCAGGGAGCCACATTTATTACTCATTGTGCCCATTTCACATGAGAACATTTTAGTCATCAGATCTAATTGGACAGCTTTCTAATGTTGCTTCATGTTCAATATTTTTTCCCCTTGACTCTGTCAAAACAGATTATTTGGGTTCTTCTATTCATTCTCATTTACAAAGAACTCCAATGCACATAATTGACAGAGATGCGAAAGTCTTAAACTCGTTCTAAAGCCTTGCTCTGACATTCCTGTACTCCTTACAGAAGAAAGGCTGAATTGGCAAGAGATGTGGGGCTGCTACACAGAGAGGGCCTGTGACCCAAAAATTCAGACTGAAAGCCTTGGAGTCTCAGATCCAAATAAAGACCTTGAGTTTCAAGAAAAAAAAGAGATAGAACCCTTGTTGGGAGGTTTAGCCAGTGAGGTAAACCAGCAGCAAACCAGGCTGCATTTGCTTTCCAACTCCTTCCCATCAAGTGTCTAATAATCGGGAAAGAGAAAGAGGCTGATTGGTCATCAGAAGTAGGCTTGCAGATGTTCATGGTTAAACTTTTGTTGTCTTGTGTTGGGAATCATTTCATCAGTTTGGAAACTTTAGAACTTTACATCTTCCTGCCATAACAGACACCCAGAAGTGTTTCTGAAGATTCTCCTGCAACAATTCAAATCTGTTCTGCAAATGACAAGCTTTCCTATCATAGGCAAGAAGATCTGTTTACAGTAAGTCATAAACATGAGGTTACAAGAAAGAGAAAATGAAGTTAGTACTGATGACTACCTCCCTCCCATCTTAACAGTCTTTTGCTGGGATCTTCACTTTCATCTTATTTAATTGACTGTTTTTAGGGGAGGGCTAAGGGCCAGTCAGCAAAATAAAGCTCTCCATTTGAGTCAAAAGATCTTGGAAACAGAATGGACCTCGTGGTGAGCAGAGATGAGGTAGACAGAAACATACCATTAAGGAGAGAAAAGGTCATAAGTTCTGTTTCGGTTGCTTCTTTCACTAGTCACTGCAATCCTTGCAGGCTGCAATTTCTAGGCTGTTTTATGACCTGCTTTTCTACCATTTCACAGTGGGAAGTATTGGCCCCAGGTTGGGAGAGGGAAAGGGGAGAAGCCTGGGTACCTCTACTCCTTACAATCACCTGGTAGACCAGTTGATCCTCCTGTGGAGCTCCAGCTTCTAAGGAGACCTAGAGAGAGTCCATTCTTATCCACTGTTGGGCTCACACTAGAGCTGCTTCTAACAGAGAGCTCTGGTGGTCTCGTCCATGCATAGTTGCACTGCTAAGCCGAAGGTGGCTCTTCACTGTTGGTTCAAATCCACCATCAGCTCTGAGGGAGAAAGGTTCTCTCCTCCCATTAGATTTACCGTCTCACGGAAACTCGCTGGGCAATCGGCTATGAGTCATTTAGTGGCTGCCAACTTTCAGATTCATTTCCAGATGCCTGTGTGGCTTCTCAGTCCCTTCCTCACCTGTATAGATAATTCCTCCCATGAATTTCATTCTGTTTTAACTACTTGACCTGGTTGCTAAGTTTCTGATTAATGATCGAATACAGTTAATACTATATAAAAGAAAATGTATTATACTTTTGATCTAATAAACTACAAGTAATACTAAGTATGATAGAGCTCTGGAGGCCTAGTGGCAAGAAGCTGTGCTGCAATTCCAAAGGTGCATGGTTCGAGGCCACCAGCTGCTCTGTGGGAGAAGAATGGGCAATCTCCTCTGTTGCGATTAACTGCCTTTGAAAACCCACTGAAGTGTCAGCTATGGGTTGGTTCCAACTCTACGGTACATACTAACAATATTAAGTACAAACAGGGACATAAATAAGAGATATGCGTAATTATGCATTACATGGGCTTAGAAAGTGGGATATTTTCTGGAATTTTTCTATCAAAAATTTTCTGGTATCTACTGACTTACATATGATTTGTTTACTCTTAAAGTGAAGACTAAGTAACTGTTTTCTAAATATTAGGGTCTTTTAAGTTGTCTTATTGTTTAAGGAGGTGTGGTGTTTTTGTGTTGTTGTTTTGTTGATTCTAAACAATCAGAATGTAATCACAAGAGCATTTTCAGGTAGACATGTGTCCACTCATAGCCACCATGGTAGAGCCATGAATCTATTTAAGGACCTATCCATTCTTGTTTTGCCTGGTAGTAGCATAATTTTCAGAGTTGATAGAATAACCTTTGAAGAAGAAACAAAAGAATCCAGATACAAAATGCATTTAACACCTTCCTTCAGTTTCAGGAGATAAAGTTCCACACAATCTCAAAGGTAAATATTGGCCTTTTGAGTCTCATCAGAATCAAACTTTGGTGAAGTCTGTGATACCTCTCTGGGCTCATTTAAATGCTAGGATTTGGGTGAAAATGTCTGACTGTCTTTGGGAGGTTAAATTGCAGCTTCTCTGATCTCCTGTATTTTTATATTGAAACAGCTGGGATGGTTTACATGAAAATAGCCATCATAAATTATTTATGCTTAGAGCATTTTGGAATTTTTGGCAGGGAAGCCGTCCCTGGACAGGGACAATGCCTAGATGAGGAAGGAGGACAGGCAAGTGGCCAGATGAAAAGCTAGCCGGTAACTGCTCTGTGATGGCTAACTCCAAACAGGACCCAAGCACCGAGCGTGCTGGGTGCTCCATGCTTACCCTGGGCTGTCACCTGGGTGAGGGGGGCCAGGCTGCTCATACGAATGCTGTTAGTACCTGTTCTGATATTTGGAGATAGGAATAGTGTGAGCACAACAGGTCTATCAGGAGAGACATAATTTGTATTTGATGTACCAGATTCTTAGTCAGGCACTGCTGTTGCCAAAAAATGTCTCTATCTTGATACAGAGTAATATGTTGTTGTTAAGTGTTATCCAGTTGAGAATAACTCACAGCAAGCCTGTGAGCAGTGACCCTGAGCCCTGTCCAATCCCGTGCCATCTTCACACTCCCTGACACACTAGAGCAGCAGTCAGCGTGTCAATCTACCTGGCTGAGGGGCTTCCTCTCCTTCACTGACCCTCCACCCTTCCCAGCATCGGCCCTCCTAACAACATGCCTGAAGTATGTGAGGTGAAGAGACATAATCCTTGCCTCTAAACAACACTCCAGCTGCATCCTCTCCAAGACATATAGACATCTATAGAAAAGACATGGCTCTGTCTTTGATATAGAAATATAGAGTAGCTTTGATACTGGTGACTCAGTGGTTAAACGTTTGTCTGCGAACAAAAAGTTGGGAGTTCAAAAGAAAGTATTAATAGTCAAAAAAAAAAAAAATAAAAAGTTGGGAGTTCAAATTCACCCAGTGCCTTCTTGGGATAAAGACCTGACAATCTGCTTCCATAAAGATCACAGCCTAGAGAGCCCCTTGGGCAGTTTCATGTTTTCCCACGGGGTCCCTATGAGTCAGAATCAACTAGAGAACGTTCAACAATGTAGTAACAACTATCTCTCCTACAGTTAGAATTCTTTTTACACTTTCTTTCCTGTGTTACCTAAGAAATAGATAATAAATGGCAAAATTACCAGACTACCTGGCATGAATTAGAAGCAAGAGATGTGTAGAGTCATTAATGGATAATCCATAAGTAATTTAGAAAGTACAGTCCAAAATAAAATAGGTAAATACTTAAAAACATCTTAAGGGTGTCATGAGGCCTATAATAGCTAATAGGATTTAGACTATGTAAGCTCAGGTGAGAGAAAAAATGAAAACATTCTCAGCAAATGTCTCCATTTCTTGCCTTGAGCTGCCTAATATAATCTTCTAAGGCTGGAGCTGTGGGTATAAACCTGGCAACTACTCCCGCCTCTTCTAGTGAGAAATCACCAACAGGCCTTTGAATGGACAGCAGGCAGTGTGCAGTTTCATATTGTCACTGGTGTCAGCATCTGAAAGACGTGTTTGGTTCTAAGGAAGAAGGGGTGTGTTTGTGTGTGTGTGTGTGTGTGTGTGTGTGTGTGTGTGTGTAGAACTGTGACAATGGCCCAGGGATTAGGCTTCATGAGTGACAGTGGTAACAGTCTGCAGGGTAGTGACAGTGGTTTGGAATCATGGCCCATGGGGAACTTCCTCCAGCACTTTCCATTCAAAGGCTGGAAGAGATGGAGGCAACGGCAGCAGGTAACTGGAGCAAGCTTCCGGGTGCGACAGCAGCTCTGACTGTGTCAAAGGTGAAACCCCTTGAGACATGACAGACGGGCATTTTACAGAAGATGGAGTTACCAACCTGCAGCCTAAATGACCAGCTGTTCGCTGGGCCCTGATTTCCTTGATGGATATACCTCCAGGGAGGACTTTGTTGAGAAACATGGACACTCACCATTGGACTTTTCAGAGAGTCGCTTCTGGCCCCTTCCTTAAGATTAGCAGCCCCTTGAAGAATTGAGTTATATGGGGCACCCAGCAACGTCTGAAAGTGAATGAGATTCTGACGATGAGGGATTCATATTCATTCAAATTGTTGAGCTTTTGAAGACTGAAAGTTCTGTCATTGCTGAGAGGATCCGTGTTTCAGAATTCAGGTCAGATACGTGCTGGTGAAGCCTACCACAAAGGAATGCAGAGAGAAACTGAAAATGTCTACTTTCTCCATTACTCTGTTTCCAGCTAGAATCATCTAGATTCAAAATGACTGCTCTAGATATAAAATAATAAGATTTATTAACAGTGCAGAACTAGGTAGAGCAAGAATTTCATCTGAGCATGTAGAAAGAAATTTAGTCACCACTGGAAAAAGGTGGGGATGAGGGAAAAATGAGAATAGTAGATGTTTGCTGGAGCTGGCGAAGCAATAGAAACTCTGGTGCAGAGAAATAGGCACAGCTGTATATCTCCCTTCCCTCCCACCCATATTTACTGTTTACCACAGACCTCTCCCTGGGAGATTTATCTAAGCAATAAACATTTATTGACTATTTGCTCCCACCAGACAAGGTCTGCGCAAGTCTTGGGTTTGTAATAATGACATGATCCTTGACCTTATGAACCTTCAAGTTTAGCAAGAGAAAGTAAACGTGTAAAACACTAATTGTAACAGGACTAGTAGTAAGCAACCTTGAAAGCATAGAAGGGGGAGAACATTGCTTGTATTGTGCATAAATAAAACACAAAGGAAGATAAAACTTTCCTTTCCTAAGAGAGGATGTTTGAGCTAAATCAAAGGCCATTAAAAGTGCATCCCAAGAATGTATGCAGGAGGATAAAACAACTATGAGATATGATCTCACCCCAGTCAAAATAGCAAAATTTAACAGAACAGCAAGCAACAAATGCTGGCGAGGTTGTGGAGAAAGTGGAACCCTGATTCACTGTTGCTGGGAGTGTAAAATCGTGCAACCACTGTGGAAGGCAGTATGGTGCTTTCTCAAAAAGTT
>NW_006399772.1:25500456-25530636 GCF_000299155.1 Elephantulus edwardii
TCATTTTTTTTTTTGAGGAACCAGATTGTTTGACATCCACTTGTTTGACATCTAGGAAGTAGAAAGCATGCCAGATGGCAAAGGTTTTGCATAAAAGTCTTCCATGATACTTAACGTTAGAGTCTTTGAGAACCAGAAATTGACTCCCTCCTGAGGGCTCGGTCCTCTACCCAATGTGACTTTCACGTGTGTTCAAAGATGTAATATTTGCCAAGTGACGGGGTATATCATGTTCACATCTAAAAGGAACATTTTGTGTGTGTGTAAACGGCCCCTCCCTGGTGGACCTTTGTGACTGATGTGAGGAGAAGGGGAAGCAATAAATGTAAGGGCTGGCAGACGTCCAGAGTAAATAAAGACCAGGAGGGAAATGGAATGACTCCACTAACATCATGGTGAATGCAGGGAAAGGGGGGTGGGGGAGTCAAGCAAGAGAAAGTTAAGAGAGAAAAAAAAATATGCCTATCACCTAGCCAATCTCAAGTCTGATCATTTCAGTCTTGTGAAACGCTTGCTACTTACAGTCTTCTTCTGTGTTGTCTTT
This sequence comes from Elephantulus edwardii, assembly GCF_000299155.1. Lineage (NCBI taxonomy): Eukaryota > Metazoa > Chordata > Mammalia > Macroscelidea > Macroscelididae > Elephantulus > Elephantulus edwardii. The sequence goes on from NW_006399772.1 coordinate 25,501,001, forward strand.
TATTTTTAAAACATTTCTATATTGATTTTATGAGCCCTGGATAATTTTTCACCGATTTTATTAAATAAAGGGTAAGAAAGTTTATCTGAAAATAAAGCCACATCTATGCAACTTTTTAAGATAACTCTTTTTGTGAAATGGGCTTTTGAAGACTGTGGAAATAATATCCAATTCTGAAGCAAAGCAGAACAAATAGAATGTGTAAGGGTGCTTGACTTAGCATAAATTTAAGAAGAAAGGGTTCAGAAAAGTGGAAGGATTTTTTTCTATGCAATATAAAGAATAAAACACCCACCAGTAAACTGGTAAGAAGTAATAATTAAAGGAGGGCATCAGTGACGGCGATAGGTAACCTTTAAATGATCATTTAGCAACTGTGTCAGTTCTCATTATAAAGCTCTCTATTCTCAGGCTTTCGTCCACTAAGTTTCAGAGAAATAGGATTACTTAGGTATATAATGCTATTGTGCTCCTTGCCGGGAGTTTGAATGCTAGTTTCAAGAGCCTTTGTTTGGCAAAAGAAAGCAGCTGCTCTCAACAGACAGTGATTTCTCATTTCCTGCAGAGTCTGTGCTCAATTTCAAGTTTGTAGATAAAATGTCCATTTCCACTTCTCAAGGTCATCTCTAAATTAGAAGACAGCACACAAAAGGACCTTGCGAGACCACATACAAATCACACTGCATGCTTACTCTTCTTTTCTGACATATTCAGACTGGTGGTACATGCTTTTAAAATGACAAATATCAACTTGAAGGGGGAGGGAAAGAGGTCAGTAAAGGAGCTAAAAGGGTAATGAGACTATACGCATATTACACGTATTTCCAAAAGGTTCATATAAACGTGGTGCAAATGAAGCACCGAAGAGTCTAGTCCAAGCAGAGGTATCTCAGCAGAGAGTTGTAGGAAACCATTCCTCCCCTTACCCTTCGCAAAAATAACATAGAAGTTCCTAATGAAAATAGCGATACCCTAACACCCAAGGAGTGGTCATGAACTGTAGTTGATCAGACAACAACGGGTGAGGAAGGAAGTGGGTTCTGCTCCCTGGGAATCCGCCCAGGGCCCAGACCGCCCGTGCATAAACAATCACGGGAAGACCTGGACTATTCTAGCACTGCTCTGTCTCATCGTCTTCCTCTGCTTTGTTCTTACAAGATCCTGCTAATTTGCTGTAACCTGGGAAAACCATGTCTCTGCACCCAGGAGCACAAAGATGAGAGATGTTTCACTAATTCGTCAAGGTCTTCTCTTTCTAACAGGGATTCTTTTTTATTGTAAAAGTAATACAAGCTCATTAGAGGGTATTTGGAAAACTACGGAAAAGAAAGAAAATACCAATTACCCGTAATACTTCTGCCTGAGATGACCATTTCGACTAATTTCCTTTCAATCATTGTTCTATGTATAGATTAATATGTTTCTAATAAAATTCAGATAGCAATATACATACATATTTATGAATTAAATTGATTTAATATTTATATATTAAATATATCTCTTTAATATTTAAAAGTTAAATATTATATCTTTATACATATTGTGTAATATACAATACATACATTTAAGTACTAAATATTTAATAGATTGCATTAAAATTTTTTGTGAATATAACTACTCTTTTTAAAAAAAATTGTATACTGGTTGTCAAGATCTTTTTTTCCCCTTGCTCAGTCTCCAGAATCTGTGTCTCCCGTTCTTCCTTTAACTTTAGGCTTCGTGTAAATGTGATTCCCCAAGCTCTTGTCTCCTCTGTGCATTTACTAGGCTTTCGTTTTATTGTGTTCTTGGGAATCTCAGAGTCTATACCGACAATGTAGGTGGCATACCTCACAGGGCATTGCTGTGCTAACCCAAACATGGTGGCCCTCTGGCAATTCATAACTGCGAGTGGCTCAGCAGAAGATAGGTAGGCCCCTGCCTTGCAATTAATAGCCCCAGAAAATCCACTGAAGAATCAGCTATGTGACAACAGAAGTGAGTTGAGTTGAGTTGAGTTGAGCTGAGCTGAGTTGAGTTGAGTTGAGTTGAGCTGAGTTGAGTTGAGTTGAGTTGCTTGAAGATGAGAGGCAACAGTTTATGGCCAGATGAGTTCAAAGGGCAAAGTGAGAGAAGCACTCCATTTTGGGAAACTAAGCTTCTGGTGGTCTAGGGATAAGGAGCTATAGTGCTAACCCAAAGTCATGTGGTTCTAATCTACAAAGTTTCTCCATGGGAGAAAGGTGGGCAGTCTCCTTCCATATGATACACAGCCTCTAATAACACACTAAAGCACCAGCTACGAGTCAGCTCTGACTCAAGGATACACAGCAACAACAACAAACTTTAATTGATTCTTAGACATCTACTATAGAGAAGGAATAATCACAAAGACCACAGAAGATAGAAAACAAATGGGTTTGGGTGAGACATCAGGATTGTTCTTAGAAATCCAGGAAGCAGCAGCATTTAGATTATTTTCAAGCTATAGGATAAAGTGAAATCAGAGAGAGAGAGATAGAATGAGAAGGCAAAAAAATTACAATCTATAACTTTGAATTACAAAGGATTAAAATCAAGTAAGGGCAAGGAGCCAGACTGATGTCAAAGTAGAAGTCAGTGAAATAGGAGGCCCACTAGGGGGATTTGCTAGCATAAAAGCCTACAGCAGAACATGTTCCAATAAAGAGAATGGACAACTAGGCCAAATGCAAATGAGAAAGAAAGATTAGCATAGAGAAGTGTTACTCTTTTTCACAAGCACAGGTTTTGTGAACCTTGAAAAGTTAATTTTATTTCTTGAAATGAATTGTATCTACTACTCTTTCCTATTAAATTCCATAACAAATCTAATGGTTCTTTAAAATTAAGGCGTAGGAGTGTATCATCTGAAGAATAAAATTGAGCTAGGAAATATTGACTATCAAAGAAATTGTTTTAATTATGGCATATTATATAAACTACAATTTGAAGCAGTATCACTAAGCCATGTGGCTTACAATATGTATTTCTGTTTCAAATGATTTCTACAAGGATAAAAAAGATAATTTTATATTCCCATATGCATTATAAATCTCTCTAATTGCTGATGGATCAGAACTGACTGACAGCTGGCCCTTTGGTGGGTTTTCAGAGGCTGTAAATTACACAGGAGGAGATACGCCTATCTTTCTCCAGTGGAGATACCAGTGGATTTGAACCACCAGAGAGGATGAGCTTTGGATTGACAGTATACCTCTCTGTCAACTATGCCACCAGAACTCCTTCATCATGAAAGAGAAGTCTATAAATCCAAAAATGAATTTGAATAATAAATAATTTTATGTGACAGTTAGAAATATCTTTCTGCAACTGAAAACATCTGTTCCCTCTCTCTCTCCAGGTATGGTGACATGGTGCCCAAAACCATAGCGGGGAAGATATTTGGCTCCATCTGTTCCCTAAGTGGAGTCTTGGTCATCGCACTACCTGTTCCCGTGATTGTCTCCAACTTCAGTCGGATCTACCACCAAAACCAACGAGCAGACAAACGGAGGGCACAGAAGGTGTGTGTTCGGGTCCTCTTAGCCAAGACTTAGCATTTCTCCTCTGGTTTATAATGAACCCTACAAATTCTTCCTGGTTGTTCAGCATTCGGGATTTGTTCAGTAGTTGCTTCAGCAAGGAAAAGCTTGAATTATAGTAAAAAGAAACTAACAACCTTAGTGTCTTAACTAAGTAACAGGTTCAGTAGTAAGTTAACAATGTATTTCTGTAATTCAAGGACAGATAAAATGTCATTCACGCTTCCTCCCAAGAGTGAAGTCACCCAATCTCTACCTCATTGGCCCAAAGATCTAGTCCCAATTTAAAAAAAAAAAAAAGGAAATGCTTTCCTACTATATGGTTGTTGTTGTTGTTGATTGGCCATCAAGCCTAGCACAATTTATAGTGACCCTATGAACAAAAAACCCGAAGCCTTTCTATAACTACTGTTTCTCCAGGTTCCATAGAGTTTCCAGAGGCATGTAGTTTAGGAAGTGGATGCCACTCCTGCTTCCAAACCTGTCTTAACCTGGGAGTTCCACCAAACACTGTCCACCATGGGCAGCTGTTAAGGCATTTGACTCTCAGTGGCAAAAGGTTCAGATTCATAGCAAACCCAGATTACCTCAGTACAGCAAATTGACAGAAGAGTGCCGTACAACTTCCAACATCACTATCTAACTTGAGAAGGACTTGAGAGCCTTATGCTAAATGGACTAACCCAGCCCCATAAGGACAAATACGGTATGAGACCATTATTATAGAACCTGTATGAGGACCGTGGGAGGTGGTGAGGAGAGGGGTGAGGATGGGAAGGAATGATTATTATGCTGAGTGAACTAAATTAGTCCCATAAGGACAAATACTGCATAAGAGCATTATTGTAGAAATAGAATGATAACTGGTAAAATGTGTATGAGGATCCAAGGAGGAGAGAGGGCTGAAGGTGAGCAGGGGAGAATTCATAAGGTTGTACAATTTGATGGAAGGAGGGAAGGAGGAAGGGAGGGAAGGAGGGATGAAGGAAATGGGATCTGGTGGATTGGGGTGGAGGAAAGTGAGCAGCATTAATGATAGTCATAAAATCAAAGCTAGAGTCTTAGAAAGGGTTACTCGGTATCTAAAACTGATTTACTTAGCCTCTGTCCACCTGAGGTCACCTGATTCAAGTAGATGAGGACTAGAAAGGGCAATTCACTCCGAGGCTTGAGCCAGCTAATTAGTTCGTACCAGAAAGACAAGTCCTTGTATAAAAAGACACTGTGCCTGGAAAAGTAGATTGTCAGCACAGGAGAGAAAGACTCTCAACAGATGGATTGATACAGTGATTGCAACAATGAGCTTAATTAAGTACAGCAGAGATGTTCCAGGACAAAGCAGCATTTTGTTCCCTTGAACACGAGTTGCTATGATTTGGAGCAGATTCAATGGAACTAACAATTGAGAGGAAGTATAATGATCACACACATCTATAAAATAAGGAGAAGAATACCTGGCTCACAGCAAGAGTACAATTAACTGTTAGTGCCTATGGATCTGCATTGCTGTCATTGTGTACAGTTGAGTTGTAACCAACACATAGTTGACCCTCTGGTGGGTTTTCTGAGGCAGTAAATCACAAAGGAGGAGATTGCCTATGTTTCTTTCACAGAGCAGCTGGTGGATTCAAACCATGTGCGTTTGGTGTGGCAGTCCAAATCCTTACCACTAAGTCACCAGCGTTCCTATGAAGCCACATAGAAGCACAGAGTTTGATGATATTAACAATAGGAACATTTAATCGTGCTAATGCGAAACCTATACTTGGACCAAGAGGCAGTCGTCAGAACAGAGCAGGGCAACACTGCGTGGTTCAAAACTGGGAAGGGTGTACGCCAGGGATGTGTTCTGTCTCCATACCTTTTCAACCTGTATGCAGAGCAGATTATCCGAGAGGCGGGGCTCTATGAGGAGAGGCGTGGCATTAGGATTGGTGGACGATCTATCCACAATCTGCATTATGCAGATGACACAACCTTGCTCCCTGAAACTGAGGAGGACCTCATGCACTTACTGCAGAGGGTTAAGGACTGCAGCCTTCAATATGGACTGAGGCTCAATGTCAAGAAGACAAAGATTCTCACCACTGGACCAATTGATAGCATCAGGATGGATGGCGAAGATATTGAGAGTGTTCACAGCTTCAGTTTGCTCGGCTCCACGGTCAACACTCTTGGCACCAGTAGCCAGGAAATAAAAAAACGTATTGCGATGGGAAAGTCTGCAGTTAGGGACCTCTCCAAAATACTCAAGAGCAACAGTGTCTCTCTGGAGACTAAGGTCCGCCTGATACAGGCCATGGTTTTTGCAATCACTTGTTATGCATCAGAGAGTTGGACAATGACTAGGGAGGATAGAAGGAGAATTGACGCCTTTGAGCTGTGGTGCTGGAGAAGAGTATTGAATGTACCATGGACTGCCAAGAAAACAAACAGATTCATCGTAGAGAGGATTAAACCAGGCTGCTCCTTGGAGGCAAGGATTCTGGGGCTTCGTCTGACATACTTTGGACATGTTGTAAGGAGAGACAGGTCTTTAGAGAGGGACATCATACTGGGTAGAGTAGAGGGACAGAGCAGGAGGGGAAGACCCTCTATGAGGTGGATTGGTTCAGTGACTGGGGTACTTGGGATGGGTGTGTCAGAGGCTATGAGATTGGCACAGGATAGAGCACGGTTTAGGGCTGTTGTACATAGGGTCGCTATGAGTCACAAACGACTCGACGGCACATAACAACAACAACAACTTTCAAACAATCAACAAAAACCCTGTGGCCACCTAGTTGGTGCTGACTCATGGTGAAGTTGTTTTTTAAGGTTTTCTTTGTGATGCCATTGGATGGGTTCAAACTGCTGACCTCTTGGGTAACAGTCAAGCAAAACCCATTTGCAAGTCACTGTGTCCCACAAGGAGCTATGTGCTGTTTACTGATGGCTTAGTGTTTTCCAGGTCACTAAGCAGGAGAACTAATATTTAATGCAAGTCAGCCTGGCTCCCAAGTTCACACAGTTGAACACTCCGCCAGGCTCTCTCTCTAGAAGTGTCCCAACGTTAGCACACTCCGTCCTTTACTGTCGCTCTCATTGGCAGTGTCCTCCTTGCTTGGAAATTATTTTTATAATCTTTTCTGTAGTCTCCTTGGGGCATATGATAGATACTCCCCCTAGCCCAGGAAACAAACCTAAATTATCTTCACATTTCTAGGTGGGTTCTTGGTGCACTTCCTTCAAATTGGTTCCAACTCATTCTGGACGTAGAACAAGGGCATGGCACACTGTCTGACCCTGCCCCATCCTCCTAAGTCCTGCCTTGCTCTGGTCACTGTTGTGGACACTGTGTTTGTCCACTTCGATGATGGTCTTCCTTCCCCACCCTCAATCTTCTGCTTGTCCAGGTACTACGTCTTTCTGTAGGGACTGGTTCCTCCTGGTAACAGGTCCAAAGTATGTGAGACAAAGTCACCTCAGCCTGCCTTATAACGAACATTCCGGCGAAAGTTCTTCCAAGAAAGATCTGTTTGCTCTTTCGACAGTTCATGGTACAGTCCGTATTTGTCCCTAACACCACATAGCCCATTAGAGCCCTTGTCTAGTAAACAAGAGGTCCTGGGTTTGAATCTCACTGATGCCTGGGATAGTGAAGTTGGTTCCTATTTCTAGTCTCATTTTGCCAGTGTGATTCCTAAACTATTCAGAAGTTAGCATGTCTAAGAACATGGAGAGTCCTGGTAACATAGTGTCTAGGGAGGTGTGAGTTAACCCAAAAGCAACTCCTCTCTGCTGGTTTGAATCCCTCAGAGGCTCCAGGAGAGAAAGATGAACACTATATCCTGTGCAATTTGTTGTTGGGGTGTTTTGGGGTGTTTTTTTTTAGATTTTGTTGTTGTTGATGCATATACTTTATTTTTTTATTTTATTATTATTATTAATTTTAATGAAAATTTACAGACTTTGGATTTCCATTCATTTATTGTTGCGCTTTTCTCCCTGCCCACCCCTCCCCCCCCCCAGTTCACTCTCCTCTTTGAAAAGTAAAAGAAAAATTCTTTCATTGTTATACAATCCCTTCCCCCAAGTCCACTCCACTATGCAGCCTTCACTCTGGACTCCTGTCATAGGCAATTTATTGTTTTATAACATCTATCCACAGTCAACACTCTTGGCACCAGCAGCCAGGAAATTAAAAGATGTGTTGTGAAGGGAAGGTCTGCGGTTAGAGACCTCTCTAAAGTGCTGAAGTGCAAAGATGCCAGTCTGGAGATTAAGGTGCGCTTGATACATACCACGGTCTTTGCAATCACTTGTTATGCATCAGAGAGTTGGACAATGACTAGGGATGATAGAAGGAGAATTGATGCCTTTGAGCTGTGGTGTTGGAGAAGAGTATTGAATGGACTGCTAGGAAAACAAATAGATTTGTTCTGGAGAGGGTGAAGCTGGGCTGCTCCTTGGAGGCAAGGATTCTGAAGCTTCATCTGACATGCTTTGGACATGTTGCAAGTAGAAACCAGTCCTTGGAGAAGAAGGTCAGGCCTGAGAGGGTAGAGGGACAGTGCAAGAGAGGAAGATCTTAGATGAGATGGATGATTCATTGACTAGGATAATGGGAATAGGTGTGTCAGAAATGGAGAGATTGACACAGGATAGGGCAGAGTTTAGGGCTGTTGTACATAGGGTCGCTATGAGTCGCAGGTGACTCAATGGCACATAACAACAACAACAACATCAAGTTGGAACCAACTTATAGCTGATCTCCCAACAGATTTTCAGAGGCAAGAGGTCCCTGGAAGGAGCTTCTCCATCACTCTCCCAATGAGAAGCTGGTGGATTTTCTCAGGAAAACATCCCCCAAACCAGGACACTGCCCTACTCTCTCCCATTTGTCCAGCAAAATTGTCACCTTGAGGGGCAGAGCTCTGAGTACTTAGAAATAATTGTAGAAATCTTTGTTGTAGTTTCCTTAAAGCTTATGATTCAGTATTTCAGTAGTCTTCAAGGTCATTGTACCTTTGTCCTTTAAGGATAGATTCCTTTTTAAAAAAATATCCCAAAATCCTGCACAACGGTGACTCGAGCGGATGCATAATCTGGGTAATGGCAATGACTACAAAAAAGCAGGAAAGATTTCAATGCGGCCCATAACTTCCTGGTAGGTAAGTTCTAGAACACGATTAAAAATGTGCTTTTAAACAGCATCCACCACTTTAATAAAGTATAAAATGTCATAAAGCATCTCACTGGAAAGTTAAAGCTATTCAGATATGTGAAAACTGGTGCTGTTACTGAGTTCGTGCACTGCATAGTCGGCCAGCATACAGAAATACAGATCATTCATTCACCATTGATGTGAGAATCTCCTTCCTTTAGCAAAGAATCCCTCTGTCCTTATTTGTTTTACAGCCCCTCACCTTTGGAGGGATACCTAGTCTTAGACCATTTACTGTGCGAAAGTGATAATAATCTGATTACTGTGAATATAAAGAAAACGTTATCCACAAAACTTGGAGGGTTAGAAACAGGCATCCCCATGGAGCTACCCCTGTGGCACAACAATTAAACACTTGACTGTTATGCAAAACGCTGGTGGTTTGAACCCACCCAGAGCCCCTGTGGCAGAAGAACTTGGTGATCTGCTCCCATGAAGATTGTAGTCTAGATTGTAGTCTATGGTGACAGTTCTACTGCATCACTTGGGGTGACTAAGAGTAAAAGGGGACTCATTGCATCCTCATTCAGGTTACACAAGCAGGCAAGCAGCTCTGGGAGGGTTTCAGCCACAACCTGTCCTTCCCCTGGGGTCTTCTTGCACTGGATGATGGCAGTGACGTCACCAGGATGAGGAGGAACTGCATTGACTCTGAGAGCGTTACCTCAGTGACTTAACAGGGGGACATCAATGACTTTAGGATCTTAGGCTGCTCACCACAGGGGTAAGGGGGGTGCCAAGGCAGGGACTTCCTGAGAACTGGTGTTGTCACCCACTGTGGAAACTTGTCACCCACCATGTCCCTCTATATTCAGCAGTCAAGATGCTTGTGGGTCTAGATTTGGAGGCAGCTGCTAGGAGTGGTGGAGTGGCTATTCCTTGGAGCAGGACATCATACTTGGGAAGGTGGGAGGGAGTCAAAAGAGAGGAAGACCCTCACCTGGGTGGGTTAACACCGTGACTGCAGCAATGGTCTTGAGGGTGTCAGAGATTATGCGGGTGACACAGGATAGGACAGTGTGCAGATCAGTTGTTCATAGAAAAACTAAAAGTAACACTCAACTCGACAACACCTAACAATAACAAAAACTGAGTGAAGAGGAGCCCCTCTGCCACGGCCAATGGGGTATCAGGGAGCTGTAGAGTCCTCCGTCATGGTGGGCAGATTCACTAACCAGCTGAATTCCGACCTGACACGTTGAGTGACAATAACCCTAGTGTCACCATCACAACACAGTAGCCCTGCTGACAGCTTTAATCCTACTCCCAGACACTAATGCTAGTTTAAAAAAACAAAATTTCTACAAAAATCTAAGCTTATCATCATTGATCTATCTCAGTTCCAGAAATCTCTCTAACATGAGATAAACATACAAAAACTACAGTGTAATAGATTGCATGTTGGGCTAGTAACTGAAAGGTTAGGGGGTGGGGTGTTGGGGATTTAATCCACCAGCATTTCCATGGGAGAAAGACAGGCAGTCTCTTCCCATAAAGATTTATAGCCATAGAAACCAGATGACCACCCTGACTGGAATCCACTTGAAGGCAGTAAGTATATGAAAAATGTGGTTAGTTATTCTTGTTAAGTGCCATCAAGTTGAGTAGAACTCATAGCAATGCTGTAAATAAAAGATCTAAACCCTGCTTTTTCTGTGCCATCCTCACAATTCCTGGCACACAAGAGGCCACTGCAGCAGTCCCTGTGTCGATCTACCTGAAAGAGGGTCTTTCTCTCCTTCACTGACCCTCACCCTGCCCAGCATCATGTCCTTCTCCAAGGATTAACCCCCTCCTAGCAATATGCTCAAAGTATGTGAGGCAAAGCTTCATCATTCTTGCCTCCAAGGAGCATTCCAGCTGGACCCTCTCCAAAATAATACCTGTTTGTTCTCTTGGCCATCCATGGGATGTTCAGTGCTCTTCTCCAACACCACAGCTCAAAGGCATCAATTCTTCTTCTGTCATCCTTATTCATTGTCTGGCTCTCAGATGCATAATAAATGATCAGAAAGACTATAGCCTGAATCAGATGCACCATAAGCCTCAAACTGACATCATTACTCCTCAATGATTTGGAGAAGTCCCTAACTGTAGATTTTCCCAGTGCAATGAAAACAGGAAGAAGTAGAAATCTCCCATCATCTCAGGAATGCTTTATCATCTAGAACACATAAAATTAAAAACAAAAACCGTTAGAACATTTTAGAAGTCTTTCACCTAAATAAATCTATAATAGAAAAATAAATAAAAGGTCTACTGTAAAATTACACTACATTGGGGGAAATCTTTTATTAATGCCCTTTGGTGTCTTTGAAATATTGCTATATGCAAAATTGCTGTTTAAATTCAATGAATTTTTCATAGCATGACTACTAGAAAAATTTTCTTAATGACACCAACTGAAATTGGCTAGTTTAATGTGTCCAATAAATAGTCTGTGACCAAAAACTGAACAAACCAGCTAAGAAAGAGCAGTAGACGTACAACTAAATATGTTACTGATGGATAATTTGTGTTTTCTTTCCCAAGAGATGTTTCACAAACAGAATAAACATCAGTTAGGCTTAAATAGTTTCAAGGTAAGTATCCAGGGCTGGGTGATTTGAAGGATATTGAAGTTATCCAAACCAAGCAGCTAATTCAGTCAAGCAAGCAGTTAATGCAATAAAAACATCAGTCAAGTAATATTATTACTGTTAGTTGCCATGAAGTAGGCTTAAGTAATATTATAATTTTTAACCAGATTTTCCAGCGTCTAATCCCGTGGCCAACTCCAGCCTCAAGCAAAGGTGTGAAGTAGATACAATGTGTATAAGAGTATGTTCCCACCCCCATTCTCAGGATCTTTCCCTTTTTCTGGGATCTTCTCCCTGTCAAAGGACCATGGTGGTATGGTGAGGTATTGGGCTGTTAATTTAAAGATAGGAATTTGGGAACCACCAGCCACTCTGTGAGAGAAAGATGTGGCAGTCTGCTTCTGTAAAGATGTCTAGTTGAGGGAGCCCTATGGCGGAGCTGGGCTTTGCCCTGTATAGTCATTGTCCAGCTTTTAGATGCACAGCAAGCAATCAGAAAGGCCAAGGACCGAATCAGATGCACCTTAGTCCTCAAACTGACATCGCTACTATTTGGAGAGGTCCCTAACTGTAGATTTTCCCAGGGCGATGTGTCTCCTTATTTCCTGACTGCTGGTACAAAGGGTATTAATTGTGGATTCAAGCAAGATGAAGCTGTTGACAGTTTCAATCTCCTCTTCATCCATCAGGATGCTTCCTAATCTTCTAGACAAAGATAAATAAATAAATTTAAAATCACTGAAAATCCTGTTTTCATATGTATGATGATAATGGATCTTGGCAGAAAGCAGAGAATACCAGAAGAATATCTATCTGTGTTTCATTGACTATGCAAAGGCTTTTGACTGTGTGGATCACAACAAGCTGTGGCTGACTCTGAGAAGAATGGGAATCCCAGAACACTTGATCATGTTAATGTGAAACCTATACTTGGACCAAAAGGCAGTCGTCAGAACAGAGCAAGGAGACACTACATGGTTCAAAATCAAGAAGGGGGTTCGTCAGGGATGTATTCTGTCTCCATACCTTTTCAATCTGTATGCAGAACAGATCATCCGAGATGCTGGGCTATACGAAGAGGAATGTGGCATCAGGATTGGTGGAAGAGTCATCAACAATCTGCGTTATGCAGATGACACAACCCTGCTTGCTGAAACTGAGGAGGACCTGAAGCACTTGTTGCAGAAGATCAAGGACTACAGCCTCCTATATGGACTGAAGCTAAATGTCAAGAAAACAAAGATTCTAACCACTGGGCCAATTGGCAGAATCAGTATGGATGGTGAAGAGATTGAGATAGTTAACAGTTTTAGTTTGCTTGGCTCCACAGTCAACACTCTTGGTAACAGCAGCCAGGAAATCAAGAGACGAATTGCATTGGGAAAGTCAGCTGTGAGGGACCTCTCAAGAGTACTGAAGAGCAACAATGTCAGGCTGGAGACTAAGGTGCACCTGATCCAGGTTATAGTCTTTGTAATTGCGTGCTATGCATTGGAGAGTTGGACAGTGAATAAGGATGATAGAAAGAGAATTGATGCCCTTGAGCTGTGGTGTTGGAGAAGAGTGTTTCATATACCATAGACTGCTAGGAGAACAAACAGATTTGTCCTGGAGAGAGTAAGCCAGAATGCTCCTTGGAGTCAAGGATTCTGAAGCTTCATCTGACATACTTTGGGCATGTTGCAAGGAAAGACCAGTCCTTTGAGAGGGACATAATGTTTGGGAGAGTGGAGAGGCGGTGAAGAAGAAGAAACCCTCAAAGAGATGGATTGATTCTGAGAGTGGAGTGGTGGGAATGAGTGTGTTTGAGACAGCGAGCTTGGCACAGGATAGAACAGCATTTAGGGCTCTTGTATGTAGGGTCGCTATGAGTTGCAAGCGACTTGATGGCACATAACAACAACATGATGACAATACAAATTTAATTTGTAATCAAATTAATGGAAGTCTTTCTGATTTCCAAATATTCAACTCATTGCCTTAAAGTCAGAATTGAGTCATATCTAACTCTCCAGTAGACTTGCTCAGCTGTAAATCATGTAGGAGGAGAATGCTTGTCCTTCTTCTGGTGGATTTGAACTACTGAAGAGCCTTTGCATTAGCAATGAACTTCCCTACAAACTACATCACCAGGGCACCTATATGGACAGAGGTAAAATATCTTCTGCAGCCTAACTCTAGTGTTCATAACCTTTTTTAGATACTGCTCTTTGCCAAGAACTTATGCTTTCTGTTGGGCTAGGAAAGTGGGAAGGGATGGATTTTCACCAGTGGGTCATTTCTTTTGACCTCCCAGTTGCACAGCCAGATTTGCTAACATTGTCACTCTGAGTGGATCAGGAGTAAAATAATTTTCTAAACTATCATCGTGAAATAATTTCCCTCAACTAACTACCTGCTGTAAGCACAGCTACCAAAAGTTTAATCACAGATCACAAACGATAGCATTCAACAGACGTTTGGTGTGGTGCTCCATAAGGCTAATTAAACTAATTAACTCATACAGTGTTATAGGAACATAAATGACAAGTCAGGATTGAGATTTAAGTGACAGATTCTTTTTCTAACACTGTACATGGACTGGCTTGTCTTCCGTTTCTAAAACAAATGTTACTTTTTTCCCAAGTTTAAAATTACTTCTTTAGGAATGACTGTTGGCTCCCCATTGTGAGAAATGCACATCATTTTCCTCATCTGACAGTATTTTTAACTTATGTGTGTGGACAATGATGAGGGATGACAGAAGGAGACTTGATGCCTTTGAGCTGTGGTGCTGGAGAAGAGAATTGAATATACCAGGGACTGCTAAGAAAACAAACAGGTTCATCCTGGAGAGGGTGAAAACAGGCTGCTCCTTGGAGGCAAGGATTCTGAAGCTTCATCTGACATACTTTGGTCATGTTGCAAGAAGGGACCAGTCCTTGGAGAGGGACATTATGCTGTGGATGGGTGGGGTGCTGGGGTAATAGCGTCAGGTGTGTCAGAGACAATAAGGTTGGCTCATGGTATAGCAGGTTTCAGAGCTGTTGTACATAGCGTCATTATGAGTCACAGGTGACTTGACAGCATATAACAACAACATCAAAATGTGTCATTAATAGATGGAATCAGTGTTTTCTAATAGCTGTTAAAAGGTTGTACAATGAGAGAATACAATGGCATAGTTGAGAGGGTAACCATAGTTTAAACTGAAAACTAAACTTATTTCGTACTTGATACAACTTGACTTATAGGAACCCTGCATGTCAAGGTAGAACGGACTCAATAGAGTTTTCTAAATTGCAAATCTTTATGGAATCTGACTGTCTCATCTTTTCTCCCATAAAGTAACTGATCGGTTTGAGCTGCTAAACTCTTCACCACTGTGCCGTCAGGCTTCAAGTATGGCTTTGCCCAAACTCGCTGTGATTGAATCAACTCTGACTCTTATCAACCCTCTGCCATTATTCTGAAGCTATAAATCTTAACCTGAGGAAACTATCAATCTTTCTCCATCTGATATAATCAGCCTTTTAGTTGTTGTTGTGGTTGTTGTTGTTGTTGTTAAGTGCCATCGAGTTATAGACCACTCATAGGACCCTATGAATGAAAGACCTGAGCATTGTTCATAGAGTTTCTGGAGACAAGCCATTTCACAAGTGGATGCTATTCCTGCTTCCAAGCTTGTTTTAATCAGAAAGCTCCACTAAACACTATCCATCATGGGTAACCATTGTCCCATCTGACACATCAGTGTCACAGTGTTTAGCATCAGAGCAACCACAAGTTACCTCTATACAGCAATGCACAGACCAGTGCTATCCCACATAGAAGAATGTTTGACAAAAAATAATTTAAACCTGAGGCCCTGGGGCCCTTGTGGATTTTTAAATAGAAGGCCTTATCACATCGTCTCACTCCCCTTAGTGAATCAACATTCTACCCTAAGCTCACCAATCCCAGCCATAAGGCTTCTGTCGAACCTCGCTCCTGTAGATGATTTTCAAAATGGTTTCCAGCCCCATGCTGCTGACCTAAAGTGTTTTTCAGCAGCCGTTTAGTTAGCAACACAATATACTATTGACTATACCACAAGAATTTGGGCAATGTAATTCCAGCTGTTGTTTCTGATATGTGCCATCAAGTCAGAACTGACTCAGAGCTTATGGGTTTTCAGAGTCTACAAATTTCAAGGCAGGGGGTGGGGGGTGGGGAGGGAATGGCCCATCTTTCTCCAATGGAGCACCTGGTGAATTTGAACCATGTGTCTTTGGGTTGGCAGCACATCTCCTTACCCACTAAACCACCAGAGCTCCTATTATGTACAGTAATTTAGAACAAAAAGAGTATAGAGAAAGAGGAGAGGGGAGGTGAGACAAGAGATTAAGTGAAAAAAAACAGCAAAAAAGAAAGGCTATGAATGTTCTAAGAAATCAAACTTCAGGAATGAAATTTTATAGTAACTCCCTTCTGGGGACCAGATGCACATGTAAATTGCTTATTTCTGATTTAGCAGGTCAAGTCTAAGTCATTTCGAAATGTTCTTGTTATTCACTCTTGTGTTCTAAGATGTGTTAAATAAAATCAACCAAGTGCAGAAGTGTGTGAGCAATATTCTCCCAACTAAGTCTGGCTTGGTTTATTCACTTTGAAGCACAACCTTTGACACTAAAAAGTTTCTAACTTAATTTGCTGGTACGCTGTCAGTATTGGAGGATTGATTTCAATTAGTGTCACCACCAAAAAGTAACAGTCGCCTGGGTTTTCTCCATCACTCACAGATGGGCTGTTTGAACCAAAGATCATTTTAACCTACAATTAGCAAACAGGTAGAATTTAGGGAAGAAGTTAGAAGAGACGAGGCATGATGTAAGCCAAACTGTATCCTCATGCTATTTTAAAGGCTTAGAATTTGTGGGTGGAAAGGCATCTTGGGTGAAGGAAAATATGATAAAAACTAGAAATTATCTTCTCTCTCCCTCTCTTTTCTTTCTCCCTCTCCCTGCCTTCCCTCCTTCTCTCTCTCTCTCTCTCACACACACACACAAACACATACACAGAGAGATGGACAGACAGACACACTTTTACCTCCACAAAAAAGACTGTATTGTTTATAGTAGCAAAAGATGCCTTTCTAGTATGTCTTAACTGTTAGTGAATTATACATCTATAACCGAGTGAGGTAGGTATATACATGTAAATGTACAAGGAGTTCTAAGACATATTACATAAAATCAGATACATACAGAAGCATGTGAGGATGTTCTACATAAGAATGTAAGTGCATATAAACACGAAGGTGCTTGTTTACATCGACTTCATTCAATATGCCTTTGACTATTCTGACAGAATTGCCTGTAAATATTCACAAGGCTCTGAGGTACCGCTCTCTCTCTCTCCTTCTCACTGCCACTGAGGTGAAACTGACTCACAGCTGCCCCTCCACTGAGTTTGCAATGCTGTAAAATAGCACTTGAGATGTCCCACCTTTCTCCTGCAGAGCTCGTGGGGGATTCAACCACCAGAGAGACACAGCCTTTTGATGTAACCACATAACTATCTACCGGTAGGCCATCCCTGAGGCATAGAAGGCAGCAATTCCAGGGCCAAGAAAGACTTGCCTTCAATGGACCTTTGATTATTAAAATTTTAGCATGGTTTTCCAGAATTCACTTTTAAATAAGTCTATTTTAATTTTTAATATTATTTAAGAACATTCTATGGCTAGTCACAAGAATTGGTTAATTATCTGATTTGTTTACAGTGGGAGCAAAAAGAAGAGTTTATCGGGTATATTTTATCTAAGCCATTGCAATTACTTCTTTCCATGACAGTCCAAAGCAGCTATGCAACAACAGTTAGAAAAAGTAGAGTGGAAAACTGAGAATGTACCAAACCTGTGAATTTCCTCTCTAAAAGCATAGCACCTATGAACAACGGGTGTAACTGCTCTAAATCTTCTCAGTTGAAAATCACTCTTTATATGCAAAATTCCATTAAAAAATGCCTTAAGTCTCTCTGGAAAAGTTTGCTGAACTTATTTCAACAAATGTCACTGTGAAATAGCAATCAGATGAGCACACGTATACCGTCAACCCCATGATAGTCCAGTAGATTCTGACTCAGAAGAACCTGGTGAGACAGAGCAGAGAACCAGTGTTTCCAAGACTGGACATTTTGTGAGGTGGAGACTGTATCTTTCTCTTGCTGCCCCCCAAGAGGCCGATGAGTTTGAGCTACGAACCTTTCAATAATCCATCTGTTTCAACCACTGTGCTACAAAACTTCTCTGGACTTGGATTCACAGTCAAAATTTTTTAAAATTGGGATTTTTAGAAAGTACCAAATTGTTTGTCATGTAGAGCACATTGTCTAATTTTACAAGATAATTACAAAGTTTTACCCAAGAAGGTGCAGAAACAGCTGAACAATAGTTCCTTTTAAATAGACAATTGATCCCTGGAACTCATTTTAAAGAGAATATTCAAATTAAGATTAAATTAAAGGGGAGAGTTGGCAAGTACTTTACTGAGTTAAGGTTCTTCATTAAGGTGCTCATACTGGGATACGTAAGTAATACGTAAGTATACGAGTAATATCAAGATTTGCCTCTTAACGTGATTGGTAAAGGCAATAATGAAATAGCTGGATTTTACCACAAAGACTTACCACAATGTTAAATGTATAATATAGTTCAAATGGAGTTAGATTTATGGATAGGTCCTGGAAAGGGTCAAACTGGCTGCTCTTTGGAGGCAAAGATTCTAAGGCTCCGTCTAACATACTTTGGACATGTTGCAAGGAGGGACAGGTCCTTGGAGAGAGACATCATGCTTGGGAGGGTGGAGGGACAGCGCAGAAGGGGAAGGCCCTCCATGAAGTGGATTGATTCAGTGATTGGGATAATCGGGATGGGAGAGTCAGAGACAGTGTGATTGGCACAGGACAGAGCAGAATTTAGGCCTGTTGTACATAGGGTCGCTATGAGTAGCAAGCAACTTGACGGCACATAACAACCACAACAACATTAAATTTGGTATTGCTGTTGTTATTGGGTACATTGAGTTGACTCATATTGATTCTATGAACAACAGATGAAGACCCTGCCCTATACTGTACCATCCTCACAGTCTGCCCCATGCTCAAATCAATTATTGCTGCAGTCCATCTCATTGCGAGTCTTCCTCTATTTTTCTGAATCTGTAAGTCCCTCAAGAGAGTGAACAATTACTTTCCAGTAGTTCCATGTGAAGACCTAGTCAAGTGTTAGAAGTGTGCATGCTAGCAGTCGGGCTTACTCAAGAATGCATTTGCTGTTTTAATAAACACAATCCACAGGAACTAACGGGACCTTCGTTCTGCCTCTTCCATAGAAAGCCAGACTCGCCAGGATCCGGGCAGCCAAAAGTGGAAGTGCAAACGCTTACATGCAGAGCAAACGGAACGGCTTACTGAGCAATCAGCTCCAGGTACAGTCAAGGCCTTCGTGTTTGTGCACGTGCAATGAATACAGTTAGATGGTATTGATTTAATGCTGCTTAAGTGCATATTTTTATGGTGAGTAATTATGAAAATGGCTACTGAAACAGAGGGTCACGTTTTATTAGTTAATCCCGTGCATCCCACTGGGCTCTGACCCTCCTGTCCTCCACTCAGTTCACATTCCTCGTGACCCTGTGTGTGCCACAGAGTCGCCCATGACTGAGTTTTGAGGAGAGATCACCAACTCTTTCTTCCAAGGCATCTTTGCGTTGGGCTTCAGTCAGCAACCTCTCAGTGAGCTGCCAAACACACTATGTGTTCACCATCCTGCATCTCACCATTGGCTCTGGAAGGATTGTCCCCAAACTCTAGGATATTGGCAGGGAATCCTGGTTTCCACTCATGATTCAGTAGATAGTTCTGCACTGACTCATGTTCACATGGGGAAAGCCAACACATTCTCAAAAGCCCAAATGCCTCATTTGTTTTATTATGAAAATATTCATGTCCCTAATGTTCTTTGGGGCAGGACATGATGCCTTGCTTTATTTTTCAACTCCACTTGCTGCTAGAAAGATCAACTTGAACTTAAACTCATTGCCATCGAGTCAGAACTGACTCATAGCTGACCTTCCAGAGGGTTTTCAGAGGTTGTAAATTACATAGGAAGAGATTGCCCATCTTTCTCCTTCCCAGCCACATGGTATCAAATACAATTTGAGGCGTTCAGTTTTGCTTTAAACAAAACAAATTTGCTTTTAATATTTAGAACTGCAATTATCTCTACTTCCAAAGAAGCGTTGATGTACTTGTTCCCAGGATTATCCAAGTATTAGGTTACATTTTATGATCCAAAAACAATGGCTCCCAGGCTTACAAAGGTAGTTGAGTGTAAAAGCAATTTAAATTTTCAGTCCAGAGAGGCATATCTAAAAGACCAGACCACTAACTTGACCAAAATGTAAATACTGAATTTAAATATAAAAGCAACTGCATATTTATTCTTTTTTGGGTTAAAAAAAAATACTGCCATTTAATCCCAGAAAATAGGCCAGATCTCTCCTGGGGAAATGGATAGCTGAGGCTGTCATTGTTTGCACAATAAAATAGAAAGCACCTCTGTCTTCTCTGTGTTAACAGTCCTCCGAGGATGAGCAGGCCTTTGTGAGCAAATCCGGCTCGAGCTTTGAAACCCAGCACCACCACCTGCTCCACTGCCTGGAGAAAACCACGGTAAGGAGCCTGCCCGCCCGCCCAGCGCCTGTCCTGCGCTCAGGCAGTCACCTCATTTGCTTTTGTGACTGCTGAATGCTTCCCTGCATGATCTTACTGTCTGCGCCCCTAGGAAAACCTACTCATATTAACAAGAATTTTTAAAAAAGGATTTTAAATGACTTTGAAAGACCCCAGTGCCATTTCAACTCAGAAGGCATTAATAGATACTTACTTGGCATGTTATTATTATCCTTACTGGTTTTCTTTACTAAGCAAATGTCTAAGACAGACATTAAATACTGATGGAAATTGTCTTCCAGGAGCTGGCCGTAAGTCTTAGAAAATATCCCTCCTTACCCCCTGATACTTAAAATGCTGATTAAATAGCAATGAAGATACACACACACACACACACACACACACACACACACACACAGTTCAAATGACACTGATCCCTGGATAAAGAGAATACTAACAGCCATAACAACAACAGAAACAGAAAATAATTGAGTATAAACATTTCTTTTACAAGTGTAGTAGATGGGGGTAACAAAACTATTATAATGAGAAAAAGAATCCACATAATTACTGTTGTCCGCCCCCGAAGGAAGCAGGCTGAGTCAGCATCCCTTCACTTCTCAGTTCTCAGTGTAACTCTCTGAGTGACAAGGGCATCCACCCCTCAGCCATCCCTCCCTCAGCTCGCTTGTTGGTAGAGACTGCAGTTTAGGACTGCAGAGCAGAACAGATTTTCACCTTATTTCAATCAGTCAACTCATTTACCATATTTGGATTCTTAATTCCAATATATTGTCCACCTATTTATTCATTGAATAACAGTTATCAACAAAATATGCATTACTTACCAAACATGTTATCAGAAATAGCCAGTTCCTGGAGAAAAAAAAAAAAAAAAGAATGCTGAGAAAACCAGGGGGTCAGTGAAAAGAGAGGAAGATTCTCCGTGAGATAGATTGAACAGTGTCTGCGACACTGGGCTGACGCCCAGCGGGGACTGAGAATGGTCCAGGGTGAGGTCAGGTTTTGTCGTATTGTGTAGAGGCTCACTATGGGAAGATGCTCACTCAGAGGCATCTAACAGCAGTAACAATGTACAATGTGATGGACAGTGAGCTAGCCCAAGATACACATGAAGTAATGCGTGGTGTTCCCACATTTGGGATAAATCAAGATTGATCTATTAGAGAAAGGCAGTGTGTACCAGAAACAATGATGGGGCCACAGGCTTGCTGGAACAACTTCAGTTGAGGGCTTTGTTCACTTCCTAGGGCTGCCTAACAAAAGAGTCTAACCTGTGTGATTTAGTTGTTGTAAAGTGCCATCAAGTCATAGATGACTCATAGCGACCCTATGAATAAAAGACCTGAACATTTGTATAACTTTCCTTGTTTCTCCACATTCATAGAGTTTCTGGAAGCAAGCTATTTCGGAAGTAGATGCCACTCCTGCTTCCAAGCTTGTTTTAATTGGGGAGCTCCACCAAACAGTTTTCCATGGGGAACCATTATTGCATTTTACATGTCAGTGTCACAGTGTTAAGCATCACAACAACCACGAGTTACCTCTGTACAGCAAATGGACGGACCAGTGCTATACCACGTAGAAGAATGTTTGATGAAAAACAATTAAAACCAGGCCTGAGGGCCGCAGAGTAAAAAGTTGATTTAATAGAATAGGAATTTCTAGTGTCCACAGTTATAGAGGCTCAACTTTCATTCAACATGTAGAACCTGCCCAGCTCCCTCCAAGTCAGGGGGGAAACTCACCATCAATCCTAGGCTTTCCTTTACAGGTAAACCCATTTTAAATGAAAATCCTCCTTTCTCTGTGTGTGTCTCCCTCTGTTATAAGAAACTACACAGACTGTATTTGGATTAGTATCTACCTTATTCTCCCACAACCTCATTTCAGTTTAACTCATGACATGTTGTTGTTGTTATGTTGCCATCGAGTCACTTGCGACTCATAGCGACCCTATGTACAATAGCCCTAAATTCTGCTCTGTGCTGTGCCAATCGCACTGCCTCTGACACACCCATCCCGATTACCCCAGTCACTGAATCAATCCACCTCATAGAAGATTTTGCCCTCCTGCACTGTCCCTCCACCCTCCCAAGCATGATGTCCCTCTCCAAGGACTGTTCCCTCCTTGCAACATGTCCAAAGTATGTTAGACGGAGCCTCAGAAGACTTGCCTCCAGGGAGCCGCCCAGTTTAACCCTTTCCAGGATGAATCTGTTTGTTTTCCTAATAGTCCAAGCTACCCTCAATCATCTTCTCCAGCACCACGGTTCAAAGGCTCTATTTATAATAGAAAAAAATATAAATTATAATTATATAATATAATATAATGAATATTATATTATAAAGATAATAAATATAATAAATATGCTTTAATAAATATATCATATATGATATGATATGATGTCATATAATAAATATATAAATACTCTCTTTCCAAACACTGTCAGGTTCACAGATTACAAAGGTTAGCACTTCATTATATTTGGAGGGATAAGGAAGAGGTGTCATTCAATCCCTAAGGAGAACCACAGGCTGAGGGACCAGGAGTTCGTCAGTCAATGCATTAGAGGGGCTCAGGTAGTAGAAATACCTCAGGAAGTCCAGAACATGATCTAGGAGGCTATGAATGAACGTGTGGTTGACCAGGAGGAGAAACGAGCATGCCAGAAGGAAAGGCAAAAGTGAAGGCAGGTGTTAAAGCCTAAAAGTCTCAAAAGGTATGAAAAAAAAATGGACTTTATTTCATTATAAAAGGAGATTTTTTTTAAAGAACATTAAGCAGCAGTAGTTTTCTACTTGTTGTTTTCAGTTTTCAATAAAGTTATTAAGATGTTTATAATTTAATGTTTAAATCCTTAAAATGAAATGGAGTGGCATCCCCTCCGGAAACTCTATGAACATGAAGAAATGATCAAACTTATACAAGTGTTCAGGTCTTTCACTCATAGGGTCGCTATGAGTCATCTACAACTTGATGGCACTTAACTGCAACAACAATCATGGGATAGAGTTATCTCAATTTGTCTTTATCATTTACTTTTCTTTTTCCACTAGTTTATCATGTAAAGTTAATAATAGCAAACACTTGATGTAGATTGTTGTTGCTAAGTGTCATTGAGTTGGTTCAGACTCATAGTAACCCAGTGCACAAGAAACAGAAGGAAAGCCAATCTAATCCTGGGCCATCTTCACAATCTCCACCTGTTATTGAACTCACTGTGTCAATTCGTCTTATCACGGATCTTCCTCTCTTCTGCCGATGATCTGCTTTTCCAAGCACGATGTCCTTCTCCAGGGATTGGTTCCTCCTGGAATTGTACCTAAGTGTATAAGACTTGGCTCGTCATCCTTGCTTTGTGGAGCTCCCTGGCCTTACTGCTTCCAAAGTAGATTTTGTTAGTTCTTTAGGAAAGTCGTGCAATGCAATATCCTTCACCAATACCACAATTCAAAGGCATTAATTTTTCTATCTTTTTTACTCCTTGTCCAACTTTCATCTGCATTTGAAGCACTTTAAAAAATACAAAGGCTTGAGTCAGAAGCCCCTTAGTCTTTAAGCTGATATTGTTGCTCTTTAGAATTTTGAAGGCGTCTTAGGTAACAGATTTGCCCAATGCAACAGAGCCTTTGATTGCTTGGCTGCTGCTTCTACGGGTGTTGATTATGGTTTAACATAAATTACCATCATTTAAATCAAGCGACATGCAATGTATTATGGTAATTGGCAATGCAATGACTTCACTTCTGATTCCTGGTAGGGGAAATTATACTCTCATGCCTTATGTCTTTTGCTACGTGTGTGAAAAGTACACTATAAAGAAAAAGGAAGTCCAACAGATTATGGATCTTTGTGATTATATATCTTCTCTGAGACTTACTACTTAATACGATATTCTACCCTTTCTGATTATTTTATTATTATTTGAACTTTAAACAGTAGCATGTTAAATTTCACTTATTTCAAACTGCTTGTCTCAGCAAAGAAACAACAAAATGTCTAAGTAAGCAATCTATTTTCTATTAGTAGGTGAATTGCTTCAATTGTTTTATTAATATTTTAGGATGAGAGGTGGTTAAGAGGAATTCGGTATGTGCAAAGCCTTCCATTATTAGACTATTCCCACCCACACAAAGGAAAAATAGGAATGCAAATTATTCTCTGGAAATTCAGATCCTACAAAAGGAAAGTTTTCTCTTGTGTTTCTGAGGTGAAGTTCTTCCTTTGGTATTTTAGCAGACAATTCCTCATTAAATGTTTTTAAAGTAAAATGTGTACCTTGGTTCTGCATAATAATAGATATGAAATGATAGGAATCACTGTTTCTAGAAGGTAGGGTGGAGGGAGCTTGAACGATAATGAGAACTACTAGTGTATTTCAAAGATAAGATTTTTCAGGTTACAGAATTTCCATGCTAAATCCTTCTGGGTCAAAGATCAAGTGCTACATTTTGCACATGAATGTGTCCAATTTGTTTAACTACTAAATTATATCTTTTTATGTGTTGGAGATTTTAGAGGGGAATTTAAGGAAATGAGAAGTATATACAGTAGCTTAGATTCTAATAAAGAAAAAATTTCAACTCCATGTGACAATATTTACTAATATGTAACAAAGCATCTGACTTGGGGCAGTCTGTTATCTTTGTCTCTCTCCCATAGCATCAATCTGCTTAAAAATATAAAGTCACTGTGAGTTTACGACTGTGCTATAGGTAATAGTTGAATTTGTTTTTAATGTTTTAAGGGTCCCTTTAGTTTATCAGTATTAAATTTTACGTTTAAATTAGCAAATAGCATTTCAAGATTAAGTCAGTCTGTCAGTGCATGCTAAATCAGTCTGGGCGTATCCATCTCCTAGTCTGACTGAATACAGATGATCGCAGGCAAAAAGAAAAAAAAATATTCATGCCTTTGAGAGTCTAACCTTTGTGGAAACTATTATTGATATCTATTGCATAAGAAATAATAGCTGAAGTATTACTGAATATTTAGTAAAGCTACATATTTCAAGTTGAATGTTTAAAGCAAAGCAATGTATGTCCTCTTAGTGAAATAAAAATATGTTTCTGTGCTTTCTCTACACATTGGCGAAAATGTGGAACAGAATCACGAGTTCGTGGATGAGCAAGTCTTTGAAGAAAGCTGCATGGAAGTTGCAACTGTCAATCGCCCGTCCAGTCACAGCCCTTCTCTCTCATCACAACAAGGTGTCACCAGCACTTGCTGTTCACGACGACACAAAAAAACTTTCCGCATCCCAAATGCCAATGTATCAGGGAGCCACCGAGGCAGCGTGCAGGAACTCAGCACAATTCAGATCAGATGCATGGAGAGAACACCACTGTCGAACAGGTGGGTACATGGATAAATCTCCCCGTGGGGTGGGACACACGGCTGTGCTGCCTCACGGAGCTTGTCTCCGCCTTCACTCCTGTGACCATCTCTGTGGGAGCAAAGTCCCAGCCGTCAGGGTTTACAATGTGGCAAAAGTGATGCTACCGTCATAAGCAGGAAGACTCGTCTAGCATATCCAGTCAAAGGTGCCAACTGTGTCATTATCAGCTGAAATCCTTTTCAGAGTTCTAAAAAGACAGGGTCAGTGACCCTCAAATGCATTTCTAGCTCTTCAACTTTTCATATCTGAGCCAAAGCCTGCCCAATCAGAATCCCCTTATACGCCCTCAGCAGGCCTGAAATTATAGTCAAACGCTCCTAAAAGACATAGACAAAATTAGCATAGATGTGGCTGAAAAGTCTCGAGCAGCATCTAAAACTGAATCAACGCAATCTGCAGTAAAGTGAAAACTGAAATGGTGCCTCCACAAATTTTCAAATCAATACGCTATTTTGATCATAAAGATTTTTTTACCATATCAAACACTAAAATAATGCAATATTAGAAAAAGATATGATATGCTAAAACTGTTTCTCTGATTTAATGGACGGTGTAAGTGATTATTTTCTATTGTTGTTTTTTCCCTTCTTGGATATTTGTATTCTCTCTGCGTAGGCATATGTGTAGGGGGGGTGGGGGGCAAATCACTCACTCGCTGCTGTTGACTTTGAACTGACTCTGAGCTGACCCGCCAGCAGGTTTCAGGGGCTGTGAATTGTCTAGGAGGAGACTGGCCATCTTTCCACAGTGCAGCTGGTAAATTCCAACCGCCTACACTAGGGTTCATAGTGCAACTCCTTTCCCACTAGACACCAAATCTTCTTATAGAAAAGGGTGTTGCTGAATACTTTCAAGTCAGAACTGACTCATAGTTGACTTTCAAAGGGTTTTCAAGGCGGTTAAACCGACACAGGAGGAGATTGTCCATCTTCCTCCCATGGAATAGTTGTTGGATTCAAGCCTCATACCTTTGGGTAAGCAGTGTAATTCCTCCATTTAAATGTTACAAGTCCTTAAAAATCATTTTACAGTTTCTTCAGTTGACTTAGCTTCCGTCTTTAGAACAGCTCTCTGTAAGTTCAGCCCTCTTCTTTGGTGGTAACCAACTATCTCTGTGGAGTAGTTGGGTGAGCTGCAGAAACATACTATGTTCTCTAGACAGTGAACATCTTTCAGACCAGCTTAGTAAAATTGAGAGCAATAGAAAAGCTCTGTTCCCAAAATATTCTGTGTCTGAGTTATTGAAATCATTATGAAATGAAGTGGGAAGTGGAGAAGTGTTTGGAAAGAAAAATCTTTGCATATTAACCTCTCTAGTAGCTTTTTAGCTTGGAAGGAGGAGTGGCGTCCACTTCCGTAATAGCTTGCCTCTGGAAACCCTGTGACCCTGGAGAGAGGATGAAAGGCACCCAAGCGTCAAGGACTCTCCTTCATAGGGTCGCTATGAGTCAACTGTGACTCGATGGCACTTAACAACAACATCAGCAGTGCCTTTTTATGAAGATAAAACTGGATGTAAGCCCATGTTTATACCCTTCTTACCCCTTCTTCTTTTCTCCCTTTCCCTGTATAAAACATCAAGTGTATTCAAGAATGCCACTTTGGAAAAGTGAAGAATGCGATAGGAATAGCTAACTTTGGGGGACGTAGGGAACTCTGGTGACTTAGTGGTAGTAAGTTACACTACCATCCCAGCCAGAGGCACACAGTTTGAACCCACCAACCACTCTGTGGGAGAAGAATGGACTGTGTCCTCTCCTGCAATTTACTGATTATGAAAACCCACTGGAGGGTCAACTATGGGTAGGTTCCAACTCAACCATACTTAAAAATAACAAAAATGTGACCCAGCAATCTTTGCTGGCACAGAGGTTAAGAGCTCAGTGGCTAATGGATAAGTTGGCACTTCAATCTAGCAGCTATTTGATAGAAGAAAGAGGTAGCAATCTGCTTCTCTAAAGCTTGTTGCTGTTGGGTGCCATTGAGTCAGAGCTCACCCATAGCTGACCCTCCAGCGGGTTTTCAGAGGCAGTAAATCACATAACAGGAGATGGCTCATCTTTCTTTGGAAGCCTTATGGGGCAGTTCTACTCCATCCTATAGGGTCACTATGAATTGGAATCAAATGGACAGTCATGTCACTCACAAAGTTGTAAGCCTTGAGGGCATCCCATATACTGTAGAGTAAGATGACCACAAAATGTCAGTGAAGAGACTCTACAGTCAAATGAACTCCAGCCTGACTTCAGGAGCCATGGTGGTGCAGTGATCGGAGTACTCAGCTACTAATAAAAAAGTCAATGTTTTGGATCCATCATTTACTCCATAGGCAAAGGCTATGGCACTCCACTTCTTGAAATATTTCAGCTTTGGAAATTCTATGGGATTTCCAAATCCATAGGGCCTCCTCTGTGCTGCAGGGTCTTTGTGAATAGAATTACTTTAATGACAATGGACTTTGTCTTCTTTGATTTGCTATTGTTATTGTTACATGCTTTCAATTCATAGTGACTCTTTGTAAAAGAGAAGGAAATCTTGCCAAATCCTGTGCCATTCTCACAATCTGTGCTCCGCGTAAGTCCATTGGTTCAGCCACTGTCGGTCTGCCTCATTGAGAGTCCTCCTTTCTCTCATGGACCATCTCCTTCGCCAAGCATCATGTCTTTTTCCACAGAGTGGACCCATTGGACACCTTGCACAAAGAATGTGAGAGAAAGTCTCACAATCCGTGCTTCTAATAAGACCTCAGGCTGCACTCTTTCCAGGACCAATTTGTTGGCAGTTACCCAGTGCTGCTCGAAGAGAGGTACCACAGTGGATGACGTTGTTGTTGTAGTTATGTGCCGTCAAGTTGCCTGAAACTTATCACCACCCTTGTACAAATTTCTGAAGCCTGCCCTGTCCTGAGTCAGTCTCACTGACTCTGACACACCAACTCTCTAATTACCCCAGTAAATATATCAGTCAATCTCATCTGGGGTCTTCCTCTGCTGCACTGTCTCTTCACCCTTCTGAGCATGATATCCTTCTCCAAGAACTGGTCCCTTCTGGCCATGTGCCCAACATATGTGAGACAGATCTTCAAAATCCTAGCCTTCAAGGAGAAATTTGGTTTCCCCCTCTCTAAAACAGGCTTGTTATCTTGGTCATTCATGGTATGTTCAAGACTCTTCCCCAGCAGAACAATTTGAAGGCATCAATTCTTCTTCTGTTATCCTTTGTCATTGTCCAACTCTCTTAGTCTCTAGACTGACATTGTTGCTTTTCAGTACTCTGAAGAGGTCTCTGACAGCAGATATTCCCAGTGCAATTAATCTTTTGATTTTGAACTGCTGATGTCAGGAGTGTTGATTTTGATCCCAAGCAAGCTGTAATTGTTAACAACCTCAATCTCTTCTCCATCCATCTTGGTGTTGTCAGTTGGCTTAGTAGTGAGAATCTTTGTCTTCTTGATGTTGAGCTTCAAACCATATTGAAGACTACAGTCCTTGGTCTTTTGCAGCAAGTGCTTCAGGTTCTTGTTGTCCTAAGTTTCAGCAAACAAGGTTGTATTATCTGCATAATGTAGGTTGTTGATGAATCTTCCTCCAATCTTGATGCCACATTCCTCCTCATAAATTCCAGGTTCTTGAATGATCTGTTCTTCATATAGATTGAAAAAGTATGGAGAAAGGACACATCCCTGATGCATTCGTTTCATGATTTTGAACAATGCAGTGTTTCCTTGCTCTGTTCTGAGGAATGCTTCCTGGTCTGAGTATAGCTTTAACATGAGCACAATCAATTGTTCTATGATTCCTAATCTCCTCAAGGTCAGCCACAATTTGTTGTGATCCACACAGTCAAATGCCTTTGCATAGTCAATGAAACACAGATGGATATTCCTCTGGTACTTTCTGCTTTCAGCCAAAATCTATCTGACACCAGCAATAATGTCCTCTTTTAAATCCAGCATGTATCCCTGGCAGTTCTCTGTCAATGTATTGTTCAGTCATTTTAGAATACTGTTCAGCAGGATTTTGTTTGCTTGAGATATAAGTGATAATGTTTGATAATTTCTACACTCTGTTGGGTCACCTTTTTTTTTACTTTGTTGTTGTTATGTGGCGTCGAGTCACTTGCGACTCATAGCGACCCTATGTACAACAGCCTTAAACTCTGCTCTGTCCTGTGCCAATCGCACTGTCTCTGA
>NW_006399772.1:25531190-25531773 GCF_000299155.1 Elephantulus edwardii
TTTGTTGTTGGGGTTTTGGGGTTTTGTTTGTTTTCTTTTCATGGCTACTTTATTTGGTTCTCATAAATAACTCTGTATGTTGTTGTTATTGTGTACTGCCTAGTTGAAGTGACTCATAGCTGACCCACCAGCAGGTTTTCAGAGGCAATCACACGGGAGGACATGGAACTCTGTATAGTAAAACTAAGGATGATGATGATAAAATTGACTCTGACTCAGGGAATGGAGTAGAACTGCCCCATATCATCTCTAAGGCTGTAATCTCTTGTTTTTTTCTTTTAACAAAAAGTTCTGCTTCTTAAGATAATCAGTAAGTATATTCCCTGCAAAAGGTTTTTAGTTGAAAATAAGTGCAAGTCTGTACTATACCTCTAAGCTCTTTGAACTCTTACTGTCCTTTCTTCTTTCTTATCATTAGCAAGTT
Source organism: Elephantulus edwardii (assembly GCF_000299155.1). NCBI lineage: Eukaryota > Metazoa > Chordata > Mammalia > Macroscelidea > Macroscelididae > Elephantulus > Elephantulus edwardii. The sequence continues at coordinate 25,531,615 of NW_006399772.1, forward strand.
ATCCTCCACTTTACCCTAACTCCCCCTCAGGTTTTCTAAGAAATCTGAAAGGACTACATAATTCCTCCTGCATGTGTACTACTAGTGCACAGTTATAGATCAAACACCATAATAGGTGGTAGGGAAAAAATTAATCTAAATCTAAACCTAAACCTAAAC
>NW_006399772.1:25531873-25538247 GCF_000299155.1 Elephantulus edwardii
AGCACCACAGCTCAAAGGCATCAATTCTCCTCCCATCCTCCTTGGTCATTGTCCAACTCTCTGATGCATAACAAGTGATTGCGAAGACCATGTAAACAAAAATTTATTAGCTCACGTTTTAGAAGGCTAAGCATTCAAGTAAAGGATAACATCTCTAGAGGAAGACTTATTCTCCTTTGTTTAATCTGAAAGAAGGTCCTTGTCTATTCTGACTCATTTGTCATCATCTTATGGCATTGCACCTATCTTTCCATATCCTTACTTGCTTGCTTGCTTAATATGCTCTTTTTTAATTCCAAAAAATTTACTTAAAACACACCCTACATTATCAATACTATGCAGCTCTGGTAGTCTAGTGGTAAGAAGCTACATTGCAATCCCAAATGCACATAGTTTGAATCCATCAGCTGCTCTTAGGGAGAAAGGTAGGCAGTCTCCCCTATAACATTTACTGCCTCTGAAAAGGCACACAAGGGTCAGCTAGGAGTCAGTCCTGACTCTATGGCATGTGAGGGTCAGTGATAAGTCAGTCCTGATTCTATGAGACATGAGGGTCAGTGATGAATCAGTTCTGATGACACACAAGGGTCAGTGATAAGCCAGTTCTCACTCTATGGCACACAACAACAACACTAATACTACCTCAGCAATGTAACAAAGAAAACTCATTCTCAAATGGCCCTCTGGGGACAGATGCAGTGGTTAGGATTCACTAGATGGATATTTTTTCCTTTGGGGGAAGGGAGTTAAATTTATCTAGATGTTATGTCCTGTTTAAAGCCGCATACTTTAGATGCCTTCTGAGCGTGCAATTGCACTTACCTCTATTGCTCAGTTTTCAGCCAAACCATAGACCAACTTATAAGGTGAACAAGGATCTGGGGTGACACAGGGCATTCATTACATATTGGGCTGCTAAACAAAAGATTGGTAGTTTGAATACACCAGACACTCCATGAGAGAGAGATGGATCATAAAGATACATAGACTCTGTTATAATAAAGATAGACAGCTCCGAAATCCAATGGTCACAATGAGTTGGAATCAACTTGATGGCAGTGAGATTTGCTTTTTTACAAGGTTTTCTAACAATAACACCAGGAAGGCATGTTCTCTTTAGAACAATCAACCATATGAGAGCAAGAAGACAGTCTTAGCCTAGGCATTAAGCTCAGAAGTAGTAAGGGAGAGGAAAGAATGAGAAAAGAAGGGGTAAATATATAGAGGGGATGAGAGAAGAGTTCTGTTACTCTGTGGACTTGCAATCAATGTCATGAAGCACAATGTGTATGAAGAATTGCGTGGAAATACCATTTGCCCTGTCTTCTCAGAGGTGCTACCTTGAAGAAAACCACTTTCAGCTCAGCCTATGCTTTCCAAAATTTAACTGATCCTTTTTCTTCTTGCATTTTAATACAATATTTTGCTTTAAAGAACAATTATTGGATAAAATTGGGCTGTTCTTTAAGTATTTACCATTAGTGACATGAGTAATGTTCACCATATCAAACCAAACTAAATTGAGTGCTGTCAGGCCAATTCTAACCCATATCTATCCTGTAAGATAAGAGTGGAATGCCCCATATTTCACCTGCAGAGTAGTAGATGGGTTTGAACCAATGACCTTTTGTGTAGTAGCTGTGTGTTTAACCACTGAGCCTCAGAATTCTTATCATCTTAAAGTTAGTGTTTTGTTTTTAAAAATCACAGTAATTCTATTCAATTATTTAAAATGTCACTTACCAAAAATAAGGCATGTTATATATCTCGGTTGTACAAAATGGAACCATGAAACTGTTTACTTGCCTAAATATCTTTCTCCGCCTTGTCTCTTTTTCTCTCATTAGTCGGTCAAGTTTAAATGCCAAAATGGAAGAGTGTGTTAAACTAAACTGTGAACAACCTTACGTGACTACAGCAATAATAAGCATCCCGACTCCTCCCGTGACCACACCAGAAGGAGACGACAGGCCAGAGTCTCCCGAATACGCCGGAGGGAATATTGTGCGAGTGTCTGCTTTGTAAGACAGTTGGAATCAAGCGTAAGAGAATGTGAGCCCTGGCGGTGCAAAGAATCGTAGGATGGAGGAAAGAAGAGACACAATCCTTTTCGCAGATTAACCCGGCAGAGCAAGAGGGCTGTTAATGAGGCGAAACCATAGCTTTCTTTCACTCAAGGATGTGGATCAGACCACCAAACGGCATTTCTAGACCAAGTTTGACCTGTTAACGCAGCAGAATATACCCTGTGGCCCTTTGACTTTGTGAATGAGCACAATGAAATGCCACCTCTTGACGCTTCTTATGATCAGAACTCTTTTTTAATAAAATAAACCTTTGAACATAATGTTCCAGTTGAATGCAAAACAAAACAACAACAAAAAGTTACAGACAACATTTTGATAAATTTTTTTTCCTGTTAAAACCATGAACATTGAGTATGATGATTACTACACATGTGTGTATAGATATACACTCACACAACACATTTGTATTGACTGACGCAGATGCCATCATAATGCATGCTAGAATTCTTTGGAGCAGTGATCTCGTTTCTTTCTGTTGTCTTCAGAATAGGCATGATAAACTCTATCTGTAGAAAGGGGGAATTTCTGTGCACTTAAAACAAGCTGATCGTTCATGTCTATGGTGGGCTGTGCAAATAAACTCCTTTTAGAGCTGCGGTGTTTCTCCCGGGGATGCTAATTAGTCCAGCTCAAGTGTTCGGCTAGTTACGTATGAATTATCGTTTCACCTTGCACCTCGATACTGTTACAACTGCAATAACTCATTGTACACCTGTTGTATCAGGAATCAGGATCTTTTTTGTTGTTCTTGTTCTTTCCAAATCTTCATAGACACAGTAAGAGCCACATCCATAGAAAAAGTTCGAGTGTGGCCAGGTTTTAGGTGACTTTTTAACAGCCAAGACTATTGTGCCATACCTGTTTTTTAAGTAATCTATCTTTTGGTCTGCTGTATTCCTGTGACTTAGTGCATCCTCTGTTCCTGTATTTCTATAGCACCTTTTTATTGGCTTTATCGTCATCACCTGGACGAACTTTTGTAGTTCAAATGACTTTCATACTTTTGTATTTTCCAACAAGTTACCTTGCAAGTAGATGATTATCATCAATCCCCCTGTCAAAACTTAGGAAAGGGAAAAAAAAAAAAGGAGGAGTTGACATTTCTGAGTTATCTCTTACCTCTTTGTGTTATGGAAAAGCCCAGATATTGGATATATCACTAGTTGTTACATGAAAAGAGTTGTCTGAGACTCATATCACAGGATCAATGATCCCAGAGTCTTACTTGATGTATTATTTATTTTGCTTTAGATCTAAGATACAGTTTGAGAATAACTAATGTGAATTGAAATATCGAGATAAACTGGAAGTGCTTTATGTAGCAATACTTGGTGAAAGCACATCTCTGTGTCATTCAGGAAGGCAGTTCAAATACATCTCGGAAAGTTTCCTGTGTATCCAAGGAACAATTTCCTCAGTGCATCAGGAGGGTGGGAGTTTGATGATGTGAAGCTGATCTTTATGTACATTTAAAAGTCTTTCTCCCTTTTTCACCTCTAAAAATATTCTCAGCAGACATGTCTGCATGTGACAGTGTAAACAAGTTTTATGTCAAATGGCAAGTTTTGTTCATTCCAAACCACCACTGTAAGGAATAATGTTTAGCTCACATACATGAAAAAAGTTAATAGATATTCCTCTGTTATAGGAACTTTGAAATGCTTAATGTAATTTATCATTAAAAAAAAATTAACGGAACCATTTTAAAGTAAAGCCAGAAACTATCCTTGCCTCCCATTTCTAGAATAGCTTCTAGAACCGTGCTGTGCACTGTAGCTGCTCAGTAAGCATCACTGAATGAAAGGAAGATAAACTCACCTCTCCCTTGGGAAGACCTGGCTTTATCACTAGTAAGTCTTTTTAAAAGTTACTAATCTTCCAGCGACAAGAATATTAACAATTATTAACACCTGTGTCATGTCACTTTATTCTTCTAGAGCAACTGTATAATAAAACTTTTTTGATGACATCTACTGAAAAGCTTTTTTCAAGCTAGACTAAGAAAATCACAGTGCAGGAATACTAGGTATTTGAATTCCCAATGAGCAGACTTATTTTCACGGTCTTATCTTAATATTAAATAAAAGGAAAGGCAGTTAGATTATTCCTATTAACAATTTTGCCTACTCTTTCAAACTTATCCTTTATCCAAAACTATTACTTTCTTTAGAATTTTGAAAAATTAGAAAAAAAAAGACTTTTTTGCTGTTTTAGGTGATTTTCAAATATACTGTGTTGGTGGTGAATGATTATTGATGACTGTGTTAAGTGCATCTGTATTGTAAGTGAAATGTAATTATTTCTGTGTACCATATGGAGTAACCAAGGTCATTGTTTTTGACAATTTTGTTTGAAATCCATATATCTTATTTCAAAGGATAGCATAATATCTGCATTATGCTGGAAAAAATAGACCTTTGGCAAATACTTAAATAAATCATGTGCATGCTTGAACAGGATGATACGGTTCATGTTGCCTTTTTTCCTAGACTTGCCTTTCAAAATTCTATGTGCAAGAAAGCACATTTAAAATATATTTTGAGAAAGCCTTTGATGTAGTTTCTCTCTAGTTCTTAGTGTTTTAAGAGAACCAACTCTGTGAGTGCATTAACATATAGTATTTGTTAATAATTGCTAATGAAAGAAGTAATACTTCTTGAGATTGGGTTGTACCATCTTGAGGGTTGGTAAATACAAAATGCATAAGTCACATGGCAGGCTACAGACTTCTGCATACTTTTCTCCTAATACCCACAGGCCAGATAAAAGAAAGATCAAGAACAGAAGGGTAAAAGGGAGCTAGTTTTTGTTGTCAAGTGCTATGAAGTGAGCTCAAACCCATAGTGACTGTGTACAACAGAGCAAAAGCCCTGCCTGATCCTGCGTTCTCGTCCCAATCTCTGCTGTGCTTCATACAGCACTTTGCTGCAGTTGCTGGTCCAATTTATCTCACAGATTTTTTCCTCTCCTTTGCTGACCCTCCTCTTCTTCAAGCATAATGCGCTTTTCTAGGGACTAGCCCCTACAAACAAGCTGCCCATAACATCTGAGATATTTTGGAGTCTCAGTGTTTATCTCTTTAAGGAACAAACTGGTTACACTTCCTCCAAGACAGACATTTTCACTTTTTTGGCTCCACATGGTATTCCTCACCAACACCAACTTCAAAGGCTTGGATTCTTCTTTGGTCTTCCTTATACATTGTCCAACTTTCACAAGAATCCGAAGCAATCCAAAACTATCACAGCTTGGATTTGGGTTATTACATGCATCTTAGTCTATAAACTGGCGTCTTTGCATTGTTGTGCTTTGAAGAAATCCCGGAACCTAGATTTGCCTAATATGCTGCTTGACTTCTTGACTGCTTCTTTCACAAGCACGGATTGTGGGTCCAACTAAAATGAAATCAGTGACAGCTTTTCTCTTTTCTCCATTTGTAACAATGTTGCCTATTGCTCTAGTTGCAAAGACTGTTGGATTATTGATTTTTTTGGTTATTATTTGGAGATAGAGAACTACTAACATATCTCTTTATCCTGGAAGCATAACACATCCTAAAGAAATGCCTTTTCAAATAATTTATTCCATTGCACTGTGGGAAAGGAACCCTGGTGGTGTAACAGGGAAGAGCTTGATTGTGAACCAAAAAGTCCTTGATTCAAACCTACCCAGTGGCTTCCCAGAAGAAAGATCTAATAATCTTCTTCTGTAAAGATTTTAGCCTAGAAAAGCCTTTGACACAGTTATAATGTCACATAGGGTCTTTGTGAATTTTATATCACACAACATTATGGGAAAGCAAATGTTTGGTCAAAGTCAAACAAAGTTTACACATCAAAACTAACCTCAGCTCCCCATAACTCATTCAAATTCAAAGACCTTGACTAAGTTCTTTGTAACTCTTAACTTTAATCTAAAATGACCATACAGTTACTTTATGCTAACAATTGGAAATTAAGAAACTTGAATAGAAATACTTGTGTCATTTCAAAAAAGAAGAGTGCTACTTTTTAATAAGTTTGGGAAATATTTTAGCAACTGCAACTGCATAGCTACCAACTGAAAATAATGACACCCTGCAAGATTTTATTGACTGTTTAAAAAACAAAAACAGTTGATTTTTGTGGACAATATATTCAAAGGGAGTACTCCCAGCAATGTATGGACAAGTTTATCAGCTTGTACCTCACAGGCTACTTGACACATGTAGTGTGCTAGGTCTCTAAGCCCTATGCTGCTTTTCTGTCCAGAAAAACAAATGTTGTTGTTGTTGTTGTTGTTGTTGTT
>NW_006399772.1:25542257-25561280 GCF_000299155.1 Elephantulus edwardii
TATATATATAGAGAGAGAGACTAAGCATGCAGACCAAGTTCTTTTCAAAGATAACAACTAGAAAACTGGTCAGAGTCCTCTTTCCTCCTACTACCCTGCATATTTTTATGCTACAGGAATTCATGTTCCAGTCCTTGGAAAGGTACATCGTGCTTGAAAGGGTGGAAGGACAGAGAAAGAGAGGAATATCTTCAACAAATGGATTGATTCAGTTACTGGGGTAATGAGGGTCGGTGTATCAGAGACAGTAAAGTTGGCACAGGCTAGAGCAGGATTCAGGGTTATTGTATAGAGGGTAACTATGAGTCACAAGTGACTGGACGGCAAATAAGAGCATTCTACAAGAATTCGTCTGACTTATCGATGTGATAGTTCTATTTTAATCTCCTGAAAACATCTTTTCAAAAGAGGTTACAACAAGTGGTCATTCTTCAAAGTAGCTACTAAACTCTGTGTATTAAACCTTTCAAATGGATCTTTAAAATCCTTGTTGCTGTTATTGTTGTTAAGTGCCATCAAGTCATAGGCAACTCATAGTGACCCTATGAACAAAAGACCTAAATACTTGTATAACGTTCATTTCTCCAGGTTCATAGGGTTCCAGTTGTTGTTGTTGTTATTGTTGTTGTTGTTAAGTGCCATTGAGGTGCAGGCAACTCATAGCGACCCTATGAAGGAGAGTCCTCAACGCTTGGGTGCCTTTCATCCTCTGTCCAGGTTCATAGGGTTTCTGGAGGCAAGCTATTTCAGCAGTGGATGCCAGTCCTGCTTGTTTTAATCGGGGAGCTCCACCAAACACTGTCCACCATGGGTAACCATTATGACATTTGACATGTCAGTGTCACAGTGTTCAGCATCACAGAAACCATGAGTTACCTCTGTACAGCAAATGGACAGATCAGTGCTAGAAGAGTTAGAAGAATGTTTGAACAAAAATAATTACAATCAGGCCTGAGGGCTGCAGGCCTAAGGGTTCAATCAAATTTAAGAACCAAAACATGGTTCCAACTCCATGAACTCTATCATTCCAAATTCCTCCATAATCATGCGTTCTCATTGGCTCTCACCACCCAAAAACACCCATCTGAGAGCACTCCACTCCTACTTCAATCTCCTATTCTGATGCCACATGTTTCTTCATGGAGTCTAACTTCTTGAATGATTTGTCCACCATATAGACTGAGTACACATGAGGGAAGAATACCTATATAAACAGAAGGCAAACAGAGACCTGAGCCTTTCTATAACTATCATCATTTCATCACGATTTTAAGCGTGTAGCTTAGAAAGTGGATGCTAGTCCTGCTTTCAAACCTGAATCAGTCTGGGAGCTCCAACCAACACAGCCCATGATTGGTGGCCAGTTATGGTGTTTGACACACCTATGGCCCGGTTGTCCATCATTGCAACAACTCTATGTTATTTCAGTAGAGCAAATGACAGACCTCTGCTGTACCACTCAAAAGAGTGTTCATCCAAAATCATCTAACAAGTCCTATCTGCTGACACTCGCTTGGGATGAAAAGAAAGCCCTAAGAGTTCTGAGTCTCTCCATAAGACGCAAGAGGCCATCCTGAGATCTAGCATAAACCGATTCACAGCACACCAGCCCTCAGCCTGCAGGCATGGCCAAGCATTTCAGTATTTTAAAATTCCAACAGGCCCAAATGCTGGCAGACTCTGGGCCAGAGACCCCCAACTCATCTGGCAAGCCCCATTTGCTGCCACCCACTTGGGACGAAAACAAACCCTTAGGCAATATTTTTTTTCCCTATGCCACACTCCATCCTTCATCTCCGTCATAGAGCACCTACACCCTATCCTTAAAGGAAGCAAAACCAAAACAAAAGGAAAAAGGGAGGCAGAACTTCCAGCTTATTATCTGAACATGCAAGAAAGCTAGTTATTTTCATTAAAGATGCACCTCACCTTTTCTACCACAGATTTAAAGAACATGTAGTAACCCACGAATATAGGGTTTTTTTTTTTTTTTAGGAACAGCAATAGCTGCAGTGAATCCTAACACCCCATCTCAATTTAGTTCATCTGGTTAAACATATGGCTGTCTAGTCAATTTCTATCCATAGAAACCTGGTACTGCAGAATAGCATTGTCCCATCGGATTGCCAAGGTCATAAGGAGCCCTGGTGGTAGAGCACAGTGCTTGTTGAGCTGCTAACCAAATGGTTGACAGTTCAAATGCTCCAGCTCTTCAGAAAACATAAACAGTCTTCTTTCATAAAGATGCACAGGTTTGGAATCTGATGGAGGGTCACCGTGAATGAGAGTCAATTGAACAGGAGTAGGTTTAATTGGTTGAGTAATATATAGAAACAGATTGTCAGGTGTCATGAGACTGATCTGGTGAGTTTGAACTATTAACCTTTCAGGTAAGCATCTGACTGTTTAACCGCTGCACCACCAGAGATCCTTTATTCACCTGATCAACCTTACTAAAGTTTCTGAGAGAATAAGACAACAAAGCAGTAGGCCCAGAAAGAAGTATGCTCAGGGGACTTGACTGCAAACAAATTCTCAGGTGGACTATGTCACTCGTAGAGGATGAACTATCTGCAGGACACTGCAGAGCAGGAATCCAAGATGCTGGGCAGAATTGGCAGAGCCTGGAAGACAGCGGTCCTGTGAAGGCAAGGGCTACAGAGTGCAGAGAAAGCCTCCCTGGAACTTAGATTCTAAATGACAACCCTATATTTGCTAGCCTGCTTTCGATCAGTTCAATTTCCCTGTTAGAGTGATACATCACAGCAATGAGTGTTTTTTAATCTCAACTTATTATTAACTTGCTTTGTTTGCTTTTAATGTTCACACAGTGATCAACTGCTCAGGCTTCGGCCAAGTTCCCCGTCCAAAAGAGAGCTGAATCCTAAAGAAGAAAACAAGGAATTGGTCCTGAGAGACGTGGATGAATTGAAAGAGTGAAAGCATGGGTCTTGCTTGGCTTGGGACAAGGAAATTGATTGGATTTCCTAATTAGAGGCACTGAAATAAAAATATCAGAAGTAAAACTGTCACAAACATCACACTCCTATATAGGACTCAATTTGGACTTCTGAACATTCATTTTATTCCCAGTAAGCTGATAAGAAGCCAACTTAGAAATCGCAGAAATAATCGTAATGCCTCCTCCAGCTTCACCAGTAGATTTACTGAGAGCATTAAATAATGACACTAAGAGCAACTTTGAAATAATAAGAATGACACCACCAATAGCAATAATAACTGTTAACGTTTGTAAATACATGCCGAAGGAACTTTGGCAGTGCAGTGCAATATGAGTTATGCTGTTAAACAAAAGGTCAGTGGTTCAAATCCACCAGGTGCTCCACAGGAGAAATATGAGCTGTTTCCTCCCATAAAGATTTGCAGCCTTGGAAACACAATGACAGAGAGTTACTATGAATCAGAACAGATCTAACTGCAATCAGTTTGTATTAATTTTGTAAATGTGTGCCACCTACTGTACAGATGGTTGATGTACTTGGTCCCTGGCTGCTAAGCAAAATGTTGATGGTACAAGCCCATGCAAAGTATCTCAGATGAAAGACTTGAGACTCTACTTCCAAAAATCAATTCAACTCAACTCATTGTCATGGAGTGAGAACCAATTCATAGCTGACCCTTCCTCAAGTTTCTTGACTATAAATCACACAGGAGATGTCCATCTTTTCCCCTCAAAGGCGATGGTGGTTTTGGATCACCACAGAGCCTTGAACTTGGGGTTAGCAGTGCATTTCCATACATCCTACTCCACCATGGATCCTTTTCCAAAAGTCAGTCACTGAATACATGATGGAGCATGGTTCTACTCTGACACTGATGAATAAGTTTACCATGGATCAGAATCAATTTAAGAACTGCTATTAACTGGTACCATGCTAATCACATGGTTTGTATCAACTTTAGGTAATTTGAGTAACCACATTGTTCTGCTGAGAAAATTTTGGCACTGAAAAAAAAGATTAGTCTAGATTTTATTTTTTATCACATTAATTTTAAAGGAAAAAATTATTTCTATGATAGAATTATTTTTTGCAGACATATTGACACTCTTTCTTCTTTTAGAGAAACAACTATTTGGAACTGAGGGGAAAGTCTCATTAGATCTATGAGCTGGCTTCCGTGTCATGATCAAAGACAATTTTTATTTCCAGTGTCTCAATTTTATTACTAATCTTGGAGTGTGCTTCAAATAACTGCTTCCTGACTGACTACTGGTAAATTAAAATGAAACCTACTTGCTGTCTTAATTGAAAAAGATTGTTCTAACAACTCCTATAGATATTCCATACACAATGAATTCATCTTCCAGTCAGGCTGAAAATCCTCTATTAAGAGTATCCACCGTCTTTTGCTTTTTCTTGGAACAAGCCTTATCAAAATTTCCAAGTTTGTTGATCAAGTAGTTGTAACCTGCCTAAATAGCTCACAGTCCAAGACCTGAGGGTGGGTAATGACTGCAAAAAAACTATTTTAGAATTAATGCTAGTATCCACGGTTCCCACCTTCTTTTATCCTTTGTACCTTCCTGAAATCCTTGCAGGCAAAATTTCAGAGACTGGCAGTGAAGTGCCTCCTGGCATTTTAGACCTCTTGAAAAATATGATGTGGAGAAATCCACAGAGGCAAAATGACCACATAATTCCATATCCTAAAATTCAGATTATGCCATTAAAAGTGTTCTTGGATTTTTCCATCCTCATAAAGAATTCCAAAATTCTCTCAGAAGGCCATTGATGGCTTTTATTTGTTTCTAATAAAAGAGTGCTTCAATAAAGGTGTAAACACAGACATTTGATTTATACAGAACTGTAGAAAATTTAATGTACCCTTTTAAATGGTACTTGGGATATAACTACTTGCTATAAAACTTCTTCTTTGGTTTTCATCATTTGCTTGTTTTATGTTCCAAATTCCAGCATGGCCTATTAATAATATCTCTTTACCTTCCACATCAGTCGTCTCCTGCCCTATGTCTCAAAAAGTAAATGCATTATTCCTCATAAGTGTTCCTCTTGTGTCTAAAACTTCTTTTCTATGAATTCTAAGTTGTGATTTTTAGGTGCATGAGAAAATGAATAGTCTATATTTAGGGCACTTTGGTGGTCCAGTGGATAAGAAGCTGTGCTGCCACTCTACAAGCCAACAGTTCAAAGCCACCAGTTGCTCTTGGGAGAAAGTTGGACAATCTTCTTACTGGGGATTTACAGCCTGTGAAACTCCACTGGAAGTGTCAGTTATAAGTCAATTCTAACTCAACTGTAATGAATTGGAGTTTTGAGAGATTGCTGTTGTTGTTATGTACCTTTGAGTCGCCTGCGACTCATAGTGTCTCTGCACAACAGTCATAAACCCTGCTCTGTCCTGTGCCAATCTTACTATCTCTGACACACAATCTTACTGTCTACTACCATTATTCCAGTCACTGGATCAATCCACCTCCTAGAGGGCCTTTCTCTCCTGCTCTGTCCCTCCAACCTCCAAAGCATGATGTCCCTCTCCAAGGACCTTCTTGTATCATGTCCAAAATATGTCAGACAAAGGTTCAGAATTCTTGCCTCCAAGGAGCAGCCTGGTTTAACCTTCTCCAGGACTAATTTGTTTGTTCTCCTTAGGTGTTCATTCAATACTCTTCTCCAGCACCACAGCTCAAAGGCATCAATTCGCCTTTCTATCATCCTAGATTACTCCCCATTATTAATGGTTTGGGGAAGTTCTGTGTCCATAGTCTGTGGGGAGTTGCACTGCTAATCCAAAAATCACATCTCTTTGGTAGTTCTAATCCACCAGAAAACCCTCAGGGGGAAGAAAAAGACGGTCTGTCCCTTTTTGTGGAATTTACAGCTTCAGAAATCCAATCCACTGGAAGGTCAGCTATGAGTCAGTTCCAACTCAAAAGCAATGATTCAGTTTATGAGGTTTACCATTGCTAAATCCTATTAAAGATGATTATCAATTCTAAAACTTTGCCTCCATGAAATAATGACTCTTTCCCCCCTATTCAAAACATTTTGAATTGTTTGGAAGAGTGATAATCTCCTTTCTCTTTTTCAGAAAGCAGCAGGATGGGCAATTTCCTCCCGTGGGATTAACTGCCTCTGAAAACCCTCCAGAGAGTCAGCTGTGTCAGTTTTGACTTTACAGTACACAACAACAACAAACCTAATTTAAAACATGACACTATGAAAGGGAAATGTAATATTATATGTAACATTAGAGAGGTCCAGAGTGTCTAAAACAAAATGTGCTTATGCTTCCAAGTGTACACGAGTCCAGTATTCAAGGCTAAATTAGAAAATGGATGAATAGGTAACATAAACTCACCGTGAATCTGAGCTGACTCAATAACAAGAAGATATATTGTTTCAGAGAGAAGGAGCTTGAAAAACATAATGAACGCAACATTATGTTCCTTTTTCTAGCTATTTTACCTAGAATTTGATTTACTGGCAAAGAATCTGATAATTTAGATTTTGCTACAGTCATTTACTATTATAAAGATTATGCTTTCTGTAGGATTACATTAAATTAAGATATTCCCCCATCACCTGTGTTCTCAAATTATGATTTTTATCTCAGTCTAAATTTATACTGAATGCTAAAATCATTACAATAAATTCAACTTGGGAAAATATGGCTATAGTCATGATTGAGGGAATAAATGCCTCTGCTTATGGATTTGAATGGCTGACTTTCTCATGAGATATATTACTATCTTTGACTGTAGTTAAAAAATTTAATGTAAATTAAGTTGAGAATTATTATTGTTTTCCCTTTTTCTTAATTAAGTTTGCTTCTCTTTTTAATTTCTTCTCAGAATAAAATATATCCAATAACCAAAATTTATCATAAAATGATACTAGAAAAATTATCACAATTCAAAAGCAAGCCATGCAAATAAGTTAGTATAAACATCCAGTAAATTCTTCACAATAGAAACCAATTCTGAGGACATTTCTTTTATGTACATCTCTAGACATATGTCAACAAACATACACTGTCCTGGATGTGCTCACCAGGTTGTGCCAAGAAATCTGGAGGACAACTACCTAGCCAACTTACTGGAAGAGATCCATATTTATTCCCATTCCAAAAATAAAAACAAAAACTAAAAACAAAAAAAAGGTGATCCAATAGAGTGTAGAGATTATCGAACAATATCACTAATATCACACAGTAGCAAAATCCTACTGAAGATGATACAGAAACAACTGGAACAATACATTGACAGGGAACTACTAGAAATAGAAGTTGGGTTTAGAAGAGGTCATGGCACTAGAGACATTATCGCCAATGTCAGATGGATCTTGGCAGAAATCAAAGAGTACCAGAGAAATGTCTGTGTTTCCTCGACTGTGCAAAGGCATTTGACTTGTGTGGATCACAACAAATTGTGGCTAACCTTGAGAAAAATGGGAATCCCAGAACACTTGATTGTGCTCATGCAAAACCTATACTCACACCAGGAAGAAGTGCTCAGAACAGAGCAGGGAAACTCTACATGGTTCAAAATCAGAAAAAGAGTATATCAGAGGTGCATTCAGTTTCCATACATTTTCAATCTATGTACAGAACAGATCATTTGGGAAGCAGGCTCTATGAAGAAAGATGTGGCACCAGGATTGGAGAAAGACTCATAAACAACCTACTTTATTCAGAAAACACAACCTTGCTTGCTAAAACTGAGGAGAACCTGAAGCATTTGCTACAGAAGGGCAAAGTGTAGTCTTCAATATGGATTGAAGCTCAACATCAAGAAGACAAATGCTCTCACCACTGGGCCCACTGGCAGCATCATGAAAGATGAAGAAGAGAATGAGGTTGTTAAAAGTTACAGCTTGCTGGGCTCCACAACCAACCCTCTTCGCACCAGAAGTCAGGAATTAAAAAGATGAATTGCATTGAAAAAAATCTGTTGTCAGGGATCTCTCCAGAGTACTGAAAAACAACTGTATCAGTCTAGAGATTAAAGGTGCACCTAATCCAGGCCTAACCACAATTACTTGCTATGCATCAGAGAGCTAGACAATGACTAGGGATGACAGAAGAAGTATCAATGTCTTCAAATTGTGGTGCTGGAGAAGAGTCATGAATGTACCACCAAGAAAACAAATAGGTCTGTCTTGAAGGTGAAACAAAATTTCTTCTTGGAGGCTAAGATTTTGAAGCTCCATCTCACATAAACAATCAGCATTGAGCCAACTAAGGTAAAGAGGTTTCCTGGTGCAATGGGTAAGAGTGTGACTGCTACAGAAAGGTTTGCAGTTAATATCAAAGCAGCATTTCAGCAGAGAAAGATTTGGTGATGTGATCCTGTAAAGATTATACCTGAGATTCAAAGGCACCTGTCAACAACAATGAATAAAATGGCTTCACCCTTTTCTACGTTTCGGAGAAGACTAGGACAGAATCTTTTAAGTACATCTTGAGAACTAGAATTTTAAATTACTGATATAATCTTAATTTCACAGCAAGAGAATATAAGAATACTTGTTGTTGTTGTTATGTGCCGTCGAGTCGTTTCTGACTCATAGCGACCCTATGCACAACAGCCCTAAACCCTGCGCTATCCTGCGCCAACCGCACCGCCTCTGACACACCCATCCTGATTACCCCAGTCACCGAATCAATCCATCTCATAGAGGGTCTTCCCCTCCTGCGCTGTCCCTCCACCCTCAGAAGCATGATGTCCCTCTCCAAGGACCCGTCCCTCCTGGCAACATGTCCAAAGTATGTCAGACGAAGCCCCAGAATCCTTGCCTCCAAGGAGTAGCTTGATTTAATCCTCTCCAAGATGAATCTGTTTGTTTTCCTGGCAGTCCATGGTACATTCAGTACCCTTCTCCAGCACCACAGCTCAAAAGCATCCACTCTCCTTCTGTCCTCCCTAGTCATTGTCCAACTCTCTGATGCATAACAAGCAATTGCAAATACCATGGCCTGTATCAGGTGCACCTTAGTCTCCAGAGAGACACTGTTGTTCCTGAGTACCTTTGAGAGGTCCCTAACAGTAGACTTTCCCATCGCGATACGCTTTTTGATTTCCTGACTGCTGGTACCAAGAGTGTTGACTGTGGAGCCGAGCAAACTGAAGCTGTGAACACTCTCAATCTCTTCGTCATCCATCCTGATGCTGCCAATTGGTCCAGTGGCGAGAATCTTTGTCTTCTTGACATTGAGCCTTAGTCCATACTGAAGGCTGCAGTCCTTGACCTTTTGCAGCAAGTGCATGAGGTCCTCCTCAGTTTCAGCAAGCAGGGTTGTGTCATCTGCATAACGCAGATTGTTAATAGACCTTCCACCAATCCTGATGCCACAATTCTCCTCATAGAGCCCAGCTTCTCGGATAATCTGCTCTGCATACATGTTGAAAAGGTATGAAGACAGGATGCATCCCTGGTGTACACCCTTCCCAATTTTGAACCATGCAGTGCTGCCCTGCTCTGTTCTGACTACTGCCTCTTGGTCCAAGTACAGGTTTCGTATTAGCACAATTAAATGTTCTGGGATTCCCATTCTTCTCAGAGTCAGCCACAGTTTGTTATGATCCACACAGTCAAATGCCTTTGCATAATCAATGAAACACAGATAGACATTCTTCTGGTATTCTCTGCTTTTAGCCAAGATCCATCTAACAGCACAAACAATATCCCTAGTACCACGACCCCTTCTAAACCCAGCCTGGACTTCCGGCAGTTCTCTGCTGATGTGCTGTTCTAATCATTTTTGGATGATCTTCAGTAGAATCTTGCTTGCATGTGAAATCAATGACACTGTCCTGTAGTTTCCACACTCAGTTGGGTCACCTTTCTTTGGAATGGGAACAAATATAGATCTCTTCCAGTCAGTTGGCCAAGTGGTTGTTCTCCAGATTTCTTGGCACAACTGGCAACATCTGTTATCTGAAATACTTCAATTGGTATACCATCTATTCCTGGGGCCTTATTTTTTGCTATTTCCTTCAAAGCAGCTTGAACTTCTTCCTTCATCACCATAGGCTCTTGCTCATATGTTATTTCTTTAAATTCCTCTGTATCTGCCAATTCCTTTCTATATAATGACTCCGTATATTCCTT
Source organism: Elephantulus edwardii (assembly GCF_000299155.1). NCBI lineage: Eukaryota > Metazoa > Chordata > Mammalia > Macroscelidea > Macroscelididae > Elephantulus > Elephantulus edwardii. Next base: position 25,552,352 of record NW_006399772.1, read on the forward strand.
CCATCTTCTTTTAATACTTCCTGGATCATTTAATATTCTTCCCAAAGCATCCTTGATTACAGCAACTCTAGGTTTGAATCTGTTCTTCAGTTCCTTGAGCTGAAGAAATGCTGAGCGAGTCCAGCCCTTTTGATTTTCTGACTCTAGCTCCTCGCACATTTCATTGTAGTATTTTGCTTTGTCATTCCGAGCAGCCTTTTGGAATCTTCTGTTCAGCTCTACTTAGATTACTTTTAAAAAAGAATATTTATAATTTATCCAGAATAAATAGCTTAAACTTTAAATAAATAAACCTAGGAAATAGAAAGTTAAATTTTTGAAAATACATATACTGTTTTGCTTTTAAAAAGCCTGAAAAGCAAAGATTCTCAATCAGTTTTTAAACAATGACTTTCTCATTTTCATGTGTGTACGCAAAATTGTTGTTATTTCTTTTCTGTTCTAGCTGATTGTGTATGGGCATGTGGCCAGGAGAGACCAATCCTTGGAGAAGGACATCTTACTTGGAAGGGTGGAGGGACAGAGCAGAAGAGGAAGACCCCGGATGAGATGGACTGATACAGTGACTGGGGCGATGGGGGTTGGTGTGTCTGAATTAGTGAGACTGGCTCAGGACAGGGCAGGCTTTGGAGTTGCTGTATGTAGGTTCTTATGAATCACAGGGGACTCAATGGGACATAACATCATCAACAACAGTCTTAATAATATATTAACTACATAATTTACACAAAGGTTTTGTTATGAAATCTCTTTCATATCTCACCTAAAACTCGAAATTTCAGGATTGAAAACATTGGCGTGAGGGAGGAGTGTACACACACACACACACACACACACACACACACACACACCTTGAGACAGACTGAAGAAGGAGTTCCACTTATTTTCCTACCTGAACAAAAATGAATTTTAATGAAATGTAGAAGAATTTTTTTTCGTGCCAGTAACTTCAGCTCTGGTTTCCTTTTTTTGTTTCCCTCCCTTTGTTGATTATAGAAAATTATAACGTAATAATGCCTAGGCTTTTAAATAAATCCTAGTGAAAAGAAATATCAAAAGTAGCATTCTCAGGATTGCCAAACAGCAATTACCTTTTCTCTAAAGCTTAACTACTTTTAAAAGCCTAAATCTGCATTAGCTAGAACAGAAAAGAAATAAGATAACAATTTTGGGTGCACACAGGAAAATGAGAAAGTCATTGTTTAAAAACTGATTGAGAATCTTTGCTTTTCAGGCTTTTTAAAAGCAAAGCAGTATATGTATTTCCAAAAATTTAACCTTCTATTTCCTAGGTTTATTTATTTAAAGTTTAAGCTAATTATTCTGGATAAATTATATTCTTTTTTTAAAGTATTCTAAGTATTCTTATATTCTATTGCTGTGAAATTAAGATTATACCAGTAATTTAAAATTTTAGTTCACAAGACGTATTTATAAGATTCTGTCCTAGTCTCCTCCGTAGTGTAGAAAAGGGTGAAGCCATTTTATTCATTGTTGTTGACAGGTGCCTTTGAATCTCGGGTATAATCTTTACAGGAGCACCTCACCAGATCTTTCTCATTGCTGAAATGCTGGTTTGACATTAACTGCAAACCTTTCTTACCCATTGCACCAGGAAATCTCTTTAAAACCTTACTTGGCTCAAAGCTGATTGTGTATGTCCACACTCTCCAGTCAATATCAAACCATAGATCATGATGCCACACAAAGCAATAGAGTCCCCACTCGGAAGTAGACACAGCCCGTTCACGCAAAGGAAAACTTAAGTGCATCTTGAATAGTAAACGGTGATCTAAGGAAAGTTGCCTTAACTTCTTTCATTACACAGTCTAATATTTTAAGCATGAGATTACAGACATTTAAAGCAATGTGCTTAATAACAAAGATTTTCTTAAGGCAGACTCCACTTATGACTAAAAAATATCACAAAGGGGCATAAATACTCAGACAATACAAGCGGTTAAAGTTTTTCCTCAGTGTGTGTGTCTGTGTGTATGTGTATGTGTATGTGTATGTGTATGTGTATGTGTATGTGTATGTGTGAGAGAGAGAGAACAGTTTTCATTCCAGACATTGCACTAAAAATAAGGACATTTCCATTGCTTTTCAAATTTACACATCAACCACTAATGCCAAAGAAGATGAAATTAGTGTTACTAGCTCCTGTAGTCTAAGCTGAGCCAAACAATATGAAGATCTTGCAACAAAAATTACAGCTACTATGTATTCATTCAACAATCAGCATGAACCCCTCACTTTTCTCTGAGTCTCTTCAGCAATTTTGCAAAACTGGTTTTAAGACAATCATTTTCCAAGTAGACGAACTAACAGGAAAGGAGCTTGACCTCTCACTACTTAATAAACACTTACAATAACATTTTATAAAGTCTGACTGAAAAGTCCATGTATGTTCTCCCTCTAAAATAGTGTCTCATTGTCTTGAAAATAAAATTAAATACAATTTAACTATTACCGTTCAATTTTTTTATATTGCTCCAATTTATTTACAAAGTTGGAATACCTTGTTTTTCACAAAAGATGATTCCAATTTCCTTCATTCCCCCCACCACCCATCAAATTGTTCAGTAGGGTTGAACAATAATTATTATTTAAATCTGTACACAACACACAATTCTGGATTTAATCACTTAAAAGGAAAATCTTTATGATGGCTTGAATGTGTCTTACACAGTTGTGTTCATCACTTCTACTTTAGTTTCATTTAATTAAAAAATGAAATTAAACTAGAAATATTAAATTAAATGGGGTTAGTATGAGGGTGTATCTTAAGTCATGCTTTGCAAGAAGGCAAAAATCAAATTCCAACTTTACTCAAGTCCCGTCCTTCTTCTTGTCACTCCTTTCTTGAATCAGATCTCTAGCATTGTAAATGATAAAAGAAGAGCAAAGCAAGACAGAGAGGGGTCCCACTACCTCTGAGAAAGAAGAGCTAGAGATAGAGCTCCACTTTTGGACCTGGGGTCTTTGTGCTGAGAACCTCCTAGTTAGGGAGATAGATTGATGTCAAAGAACATGGAGATCTTAAAGGACTTCCCCCACTCATTGCTTACCTTGATGTTCACAATGGTTAGGAGGAATGCAATCTAATTTAAATAATTCATATAAATAACTCACAGATGTTTAAAGGAGCAAGGACATTCCCCTAGAGTTGAGAGAGCTTTTCCCTACATGTGTCCCTCTAACCTGAGAAAGAATACATTTCCATTCATTAAAGTCATCCACATACTGTATTTGTGTCATGCAGCACACTAGATCACTAACTAGGAGGCATTTACTAACTTTTCTTCTTACTGAAATTATGTGAGTGCTTCTTTTGAATAGTTCATGGGCAGTTCAAAGCAGACCATCTAGTTATCTCCTGAGGCATTAGCTACCAAAATCAGAAATTATCTGGTTGGTTTTTTGTTTTGTTTTGGTTTTGAGGTATCTCTCATTATGAAAATTGTCATTATGGAATTTTTTACTTTTGTTCTGATAATTCCCTAAATTATCTAACTTTTTACCCTACTATTATTGCCTGAACCAAGCCATGGTTTTTGGAATCACTTCATATACATCAGAGAGCTGGACAATGACTAGGGATGATAGAAGGATAAATGATGCCTTTGAGCCGTGGTGCTGGAGAGGAGTATTGAATATACCATGTACTGCTAAGAAAAAGAACAGGTTCAGCCTAGAGAGGGTGAAACCAGGCTGCTCCTTGGAGGCAAGGATTCTGACGTTTTGTCGGACATACTTTGGACATGTTGCAAGAAGGGACCAGTCCTTGGAGAGGGATGTCATGCTTGGGAGGATGGAAGAACAGTGTAAGAGTGGAAGACCTGTGATGAGATGGATTGATTCAGTGACTGGAGTAATGCAGTAGGTGTGTCAGAGACAATAAGATTGGCACAGGATAGAGTAGGGTTTAGGGCTGCTGTACATAGGGTCGCTTATGAGTTGAAGGCAACTCAATGACACATAACAACAACCTTAAGCTAGGCATATATCCACACCTCCTCTCTCACTTGAGTTAATGGCATTCCTTTTTTCATTTTCTCCTTGCTTTGCTCTCCTGCCCTTTTGCCAAATCATCCTTTATTAAGCAGCATTAGGATGATCTTTGGCAACCCTGAGTAACAACAATAGTTATGTAACAAACTATTGGCCAAGAGTTTGACGGTCTGAACAAACTCAGAGTTTCCTCAGAAGGCAGGTCTGGTGATCTGAAAAATCACAGTCGTCAAAGCCTCTGTGGAGTGGTTCTGCCCTGCACACATGACGTCTCCTTCTAGGAGTTGGAATTGGCTCAATGACAACTGACAATGACTACAAAATGATCATTTAAAAAGTGCATATTGGATCATGTCACTTCTCTGCTCAAAATCCTTTATCATTTCCCAGTGTACTGAGGACAGAATTCTCTGTTCTTGTTTTTATTACAACCTTCATGGAAGTAAATCAACCCATTTTTGCTCCATAGGGAAGCTGTTGAATTCAAATCACCAACCTGTAGGTTAGCAGATGCATGTTTTAACCACTGTGCCACAATGCTCCGGGAATAGCATAGAGGAGCTATTTAAATACAGGGAAATCCATGAAAGGGTAAGAAGATTCCCATAATAGCGAGGAGTAGCTCTAGAGAAGTCTGAAAAATAGGTGGTCAGAGAAGAAGGAGGAAAGAGAAAGTAATACTGAGTGGGCTTCAAAAAGAAGGAAGGGCCAACTCACTGAATGCTGTGCAAATGTCTAGCAAAGTATTGAGATTTACAGCCAGAGTGATCTTTGTTACACTGAGTAAAACTAAATGTCATGATATAAGAACAAAACAAAGAATGGATTAGAAACAGTGAGTATGGGAATTATTCATGAGCCAATGACCTGAAGATGAGATTTCTAAAGGGTATGTGAGGTTAAAGGCTAGGGTTAGATTTGTTCGTTTGTTTGTCCAGTAGACTACAATATGACTTGTTCAAATCTGGGCTAGATAGATCTAATAGGGAAAACAAGTTGAAATTTATAGTAGAGGAACAGAGGATGTCAGTGAACAGAAGAGAATGATAGACCCCCCTTCTGAAGGGTTCACTGTGTGGCCACATGTGACAGAGCATGAAGTAGTCATAGAATGTGCCTCCCCGCTGTCCTTTGCTGTGCTGTCCAAAGGACAGGAATTATTCCTCGTGGAAACAAGTTTACCCTTCAAATATTCTAAATAAAAGGAGGAATGACCCCACCTCTTAAGACAATCAGATACTATCTGAAGCATAAAATCATAGCATGGAAGAATAGCACTCAGCAAACTTTGAGAATAAGTAAGCTTTTTGATGGTTTCCTCTTCTTTCACTGCACTTTCTTATTCACCAATGTCACATAGTCCCACAGACAAAGGAGGCACAGGGAGGACATGCAGAGTTCACCTCAGTCAGCAATTCACCCACCAGTGACCCAAGTTTTCCATTTCCCTTTTTGGAGATTCTTCCACTCATTGCTTATCTTCGTTGATGTCAGCAAGTGCTGGGAGGAACACACTCTAATTAAAATAACTCATCTGAAGCCACAGATGACTGATGTAACTCCCAGGGTATTTGTAATTGAAAAGAGCCCACGTAAACAAAATTAATTTCTAGAGAAATAGAAGATATTTGTGGCTGGGAATATTCTCTAGAGAGCTGTTTATTGTGCTGATCAGTCCAGAAGTCCCTGCACACACAGAGGATCACCAGACACACGTACACACAAATGGTACGCCCAGACACATTCCCAGACTGGCAGGCACAACAAGTGCCACACACAAACATCAACATAAGTATAGATAACTATAGAGATAAATAAAGATAGATGAGAGATGAGATAGATGTTATAGATGTTGAGATAGAGATAGAGAGATAGAGATGATAGAGATAGAGATAGAGGTAGAGGTAGAGGTAGAGGTAGAGGTAGAGGTAGAGGTAGAGATAGAGATAGAGATAGAGATAGAGATAGAGATAGGGATAGAGATAGAGATAGAGACAGAGACAGAAATAGAGATAGGCTGAGCTATGTATGTGACTATGTGGCATGGTCCAATATATGCTTTTGACGTGATCATTATGTAGTTTTTATTGTTAGTTGCCACTGAGGCTATTCTGACCCACTACGACCTCATATGTTCAGAGTAAACCTGCTCCATAGAGCTTTTTTAGGGCTTTGTCTTTTTGGAATATCACCAGGTATGTCTTCTAAGGGAGGACTCTCCTTCAGAGGGTCGCTATGAGTCGCCTGTGACTCCACAGCACTCAACAACAATAACAATAATCAACATAGAGAGAGATCAGTTGCCCCAGTGGACAGAAAGCAATGCTGCCAAACCAAAGGTGGGTGGCTTTTAATCCGCAGCTCTCAGGCCTGTCTTTCACTGTGTTTCTTCTAACATTCCTCCAGGTCGTATAGTCCTGGTGTTCAAGTTGGTAACTTGTGCTGCTGTGAGGCTGAACACTGTGACATTGATGTGTTAAATGGGTTAATGGTTGGTTACCCAATGTGGACAGTGTGGGGACAGTGTGGCATCCACTTCCGTAATTGCTTGCCTCCGGAAACCCTATGAACCTGGAGAGAGGATGAAAGACACACAAGCAGTTGAGGACTCTCCTTTAAAAGGAGAGCAAGACTCAACAACAACAACATCTTCTAAGTAGTCATTGAGTGGGCTCACACTTATTATCTCAGGGCTGGTGGTCTACTGCCTAATTGTGTCACTTTGGATTGCCAAAGATAATAAAGAATAAGGAAGCAAGGAGACCAACGAGGTCATTGCCGCAACTCCAGTGAAAGATAAAGTAGGGCCAGCTTACGCTCCCAGTTTTGCTAGCATGCCTAAGTCTGTGTGTGAGCCTGTGCTGTCATTAGGTCTCAGAGAATTGACTTTCCCTTCCTTCCTTCCTTCCTTCCTTCCTTCCTCCCTTTTTCTTTCTCCCTTCCCTCCCTCCCTCCTCCTATCTCTCTCTCTTCCTTTTTGACACTCACAGTAACCACATGTGACAAAATAGGACTATCCCATATAGGTTTCTTGACTGAAATCTTTAAGAAAAAATGATTGAGTGTTTATGGAAACAGATGAATAGGTCTACCTCCTGTAGAGCCAGGGCATAAGCTTTAACTATCAACCTTTCAATAAGCTGTCAATCTCTAACCACTGTACCACCAGGTCCTATTGGAGCTTGACTTATTTCATTTAAATCTTACCTACCTAAAATAGAGATGAGTAGGCCTAGTGGACAGAAAGTGATGCTACCAAGACAAAGGTGGGTGACATTAATCTGTGGCCCTCAGGCCTGTTTTTAATTGGTTTTGGTCAAACGTTCTTCTAGGTTGTATAGCCCTGGTGTGTCCACTTGCTGTACAGAGGTAACTTGTGATTGCTTTGAAGATGAACTGTGACACTGATGTGTCAAACATGATAACCATTACCCACGGAGAACAGTGTTTGGTGGCGCTCCCCAATTAAAACAAGCTGGGAAGCAGGAGTGGCATCCACTTCCGTAATAGCTTGCTTCTGGAAACCCTATGAACCTGGAAAAGGATGAAAGTGACACCAGTGTTGAGGACTTTTGATCACAGGGTCACTAGGAGTGGCCTAGGACTCGACAGCACTTAACAACAACACCTAAATAATTGACCTTTTTTATATTTCAGGAAACTATTTTCTCCTTACTCATCATTGAATTCAATGGTTACTTATTAAAGCCTTGCGTACGGCGACTTGATTGAAGGAAGTATTGACAAGACTTTCCGAGAGATTAGTCATGTGATACAGACTGAGAAAGTTCAAATTAGGCCAATTTAATAAGAAAAAAGAGGGCAAGTAGAGAAACAGAGTTCTCTTTTAATCTTGGTATATTTTAAATTCATCTGATCTATGGGAAGATATCAGTGAGAAGCTAGATATTTAAAACTGAATTTCAAAGTAGAGGTCAGGGCTGCAGATACAAATAAAAGCATTATGAGAAGAGAGATGATATAGAAGGTCAGTGGCTGGATAAGAGAGCAAGGTGACAATGTAGATAGAGAAGAGGCTCAGAGCATCTTAGGGTCCTTGAACATAGTAAGACCCACTCAAGGGAAAGGGGTAGCAAAGAAAACAGAAGAAACTATCAGTAATAAAAAAGAAACCACAGGAGAATTGTCTGTAATATATGTCTTGCCAGTATGTGCACCAGCTGAAAGGGAGCAAATCTTTCTCCCACAAAAGCTAAGAATTTTATGAAAGCCTTGTGATCACTTTAGAGCTCTGTCTACAATGTCTTGGACACTCCTGCCTTCAAGAGGTGGAGATTAACTCACTTCCCCTTGAGAGTCAGTTGAACTTGCTTACTCATTTCTAAGGAATTAATGTATTAGAAAGCGGTGTATTATAAGGCTACTTAGCAAAGATAAGAGACTCTGGGGACACCTGTATTGTTGTTGTTGATATATATTTTCCAGTCAGAACCAACTCATAGCTGATCCTCCAGCAGTTTTGAGAGGCAGTAAACCACAGGAGAGGAAAGGGCCCATCTTTCACCCAAGAAGCAGCTGGTGGATTTGAACCATAAGCCTTTGAGTTAGCTTGCTTCTCCATTTTGGACAAAACTCCACATAACTTGAATGTTTTCCAGGAGCTATTAAGTCAACCTGTCCCATAAACACCCCATATGGCAGAGCAGAACTGTCCCATAGGGTTTTTATAGTTGTAATCCACTTTGTAAACAACATGCCTCTGGAAACGCTATGAACTTTGATAAGTGTTGATAGCTATAGAAAGGCTTCAGGCCTTTTGTTCATAGGGTTACTATGAGTCATGCTCAACTCAGCGAAAATCAACAACACCACCACCACAATCATTACAAAAGCAAATCGCCAAACTGTCACTATATGTTGTTGTTGTTATGTGTCATCGAGTCACTTGTGACTC
>NW_006399772.1:25561620-25564168 GCF_000299155.1 Elephantulus edwardii
CCACACTCTTCTCCAGCACAACAGCTCAAAGGCATCAATTCTCTTTCTATCATCCCTATTTGTTGTCCAACTCTCTGATGCATAGCATGTAATTGCGAAGACTATAGCCCGGATCAGGCACACCTTAGTCTCCAGCCTGACGTTGCTGCTCTTCAGTAGTCTTGAGAGGTCCCTCGCAGCTGAATTTCCCAAAGCAATTCTTCTCTTGATTTCCTGGCTGCTGGTACCAAGGGTGTTGACTGTAGACCCAAGTAAACTACAACAGTTAACTATCTCAATCTCTTCACCATCCATCCTGATGCTGCCAATTGGCCCAGTGGTGAGAATCTTTGTTTTTTTGATGTTGAGCTTCAATCCGTATAGGAGTCCTTGACCTTCTGCAGCAAGTGCTTCAGGTCCTCCTCAGTTTCAGCAAGCAGGGTGGTGTCATCTGCATAGTAGATGACATAATCGTGTATACTGAAAACCCCAAAGACTCTAAAAAAAGCTATTAGATATAGTTGATCAATTTAGTAGCATGGCAGAATGTAAGATAATATAAAAAAAATAGTTAGATTTCTTGACAGAACCAAAGAAAATGGGAAAAGAAAACTAGAAAAACAATACTATTTACAATAGTCTGCCATAAAATTAAATACTTAGAAATAAGTCTAAGTAGTGACCCAAAGGACTTTGATAAGGAAAACTATAAAATATTATTACAAGAAACAATAAGAGGCCTAAATAAATAGAAGAATATTCCCTGTTCATGGATGGGAAGACTGAACATTGTAAAAATGACAATTCTACCAAAAGCAATTTACAGGTTCACCACAATCCCAATACAGATACCAAATTCATTCTTCAAGGAGATTGAAAAGCCTCAACAAACACCTATTTCTTCCGGTTTCATTTGGAAAAGAAGGAGACTCAGAATAAGCAAAACTCTTCTGAAAAACAAAATGAAGTAGGTGGCTTCTTGCTCTCTGATCTGAAAATCTACTACACAGCCATAGTAATTAAAACAGCATGGTATCGATACAACTCAGGAATATAGATAAAAAGAATAGAAGAGGGAATCTAGAAATCAACACACCAGCTTATAGTCAACTGATAGTTGACAACATAAAATTAAAAGCCATTAAGTGGGGAAATTACAGCATTTTGAACAAATGGTGCTCATAGAACAGGACATCTACCCATAGAAAACTGAAACAGTATCGACATTACACATCATACAAAAACAAAACAAAATCACAAACCAATTCCAGGTGGATCAGAGAACTACTGGGAAAATCATAAAGATCTTAAGAGACAAAATTAGAACAAATTTAGATGCTCTAGACTATGACATAAGCTTGCAAACATAGTAAAAATTACACAACCCAATCACAAAATGGGAAAAAGACATATTAAGACTCTTCACAAAGGAGGACAGTTGGACGGTCAAGACAGACATGAGGAAATGTTCAAAATCACTAGCACAAAGATAAAAATCAAAACAACAATTAACTACAGTAGCAAAGTTTAATGACATACCAAACAATAAATGTTGGAAAGGATGCAGAAAGATTAAAAATCTAATACACTGCTGATGAAATTAAAAATGGCACAAGCACTCTGGAAGGTAGTTTGGAATTTGCTCAAAAAGCTGAACATAGAAATCCCACATGGTCAAGCTATTCCATTGCTAAGAATATATTCTAAGTAAGTCAGAACTGAAATATGACCAGACATATGTGTATCTATGTGCATAGCAGCATTAGTCACAAAAGTAAGAAAATGGAAACAGCTCAACCGCCCATCAGCAAACATGGATTGAGAAATTGTGGTCCATCCAGGCAATGGAATACTATGCAGCACTAATGAGCAATAATTTTTTGAAATATAATTTTTGAAATGCTGTATAACATAGGAGAGTCCAGAGAGCATTATGCTGACTGAAATAACTCACTCACATAAAGACAAATACTGCATAAATTCACTACTGTGAAAATAGAAAGATAATGGAGGAAGATATGCAAAAATGTTCACAAGGGGAAGGAGAAAAGAGGAGAACAGAAAAGGGGGAAGGAGGAAAAATCACTGGGGTAGCAAATGTTGGTGAATGGGGGTGGTAAAGGAATGGGAAAGGTTCAATAGGGACTTGGAAAGATGGGGTGATACTAAGTATATATCAGTGACAATTAATGACATAAAATATAACATGTGAGTGATTACATAAAACACCGTGTACATGAATGAAACACAATGTATAAGAATAATTGCATAAAACACAAAATACATGCTGGGCGGGGCTGAGGGGGAAGAAGTCAAGAATTGCCAGGACTGCTCATGGATTCAGGTGTCTGTTCAAGCACAATCAGGAAAAGCTAAGACATACTGAGATCTCCAAGCAACACAGATGCTGAAAGAAGTAAGAACCCTGCTCAGAGAGAGAATCTTTCCCTTGAGCTGGCTCCCTAAACATTAAGATAATAAATTTGGAGAGAAGAAAAGAAAAGAAAGAGAAGAGAAGAGAAGAGAAGAGAAGAGAAGAGAAGAGAAGAGAAGAGAAGAGAAGAGAAGA
>NW_006399772.1:25564418-25576396 GCF_000299155.1 Elephantulus edwardii
TTCTGCATTAATTGGTATTTTTGAAAATCAAACACAGCCCCTTAGAGGTCAGTGCCAATAGTCTACATTTTTCATAGAATACTCTCGAAGTGGATTACTTTAAATCTTTTCAGATATCCCTGCAATTGGAAGATCAAGGTCAAAGGAACACACACTGGATAAAGAGAATAAAGAGGTACCCAGAACCTCTCAACTGTGAGACTTATAAATAAACCCAGTCTTTTAAGCCGTAGTTTCTGCATCCCTAAATTCAAGTTAAAAGTCTCCCAATCTCAGGGACTGATAACAACATTTATAAAGTGAAGCATGTGAAAATTAATTTTAAATTACACTGTTTAGGAGCTATTATACGAATAATACTTAACTGACTGTTTTTGGCAGGTTGATGAGAACAGGTGGACAGACGTTCCTGAGCTTTATGATACAATGTATCTATTCAAGTGAACCTGAATTTTCCTTTTCCAAATTACTCCCACTGTACACAGTCTCAACACATCTATTCCAAGACATGCATTCCTACCTATGTGCCTCCTGATTAATTCAACATTTGTTTTTTCATTGATTATTAAGAGCTTATTATTTCTCCTTCCCCCTTATTTAATTTTTACTGCAATTTATATGAGTTTACAAAACATTTGGTTATCTAATTATTCATACACATTTTGTTCTTATAGCTTTTTTAAACTTTTTTGTGTCTTTTTAAAAAAGTTATTTTATTAATTTTAATGAACATTTACAGAGAGTTTGGATTTCCATTCATTCATTGTTGCACTTTTTTCTCTTCCCCCCCTCCGCCCACGTTCACTCCTCTCTTCGAAAAGCAAAAGATTAATTCCTTCATTGATATACAATCCCCCCACCCCACACCCCAAGTGCACTCCACTATGCAACCTTAGTTCTGGATTCCCGTGATGACCATAATACCCTATCATATATTGCTTTTAAATTGTTCTCTCCCTCATCTGTTTCAATGCAGTATACATAATTTATCCAGTTTTTCTCAGTCTTACCCCAACCCAGATGTCAGTCCCATTCTACAACAGTGGCACTATGTAATATTTGTTTTTTTGTGACCCTGGAGGACATTACGCTGAGTAAAATATCATTTTTTTAAAAAACTTTCTCCACCAACTCCCAGTGTTGTCTCCTTTTTCATCCTTCCCTTCCCTCTTTGGATATTTATACACATCTTACTAGTTATCCTTCTATTTTAGAAGTAATGGTCTTATTCACTATTTGTCTTTATGAGATTGAGTTAGTTCATTCAGTATAATGCTCTGTAGCCTCCTCCAGGTTATGAACAACTTTATTAAATTGTTGATCCTAAGTGCTGCATAGTATTCCATCACGTGACTGTATCACGGTTTCTCAATCCAGCCATTTGTTGATGGACATTTGAACTGTTACCCTGTTCTTGCTATTGTGAATAATGCTGCTGTGAGTGTTGCTACCATCAGAGAGGATACAGCCACCTTTCTCCTCTTTTAATATTTTGTGTTTGCTTTCTTTTATATCTGCATTCAAAAGACAATCTCAGAATACTTGCAGCGTCTTAGTCAGGAGATGGCATACATCGAGCATAGATTTCTACTCCCATTACTCTCTAATAAACTCACAAAAAGAATGAAACTGGCAGTCCTCAGATTACAAGCAAAATTCCTCCTTAACTCTAGGTTGTTAAGTGGTATTGGCAAATGAGTCAGAAAAGGTACATTGATTTATTTTTTATCTTATTTTTCCACAAAATAGAAGACTCTTTGTGGAGTGGCACATAACATGGTGGGCTGCTAACTGACTGGTGGGTGGTTCAAATCCACCAAGCATCCCACTGGAGATGACAATCCCCGAAACACATTGTGAGTCCTATTTGACACTTATTGGCAATGCGTTTGATTTGGTCTTTAGTTCAGGAAAATACTGAAAGACTTTCTTTTAAGCATCACTTCTTCTTTGAACATCATTGTAACCTTTTAGAAATGTGTTCTGTTCTGCAAACATACTTTGTTATAGTTGTTATGTACCACCGAGTTGGAACCAAATCATAGCTCACTCTCCACTGGGTGTCCGGAGGTAGAAAATTACATGGAAGTAGATTGTTCAACTTTCACCTGGGGAAGAGTTGGTGGATTCAAAATGCATGCCTTTGGTTTGACAGTGCAACTCCTTACCACTAGGCCACCAGGAGTTCTTTTGTAACTGTTAGCTTCATCAAAATTATTTAAGGTTTGCCATCAACAAACGAATGGATGGAGAAGCTTTGGTATATTCACACAATGGAAATGGGTGAGCCAAGAAGACATTATGCTGAGTGAAATATCTCAGTCACAAAAGGATGAATATTGCATAGGGTCACTATTGTAAAATGGGACTGACATTGAGGTTGAGGGAAGACTGAGGAAGAGGAGAAAAATAATGTATACTGCATTGAAACAGATGAGGGAGAGAACTGTTTAAAAGGGACATATAATTAGGTATTATTGTCATGACAGGAGTCCAGAATGAAGGCTGCACAGTGGAGTGGACTTGCGGGGAGGGATTGTAAAACAATGAAAGAATTTTTCTTTTCATTTTCAAGGAGAAGAGCGAACTGGGGGTGGAGGGGGTGAGCCGGGAGAAAAGCGCAACAATGAATGAATACAAATCCAAAGTCTCTGTAAACTTCTATTGAAATTAATTTAAAAAATTATTTAAGGTTTGAAAAAAAATGTAAGCATGAAATATTTTGAAAATAATGAAAAATAAAAATAAACAACAACTGTGTTCACACCATTACTAGCCAACAAATGTTAATATTTTGCCTTGTTTCAAATCTTTCTCTTGCTTTTAAGGAAAGAAGCATTATAATTACAGATGAAGTTATGAATTTGTTTTATTCTTCTCTTTTCATATTCAAATGATTGTTATCGTTGAGTGACTTCAAACTGACTCACAATGACTCAGTGAAAACTGGTTGTGAACGCTGCCCTACCCTGTTCCGTCCTTGTCTGTGCTGATGCAGTGGGGCCACTGTCACAGAGACAGATGCAACCCTTCTTGTTGAGGGTCCACCCCTCCTTCACTGATCCTCCTACTTACCAAGCATGACGTCCTTTTCCAAGAACTGGCTGCTCTAACAATATGTCCTAAGGATGTGAGACATCCTTGCCCTTACCATAGGTACTGATTTTGGATCACCTTAGATTTGGGATCCATATAAGGTAAAATCCTTGACAAAGTCAATCTTTTCTCAATCTATCATGATATTGCCTAGTGGTTTGCTTGCTGTTGAGAGGTTACCCATGTTGAAGGCTCTATTCTCCAATCTTCTGCAATAAGAGTTTCAAGTCCTCTTTTACTTTCTATGGCCATCTAAGATTGTGCCATCTGCATAACACGTGTTATTGATACATCTCTCTCTAATCCTGACACCACATTCTTCTTCATATATTTTGGCTTCTTTATTTATTTGCACAACATACAGATTGACAAGGTATCAAGAAAGATACAATCCTGGCACATATCTTTACTGATTTTAAACCATGCATTGTTCCCTTGTTCGGTTCAGATAACTGCTTCTTGGTTTGTGCATGGCTTTCAAATGAGAAGTTAGGTGTACTGGTGTTTCCATTATTCTCAGTATTAGGCATAATATGTTATGTTCTATACAGTCAAATGCCTTTGCATAGTCAATAAAACTTACATTTAGTGTATAGTAAATAAGCAAAAGTAGATATTTGATAATGGCTAATTGATATGTGTACAATTTATGTACCTCCTCCCTTGCGATTATTGCCTCTGAAAACCCTCTGGGTCCCACTGGAGGGTCAGCAAACACCACCACCACCACCACCACCACCACCACCACCATGTATGGAGGCCCTGGGAGGTGCAAATGATTAAGCACTTGGCTATAAATCAAAAGATGAGCAGTTCAAACCCACCTAGTTGTGCTGCATGGAAAAGGCATAGTGACAGCTTTATGAAGGGTCACAGGCATCAAAAACATTTTGGAGAAAAGTCCTCCTGTGACACATATCAGATCACCATGAGCTGGAATTGACTGAATTTTTGTTAAATCAGAACAGATATGGATAGCAAGGCAGCCTGCAATGCAAGAAAGGAAAACTTGAGTTCTTGTGAACAGAATCTTAACTTGAATCAATAACTTTTTAAAAACAGCAAAACCTCTCTCATGGCCACGGCGTCATTTCCAAACCAGCGTGGTCCTATGGAGAGTTACAATTTCACAGTCAGTTCTGACACGTGGACCAGTTCACAGACATTAGGCCCCTTAAAAGGAAGAAGAACAGGATTTTCGGGAGAATATCCTTGTCATACCAACACAAGTAGTTTGCGCAAATCCCCCCCCCACCCCCGAGCTACTTGAAAGTAGTGGTCACACACTAGTGCAGGTTTTGCACTACACAAAGAGAAATGCCTGGGCTTTGTAGAGATTACAGAATTGACCCTATACTAACACTTATTCCTGGAGCTTCAGGATGCCTCTGGGGTCCAATATCAGAGGAGGAGCTTATTATGAAGGACAGCAATATGCGCTAAACAGATTTAATAACTCTTTGCTATAATGATGCCAGCGAGGGAATTTTAAAGTTGAAATCCACAGTGGATATGTGAATGTATGAACTCTCCCGTGCCCAGCTATGAAGGTTTAGAGCACAAATCTTACACTCAAGAAGAAAAAGCCCCACTTGCCTGCACTGGGAGGACTATGAAGTGCTGTTGTTTGTATTGTGAGTTGCCTTGAGTCATATATGAGTCATAATAACATGGAACCTCTTTGGTTTCTTTCTTATTCATTTTTCAACTCTCGCATGCATCAGAAGTAATTGAAAAGAACAGGACTTGCAGTAGGCATAGCTTAGTAATCAAAGTGGCATCTTGCTCAGATGGATCAAATCAAAGTCATTGAAAGAGGCCTTCATTTCAAAAATTGCAAAATCACAAATGTTATTCCAGAAGCTAGAGTCACCATGAAAGTTGAAAGATTAAAGGATACAGATCTCTGTTACATTCCCATTTAGATGTCCTGTGCAATCTCTAACGGAGACAGATCCGGAAGAATTATATGGACTCTCATAAACATAATCAGATGGGGATGACAGTTCACAATTGTTGAGATGTGGTCTATTCCTGTGAATGCAATCTGCCTTCCTCTCATCCCTCCCAGACCAAGCAGGCATACAGACCATCAAAAACAATTTGCTTTTAGGTAGCAAGCATGCTTCTAGGTTATTGTTGTTATATCCCATGGAGCTGCTTCCAATTCTATACACAGCAAAATAAAGCACTTCCCAATCCTCCCACATGGTCACAAGAGTCGTCAAATCTGAGCTTGCTGTTGTACCCACTGTCAACCTCTTTTTCATTGACTCTATAGTACATAATGGTACATAACAATGGTTAAGGAATTGTGCTGCCAACCGAAAAGACAGGTGGTTCAAATCCACCAGCTGCTCTATAAGAAAGAGAGGGGGCAATCTTCTCCAGTGCAATTCATGGCCTCAGAAAACTCACTGAGTCAGCTGCTGAAGATTGACTGTCAATCAATTCTGACGCAACAGCAATGCATTGAGTTGAATGCTCAGGATACCTTCAAGTGTTCTGTTTAATTTTTGATAGCTTTCTGGTGTCCTAGACTCGTGCATTCATGACAGTTATACACATCCATTGACAATGAGAAACATAGACTGTATACAGGATGAATTTAGGAAACTTGGAAGTTGTCAAGAATAAAATGGATTGAAGATATCCTGGGCACTAATGAACTGGAGTCAGACATTTTTTCATTGAACAATCATATGGTTTGCTATGCCAAGAATGACAAATTAAAGAGGAATGATGTTGCATTCATGATCAAAAAGAACATTTCATAATCTATCCCAAAGCACAATGTTGTCTGTGATAATATCCATGTGTCCACAAGGATAACCAACCAAGTTGATATGACTATTATTCAAATTTACACACCAACTACTATTGCCAAAGAGGAAACAATTGAGGGTTTGGTCAACTTCTGCAGTCAAAGATTAGTTAAACATGCAATGCAATCAAGATGCTTTGATAATGATGAGAGTTGCAATGTGAAAGTTGGAAATAAAAAAGAATCAGTAGTTGGGAACAATATGATCTTGTGATAATGATAACACTGGAGATTGCATAATAGAACTCTGAAAGAAAAGCAAATGACCTAGTCGTTGAGAATACCTTTTTCAACAACCTAAATGTTAATTATACATATGTACCTCAGCAGAGGGACTACAGAAGAAAATTGACTACATCTGTGGGAAGATACAATAAAGAAGTCCAATATCAATGGTACTGTAAAATAAAGGCCCTCAAAGTCACTGTTGCCTAGTCAGTTCTGACTCATAGAGACACTGCCATCCGATTTTGAGGCTGTAAACCTTTTTTTAAAAAATATTTTTTATTAATTTTAATGAAAATTTACAGAAACTTTGGATTTCCATTCATTCATTGTTCCACTTTTCTCCCTGCCTCCCCCCCCCCAATACACTCTTCTCTTTGAAAAGTAAAAGTTCCCTCATTGATTTACAATCCCTCCCCCCAAGTTCACTCCACTGTGCAGAGGTTGTAAATCTTAATGATTCTTCAGTGAGTTTTCAGAGGCAGTAAATCACCCAGAGATTGCCCAACTTTGGAGCAACTAGTGCATTTGAACTGGATGTCTTTAGGATTTCAGCAGAGTTACTACTAGTCCATTGGAGCTCTAAATAAGACAATGACTATTAACGTGGGGGTTTGTCAAAGGTTTATTTCTATCACAAAATGCAGTTCAATTATTGTATTAATAGGATCAAAATTGGGAGAAAGAGCTGGAAAAGAATGGATAGATAGTGAACACTGCACTGGAATGGATGAAAGAAAGGACAATTTGAAACCATGTAAATGACAATTACTGGCCTGGAGCAGAACAAGTATTGCAAGGGGAATTGAAGGAAGAGGGCAGGGAGCAAAATGTGTGTGCCTGAATGAATGAAAAATAATCTTTTTATAAGCCTTTGCTAAAAGGAAACAAAGAAACAAAACAATAAAATGAAGAGCTTAAAGAAAAAACCAAAAAAACCCAACCAGCCTTTTCCGGGATCTTGATTATCACACGATTTCACAAGACATAATCTTGAGCTATTATTTTTATAATAACACACTAATTGTACCTGAGATAAAGTACATTGGGATATAATTATGTTTAAGTGAAATTCATGTAGGTTTCCTTCACAATTTTCACCTGGGTCATTTAAAAAACCTGTGCTTTCATCCCCACAATTACTGCAACTCAAGTCCAACATAATCCTCACACAGCTCTGCCTTTTAATGTCTTCTACTATCAATGAACCATATGCTTCTGAGTGCTGTTTAAAGCATGGAGTCCAGTTTTGTTTTGTCTTCTTCATTTATCTTCATAACCCATCATTTTCCATTTCTCCTTTCTTCCTTCCTGATCCTAATACTTCTGGCATTGCCAAAGTGCTGTATTTCTTCATTGAGTTGTCCCATCTTCAGAAAACCTTGCTTTCAGTGTATTTTGCATACTTCTCAAGCTTTGTTGATGACACCAATATAGGACTCTGCTCCAGTCAGAACAGCCTCCTCCTTTCAGTGAGCACCCACTTTGGTTTATTTATAATCAACCTGATTGGAAATGTTCTTCTAACAATTTTCTCGTGAAACTATACGCTACCTCAAGTACAGTCTTTCCCTGGTCTGCCTGTTTTGCTGTCTCTGAAATCCTAGTTCTCTACTAATTCCTTTTGCACTAGTAGTCAGTGTTGTTTAGTTTGATTTACACTTTAATGAGCATCATAACCAGTCATCCAGGACACGCACCAAGCACTGCCTACCCACTCCTCCATTTGCCCCACTCCATTCAACTAAGCTGCCCATTCCTTAAGGACGGGATTACATTTTGCCTTTTCTCTGAACTTAAGCATGTCTACCCCAACGTATTCTACATAACAAATGCTCGTTGAATTTCACTAAATTGAATTGAATTGATCCCAAACTTGGCAAGAGAAAATAAGATGAATTCCAAGAAAAACTAGGAAAGAATAGAAGGAAATTAGGAACTATCATTAGACATCTTATTGTCAGGTTGCTTCCTATTGAGTCTCAGACAGAATAATAGCACATTGTACCTTCACCACAGTTATTCTCTGTGCCCCCCACACACCCCCAATTTTGTCAGAGCCTAGCTTTCCAGAGGAAAATAGATTCTTAAGCCATGCCTGTGTGAACTTAACAATACAAGGGCAGTTAAATTCTTGCACACTTAGTCTATAATATATAAAAGGTAATAGCCCGAGGCTTAATTTTGAAGTCTGCAAAATGCATCTATTTCTTTTTGGCTGGTAACAGTTGTAGTTACAGGACCATATGCCCCTCGACAAGCCTGTGAACAATGAATTAGAAATAAGGGGACGTTCTCTGCTCAGTCACTAACAGATGTCTTCTGCCTTTCCTAGCAGATCAATCAAAGGCAATTGTTTGTAGGCCTATGTTACTAACTTTTGTTTAAGAACGAGAAGGAATATGTTCTGGGATCACACTAGAGATGATCTGGAGGAAGAAGAAAAATCCATGGACAAGGGGAAGCTGGTGAGTCTGACGGCCTATTGCTGTGAGCCACTCTCGGACACACCAAAGGCAGGCTCGGCATTTGACTCGCTCAGCTCCGTACAACCCTCAGACCTGAGAAAGCGTTGTTGCTGTTGCTGAGTGTTGAAGGGTTGATTTGACTTAGCACGTGACAGACTAGAACGTCCACATAGAATCTTCCTTTTTTAAAGACTTTATATTGTGATTTGAGTGACAGTTTCTAGAGCAAACTAGTTTTCCATTCAACTATAATCCACATTTTGGTTTATGACATTAATTACAACCCGCTTTGCAACATAAATTTCCCAGTTTCTTTCCTATGAGTCTCATTTCCACTCACCACTTTATTCTACCCCTTTCTACCTTCTGAGCTTCATCCCCGAGCAGATGCTTCCCTTTTGATCTTGTATCGTTGACTGTTCCAAGGACTGACCGTCTCCCAGCTGTTACTATTCATGATTTAAGCCTAATTAAATTGAATCACAAGCTGAGTTAGGTCCTGGGCCTGAACAGTGCCTAAGGGTCACAGTCTCAAGCATTCTGCCAGTTTCTATCAGCCCACTAACAGTAGCCAATTTCATAATTCTGCGGGGTTTTTTTCACATTTTCCCTTCATTCTGTTCAGGATCCACCATTGTGACCCTGTGGTCAGCCATGACTACTGGGTACTGTCCAGTTCTTCTGGTCTCAGAGGCTGAGAGGTTGAAGTCTCAGTCATCTGTTAGTCCTTGGACTGTTTGATTCCACGTGCCCTTGATTTTCTAGTGATTAATTGCTGCACTTACATGGCCATTTGCAGGATTTCAAACCACAGTCACTAGTCTCCAAAGCAGGATGTATGTAGAGCTTTGTCTTTGTGAACTATGTTCTATGAATTAACTTTGCTGTTAATTAACTTGGATTGTGCACCTGACTGAAGGCATACTATTTTCTTAATCTTTATGGGAGAAATTTATCAGGTCTCTCAGTGGTCGGCAGTGAGGGAGTTCACAATCAGCCAGGTTGAAATTGGATAGATGAAAGAGTCATTTTGAAGAAAGGAAGGAATTTAGAGACCCGTCTGGGCGTGCTGATGCCCATGCAGAAGCAGGTGGCTCTTCCGTGGAAGGAAGCAGGCTGAGGATACTTCATCACCAAAGGAGGCAGATGAGGGCTGCTGTTGTTAGGTGGCATCAAGTTGAGTACAGCTCATAGTGACCTTGTGAACAATAGATCTGAGCACTGTCCTATCCAATGCCATCCTCATCATCTCTGACACACTTGAGTCCATTTCTGCTATCACTGCATTAATCCATCTCTTCAAAGACGTTCTTCTCTTTTGCACACGCTACACTTTTCCCAGCATGGTATCCTTTTCCAAGGAACAGTTCTGTCTAACAACAAGCCCAAAGTATGTGAGATGTTGCTTTGTTACCCTTACTTCCAAGGAGCATTCTGGCTGCACTCTCTCCAAAACATATCTGTTTATTCTTTGGCAGCCCATTGGATATTCAGTACTCATTCTCAATGCCACAACGCAAAGGCGTCAATTCTTCTGTCATCCTTATTTATTGCACCGCTTTCAGATGCATAGCAAGTGAGTAAAAATTCCTTGGCCCGAATCAAGCGCATCTAACACCAATTAATGAAATTTATTTACCCCACCTGACTCCCTTCTTTTGTAAAATGGCAGTTTATGATGCCTGTAGGTGGAAAATTATGAAGAGCAGAGAAAACACGGATAAAGCAACCCATGGAACAGCACGTGTGTGTCACATAACTGGCACCCACGCATGTATAAGATAAAGAGTGATAGCAGTCACCTAAAAACAACTGGCGTCATGGAATTGATTCTAACTCATGGGACCTCCAAGTGTGTTAAAGCATAACTGCGCTCCATAAAGTTCTCAATGGTTGACCTTTCAAAGTAGACTGTCAGCCCTGTGTTTGGATCTGCCTCTGGGTGGACTTGAACCACTAGTCTTAAAGTTAGCAGCACAGTGCACTGAACACTTGTGCCACCCAGGGACTCCAGCCACAGCCTGACATAAAAGAACACAAATAGGCAACTGGACACAGCTTTCAAGGTGATATCAAAGAGCCACACACTTGGAGTTGTACATTGTGTTTGGCTGTGAGGGAAAAAATCAACACAGTTCACAGGAAAGATGCATCTACTTGAGAAGCAAGGCTGAGAATAAGAGCGCGCCGAGTGACGCATCGTCACAGCTGGCAGGACTTTTTTTAAGGAAGTGACTCCTTTCGCCACAGGAGACTTGGTTGTGTATTCATTTCTCATTTCTTTACCTCCCCTGGCTCGTCAGCAGGAGCGGGAGCTCAGACAAAAGGAAAGAGCTTGTAGCATCCTGTTTTAAGATTCTCCTCATACAGCATTTGGTTCTCAGCCCGTGTTCTGTCAGGCTTCCGGAGATGGGAAAGCAATGCATAAAAATTCTCAGGCACAGCAGTGAACTCTCTGGAGCTCTGGACCGGAATTTACAGTCGCCTGTAGACATCTCCATCTGTAAGCCCTACAGTCAACGCCAACTCACCACGTCCCTCGCCCAATTCATTACCTTCCCGCACGCCTGAACCCCTCCATAGGAGTCTAGCTAGGCTAGTACCACTGCCAACCCTCCGTACAGAATCTAGACATTTCAATTCCTTTCTTTCTTGGCCACACTCCCTAAGTCAATTCTATGTCAATGTTTGTGGCTCCAATCGGTTCGAATGTTCTATCAATTCTGTTTAATGACTGGGAAGGTGTAATTTGAAATCAGTTACTCTACTAACACAAAGATGGTGACTTTGTGAAAGTTCGAATCCACCAGCGACTCCAAGGGAGAAAGAGAGGCAATCTCCTCCCACCTGAATTACAGCCTCTTGAAAACTCCCTGAAGAGACACCTGTGGGTTAGTTTGGACTTGAATGACAATGAGTTGTGTTGTGTTTCTTCCATCCTCTCCAGGTAGGTCCATGGCAATCGCCATCTAGCAAGTCCCACCTGTATTCTACAACTCTAGAATGTTCCATTAACCTAGGCTACCCTCGTAATGATGCCCTACTCTTGAGAGCTGGGTGATTAGTATACTCATCCCTCCGTTTCCAAGTTTTCACTTGTCCAATCTCATTAATTTTCTGAAACACAACTGTTATTTTTTTCTAAACGGTTTCGGGGACATATTGACCCTTACTCATTATCTCACAGCTGACAAATTCTACCCATTTTCTTTTCTCTAGTATCCTTTTAATCATTCTCCCATCTATCTGTTGTTGTTGTTGTTATGTGCCGTCAAGTCGTTTGCGACTCATAGCGACCCTATGTACAACAGCCCTAAACCCTGCTCTATCTTGTGCCACTCTCATTGCCTCTGACACACCCATCC
>NW_006399772.1:25576521-25596209 GCF_000299155.1 Elephantulus edwardii
TGTCCAAAGTATGTCAGACGAAGCCCCAGAATCCTTGCCTCCAAGGAGCAGCCTGGTTTAACCCTCTCTAGGATGAATCTGTTTGTTTTCTTGGCAGTCTCTAGCCAACATAAATGATAAGTTGTGCCCCCAAAGTAATTTACACTTTTTAACCTCAGAGTGGTGGCTCATGGAATGGTCTCCTGATCCTTCTTGAAGGTCAGCTCCTCAGCATAGGAGTCTTGATTCCACTCTTCTGACTCTTACTCAGCCCCACTAATGGCATTTGCTTGTATTTATTTCATCTATAGTTGGTCTGTGTGCTTCTCATTAGTGTTGGGCTAACCAATAAGCAAAGTCACTATGGGCTTTGGTGTTTCTTGCTAACTTAATCGGTGGAAATGCTAAAAAATAAGGACATAATTTTAAAACGAAAATATGCCTGATCTCAAGCCATAGTATTTGCAATTGCTTCATATGCATCTGAAAGTTGGACAATAAATAAGGATGACCAGAGAACTATCAATGCCTTCGAGTTGTACCGAATATCCCTTGGACTGCCAAAAGAACAAACATTGTCTTAGAGGAAGTACATCCAGGGTACTCCTTAGAGGCAAGGTTGGTGATGCTTCATCTCATTTATTTTGGGCACATTATAAGGTGGGCCAGATCTTGGGAAAAGTCATCATTCTTGGGAAGGGAGAAGGTCAGGGAAAGAGAATATGACCCTCAAGGAAGTGGACTGGCACAATGACAGTAACAATGAACTTGAGTGTGGCAGAGATGGTAAGGATGGTTTATGGACAGGTAAGGATAGCAAGGATAGGCCAAGGTTCAGATCTGTTGTTCAGAGTTGCTGAATAGTAGTTAACTTGACAACACCCAGCAGCAATAACTATCGGTAGTGCAACGCCTAGCAACCATAACTATAGGTAGTGGGCAAGTTCACGTTTTTCACTCCATCATGTGAAACTGTTCACTGCAGATTGCCCAGTAAACACAAGAAAGCCAGGCTTACTATTTTTTGGGCAATTTGTCCCTGACTCTTAACCCTTTCCTCAGTGCTTGAGATCAGAGACCTTATCTTACTGTGATTATAAATCTCCATACAACATTGGATTGATTGTTACCAGCCTACAAATAATCTAGAATTTTCAGTTTAAAAATGGTGACTCTACAAAAGAGAACTTTATAAAATTCCCACAGAAACCATTAACAATTTTATTTGCAATGTACCCAAACAGTGAACTCCCTCAGCTCTCCCGCATTAAGTACAGTTTTTAGAGTCCCTCATGGTTTTATTATTCCAGGTGCATGGCTACCATAAGCAGTCTTTGTGGACCATTGCTATAAACGTCATTTGTTCCCATTAAAGCCAAGTATATCATGTATAGGGTAATTGTCTAAATTTATGTTGACTATTCTAGAAGGTAGTAAATCAGGTAATATATCAAAATACCTGAAGCCTGAAAATGCAAAAATCAACTTGCATTTTATAAGCTGAGGATATTTCTTAAGCTCAACACACTGTGAATTTGTTCTTGCATCTATAAGACACCTCAATAAAGAAGTTTGGCCATTAGTTAAATAATCCAGCTAAAAGTCATAATTATCACAAGGAGGTGATTGTGGTGCTGTAGAAGTGTCTTGAACTTACTATGGGCCACCAAGAACACAAATAGCTCTGTCTTGGAGAGAGTGAAACCAAGTTTCTCCTTGGAGGATAGAATTTTAAATCTGTCTCACATACTCTGGGCACGTGTCCAGGAGGGACCGATCCTTGGAGAAGTGCCTTATATTTGGAATGGTGGAGGGACAGCATTGTAGAGGAAGACCCTGGATGAGATGAATTACTACATTAATTGGGGAAATGGGGATAAGTGTGTCAAGAGTCAGTAAGACTGGCTAAGGAGAGGGCGGGCTTCAGAGCTGTTGTACACGGGATCAACATGAGTTGCAGGTGACTCGATGGCACACAAGAATTTAGGAGAACAAATAAAATAGATAAGCATGTTTCTTAATACTAATGCATCACTACATTAGCACTCATTTAGAGCAAAAAGCCAAATTTGAAAAGAAAATGAGCATCTTTATAACTTTTTCAAGTGAAGTCACACACTCCATAGTCAGCCAGAAGTTTGGAAATCATTATTAACACCTTACTCAATCCTTTTTTTTCCTCTCAACTTTCTCTCCATGATAGTCTGCTCAAACGGTGAAAGTCTTTACGTTGTTGTTTCTGCTGCTATGTACCCTGGAGTTGGAACTGACAACTGACTCTGAAGCAGGCTTTCAGAGGCAGTAAATTGCACTGGAGGGGAATACCCACCTTTTTCCCATCAAGCAGCTGGTGGATTCGAACCATGTGCCTTTGGGTTGGCAGTGAAATTTCTTGCCACTAGGCCACCAGAATTCTCTGAAAGTCCTTTTTAGTATATAAAAAAAATGTCACAGACAAATTATTACTCTCCAGAAAATATTTATTGAAACTTGTATTTTCTTTCAATATTCTGACACACATATTACCCAAAATACAGTAAAATGCACTTTTCCCATTTCAAATAAATATATTTTACTCTTGTAAAAAAATCTAATAATCTGTGCAGTTTGCCACAGTATTTTAGTCAGTGAAATAAAGCAAAAAAGAATCTCTAGTTCAACTAGATTATTGCTTATTTTAGTGATTCTCATAACATGTTGCTGAAGAAAAGAAACACTATTCTCTGTAGGTGTAAATTCAGACACAGAGACTCTTATTTCCTATCTGGGGAAGCAAAGATACGTTTCTCTAAAAAGCGTTTAGTGTCAACAAGGGTTTCCGTTTTGGAAACGTATCATATTGAAATCTTTGTTGAATGAATTAATTTATGTATAAACTTTCTTATTAATACTTCCTAGAGACCAGACTACACACTGAGTAATAATGATTTATCACACTGGTATTTATCACACATATAATTTTTCCTATTTATCACACCAATAAATCTTTCAAAATTAGTGGTTAAGTATTTAAAGTAACAAACAGTTATGTATGTAATATATAAACCCAAGACAAAATTTCAAAGCTCTTTTAACAGAAAAGGCTAAAAATGGTGTTTATAGGCCAAATTTATATGCTATTCTTAACATTAACTAATGAAATCTACTGAATTGTACAGACATCACACAGACTCTAATATACACATAGATCCCTGATCAGTTTAAGACAATGTGTTAGTGTCTCTTTCAAGTGGTAGTAGTATTTTAGTAACCAACAACCAACAAATATCACATTTAAGTAGTTGCCAACTCTTCTTTTTTCTTAAGCATAAAATATTTACCTTCAAAAGAACATATCACTAAATAATAAAGGTCATTAGTACTGTCCAACTAGTTTCGTCAGCAGTTAATTGGTACTTACACATCAACAAACCATGGAAGTCAACCAAACATCATTGTAGCTCTAATCACTCCACAGCACTTTCTGCTTTCTTAAATACAGAAATACCATCAGAGAGAAAAACCACCAGCCGAGGTGATCTCAAAGCATAACTGTATTCTATAAAAATCTTACATGAGCGATAAAGTGAGTATTAGCTCTTAGATTGTGTTGTTGTTGTTGTTGTTAAGTGCCATCGAGTCGCAGGGGACTCATAGCGACCCTATGAAGGGGAGCCCTCAATGCTACCCTTAGATTATAAAGGGTTTTCACTGTACAACCAGGTGATGACTTATAATACAAAACTTCTTCCTCTTCATTTTAAAGGGTAGACAACTACATGCCGAAGCATTCTTAAATATAAATGGCAACATTTGCAACATTTATATTTCTACACATTTCTGAAGCAGAGAAGTGTGTGCTTAAAAACTCACAAGTCCAACTGAACAATTTTACGATTCCTTTCTTTGATGTTCTCTATAATTCTTCCATTTCAAAGTGTGTATTAAAGCTGTTGGCCATCGATGTATGTTCAAAGAACCTCGACAGGCTGGGTTTTAACAGCTCTACTGAGTGACAGGACAAGTGCTGAGAGGTGTCATTCTTCAAGGACATCATTTGGTCTGGCCCAGGCTCCCTTCGGTCATAGTACAGTGCCCAGAGCAGCGTAATAGTGAGAATCATCGCCAGGATTTGTGTCACTCCAATGGAGATTCCCAGAAACCTCAGCACCTGCAGCTGTTTGGTTCCTCTCAAAAAGGAATACATTTTCTTCCCACAACCCTGCAAAAGAAATAACATGGTTAATATTACCATGGGTGCATTACATAAGGCCCAAATCAGTGAAAATAACCAATCTGTATCAGTTCATGGAATCAAGCCATGTGATTCATAATGGCAGTGATTCCTAATGAGGAAAGACTGTATGATAAGTTGGAGGTTAAGATAGGTATGTGTCTCTGAAAACCTTGCCCACATGATTATGGGTAGATTCTTTCATGTAGCACAAAGGATACACATCTGGCTTCTAATGAACAAATCAGCAGTTCAAATCCACCAGCTGTTCTGTGGAAGAAAAGGCCTGGTGAACTGGTCCTATAAAGACCTGCAGTTGAGGAGACCATCTGAGGCAGTTCTACTGGTCCCAGAGAACGTCTCTGAGTTAGAATGGATTCTAAAACATCAGTCCTAGGTCTTCCTCACCACTATGAAACCAAACATCTAGACAAGATTCCTGTGGCGTTACGGTTACTGTACTCAACTGCAAATCAAACTGTCAACCGGTCTAATCTACCCTCGGACACACAGAGGAAACATCTATCATTCCACTGCTGAGAAATTAGCCATTGAAAACCCTATACAGTATAATTACTTAAATGTAAGAGTTCATTTACTTATTAGAATATTCCTTTCCTTGATGACACGGTATTTCCCCAGTCACTGTGCAAAGTCTTTTTAGAAACCGCTCCAGCGTTCATGGTCCTTCTGCATCCTCTGTAGTAAAGTGATTCTGTTGGAGCCCAAGTTTTCTGCTTATTTTGCACCAGTTTCTCTAATAATTGTAAAGAAGGTTTATACTTTTCAGTGTAACTGTGCTGTTGAAAAGCAAGACACTGTGTTCTTACAATTTATTGTACTATATGCAATCTGCTTCTGTTATGTGAATTCAAAGAGGAAACAGAAATACTAGGGTTCAAAATGGAATTGCATTTATCAAGGATCTTTTACTCAGAATAGCAAAGAACGGCATTACATTCATTTACTTTTCTCAAAACAGAATAACCCTGAGGTGATTTAACCTGAAGACGGTTTCTGCCTAAACACAGTTAACTTAATCCTAGGTTAAATGGAGCTCTGATGGTGTACTGTGTTATGGACTGGGCTGCTAAGTGAAAGGGAAATAGTTTGAATCTACCATTAACTCCATGAGAGAAAAATAGGCTGTCTCCATCTGCAGAGTTTTGGTGTTTTGGGGAGCTCACGGTTTTGGTTTTTTGGGTTTGTTTGTTTGTTTGTTTAACTTTATGTGAATAACTTCAAATAATTCCAAAGGCTAACCTACTTTATTTTCTGTGTTATTAAGATGCTAATGCTGAGTGATACATCTCAGCAAAAAAGGACAAATACTGCATAGTGCCACTGTTGTAAAACGAGACTGATATCAGGGTTGGAGGGAGACTGGGAAAGATGGGATAAATTATGTACACTGCATTTAAACATATGAGGGAGAGAACTTCTTAAAAGGGATATATGATTAAGTATTATTGTTATGATAGGAGTCCAGAATGAAGGCTGCACAGTGGAGTGGACTTAGGGGGAGGGATTGTAGAACAATGAAATAATTTTTCTTTTACTTTTCAAAGAGAAGAGCGAACTGAGGGGGAGGTGTGGACAGGGAGAAATGTGCAACAATGAATGAATGGTAATCCAAAATATCTAAATTTTCAATAAAAATAATAATAAAAATTTTTAAAAATCTAGAAAAAAAAAGATGCTGGTTAGTTATTATCCATGAATAATACCACTACCTCTACTTAAACACAAGCACTCATCGCCACATTTCCGGGAACCTATTTAAGGACGTGTCACAGGATTCCTCATTTCACTTGTGGAAATTAGACACTTGGAAATTATGCTCTGATCTGTTTCCAAAAACAGGTTTCTAAAATTGGGAGCACATCCATGGCTTCTCTGTATTCAATGTTCTCGGGCCACATCAAAGTCTTTTCAATGTGCTTATGAGATAAAGTAAAAATAAAATCTAACTGCCAGTAATTCCAGTATTGACATGTCCATAATTTTTGTAATTGATTTGTGTAGTAAATAGGACTGTTTAGTTGGAAATTGTTGAGTTCATCATCAGTATTATCTGTAGGCCTGTTCCTTCTAGAACTGAAGAACTGAAGATGGACAGCAGGCTCAGGAGTTCATAGGGTGTCAACCAGCCTGAGCCACAGCCCCCCACTGATAGTATTGCTCTGCAGGAAATAAGGGCGTCCATATACACGTAAAGGAACAGCCAGCAGTAAAAGTTACTGGAGGATATATTATTCTGTTAAGAATAGCTTTAACGAAACAGGTGCATGGAAAATGCAAAAGGAAAACCCTTATAATTATTTCTAAATAGACGGCCCAAAGCCACTGCTGTGAAATTGATACTGACCTAGATATTAATTAAATATAAAATCATATATTGCTAATTGCTTTATTTTCTTAAATAAATATCTTAGGGAGCTCTGGTGGCTAAGTGGCAAGAAGCTGCACTGCAATCCTAGAGATATGTGGTTCAAATCCACCGGATGCTCTACTGGAGAAGGAGGGGCAATCTCCTCCTGTACTAGTCAGATCCGGTTTGATGGTACACACAAAAGTAATACTACTACTACTACTAATAGTAAATAAAAAATTTAAAACAAATAAATGACTGTTATTGCTGTCATTGTTATTATTAGATACCATTCATCAAAGTCTGTATGTAGTATGTGTCCAGTGTTATGATGGGTTTCTTACGCAGTGCCTTAATTTACCATTCTGTCACTACCCTGAGATGCTGTTGCTGGACCACATGTCGTGCTGGCAGATGGCAGAGGAGAACGGACCCAGCAGGTTTCCGAGGCTCTATCTTTTTTGAGGCAGATCAACTGGTCTTTCTCCCAGGGACGTGACCTATCAATCTCTGCTGCCAGCAGCCAAGGGCTTACCTGTCTGCACCACAAGAGCAAGTAACTAGTATCAATCTATAAGAATACTGACCTTCACAAGTGGAAAAAGCCTGTAAACGCTCAACCCATATTTTTTTCCATGAATAACACACATCTTAAAATTGTAGTATTTAGTTAATGTCTGTTGCTGTTTTGCACTGTTAAGTCAGAACCAGCCCATAGCTGACCCTCCAGCAGGTTTTCAGAGGCAGTTAATAACACAGGAGGAGACTGCCAATCCTTCTCCCTAAGAGTGGCTGGAGGCCTCGAACTGCTTGCCTTCAGGATTGCAGCACAGCTTCTTGCTACTAGGGCATCAGAGATCCCTATTTATTTATTTAGTTAATAGGCTTTCGTATCATTAATATCACATGCAAGCAAGATTCTGCTGAAGATTATCCAAAAATGACTGGAGCACCACATCAACAGAGAACTGCCAGATGTGCAGGCTGGTTTTAGAAGAGGTTGTTGTACTAGGATTATTGTAGATAATGTTAGATGGATCTTGGTAGAAAGCAAAGAGCACCAGAAGAATGTCTATCTGTGCTTCATTAACTGTGCAAAGACTTTTGACTGTGTGGATCACAACAAGCTGTGGCTGACTCTGAGAAGAACGTGAATCCAAGAGCATTTGATTGTGCTAATGCAAAACCTACACTTGGACAAAGAGGCAGTCATCAGAACAGAACAAGGAGACACTGCATAGTTCAAAATCAAAAAGGGAGTCCATCAGGGATGTATTCTGTCTCTATACCTTTTCAATATGTATGCAGAACAGATCATCCGGGATGCTGGGCTGTACGAGGAGGAATGTGGCATTAGGATTGGTGGAAGATTCATCAACAACCTGAGCTACGCAGATGACACAACGCTGCTTGCTGAAACTGAGGAGGACCTGAAGTGCTTGCTGGAAAAGGTCAAGGACTGCACCATTCAATATGGATTGAAGCTCAACATTAAGAAAACAAAGATTCTCACCACTGGGCCAATTGGCAGCATCAGTATGAATGGTGAAAAGATTGAGATAGTTAACAGTTTTACTTTACTTGGCTCCACAGTCAACACTCTTGGTACCAGCAGCCAGGAAATCAAGAGACAAATTGCATTGGGAAAGTCAGCTGTGAGGGACCCCTCAAGAATACTGAAGAGCAACAATGTCAGGCTGGAGACTAAGGTGTTCCTTATCTGGGCTATAGTCTTCACAATTGAATGCTATGCATCAGAGAGCTGGACAGTGACTAGGGATGACAGAAAGAGAATTGATGCCTTTGAGCTGTGGTGCTGGAGAAGAGTGTTGAGTATACTATGGACTTCTGGAAGAACAAACAGATTTGTCCTGGAGAGGGGGAAGCGGGCTGCTTCTTGGAGGCAAGAATTCTGAAGCTTCATCTGACATATTTTAAACACCTTACAAGGAGGGACCAGTCCTTTGAGAGGGACATCAAGCTTGGGAGGGTGGAGGGACAGCGCAGGAGAGGAAGACCCTCAATGAGATGGATCGATTAAGTGATTGGGGTAATGGGAGTTAAGTGTGTCAGAGACAATAAGGTTGGTACAGGATAGAGCAGCATTTAGGGCTCTTATGCATAATGTTGCTATGACTCACAAAGAGACTCGACGGCACATAACAACAACAACAACAACAACAAGGTTTTAATATAAAATTAACTGAGCTGAGTCACTCACTAGCTCAATGATATGTGACAAGTCACTTTATGTGACAAGTCACTTTTATACGTCTCTTTTCTCATATGCAAAACAGAGATAATAATATTGTACTTTTTCAGAATAATGCTTTAATGAGAAATGATGTGAATGAAATAATGTCTATAGCAATCAATAACAACAACAATGTCTGTAAAATTATCCACAGAGCTATATAAATGTGTATCTTATAAAAATCCTTCATATACTTTTTTAATCAATGTGCTGGAGTTTTCAGCTCTTAGTGGTATTACATTGCATGCAGGGACTATCCTAAGAAAAATCTAGATATGATCATTTATTTGACTTTCCAATAGGCCTATAAAGTGAGTTATTCTCCTCTTTCACATGAGCAAAACACAAAGAAGTCAGAAACTTGCCCCAAAAGGGAACACTGCAGGTTTAAAATTGGGAAAGGGGAAAGGTGAGTGTCAGGGTTGTCTCCCTTCTCTATATCTATTTAATCTGTATGCTGAGCAAATTATTCGAGAAGCTGGACTCTATGAAGAAAAATGCAGAATTGGGATAGGAGAATGACTCATTAATAACCTTTATTATGTGGCTGACACAACCTTGCTTGCCAAAAGTAGAGAGCACTGAAGCACTTGCTTCAAAAGGTTAAGCTTTATAACCTTCAATATGGATTGCATCTCAATGTCAAACAAACCAAAAATCCTCACCACTGGCCCAACAGGATGGGGAAATGACTGAGACTATCAATGACTTCATCCTACTTGGATCTGCAATCAACACACCTGGGACCAGGAGTCCGGAAATCAGGAGATGTGTTGCACTGAGGAAGTCTGTAGTCAGGGCCTCTCTAAATTATTGAGGAGTAATGATGTCAGTTTGAGAACTTAGGTGTACCTGATTCAGGCTATTTTCAGTAACTTGCTATGTATCTGAGACTGGACAAGGAATAAGGACGACAGAAGTACTGATGTCTTTGGACTGTGGTGATGGAGAGGAGTGCTGAAGATCCCAAAGACTGACAAAACACAGACACATCTTAGAGGTGGTGCAGGCAGAGTGTCCCCTGGAGACAAAGCTGACGACATCTGTCTCACATACTTTGGGAATGTTGCTAGGAGAGGTTATTCTGTGGAGCTGGACATCATGTTTGGGTAGGTGGAGGGTCAGTGACAGAAAGGAAGACCCTCAACCCGGTGGGTTGACGTGGTGACTGAGACAATGGGCTTGAGCATGTCAGAGATTGTGAGGATGACACACGACGGGACAGTGTTCAGATCGGTTGCTCACTAGGTTATTCTAAGTCAGACTCAATTCAACAGCAACCAACAACAACAAAAGTACGATCTCAGGCTTAATCCTGGAGAGTGCACCAACAACTTCTGAAACATGCAGCTTCACCAGATGTAGCAGTCTGTATTATGCACATGACACAATTTTGGTTGCAGAAACTGCACAAGACTTGAAAGCACTTCGGAGACTACAACCTTCAATGCAGGTTACGTCTCAACCTCAAGAAAACAAAAATTCTCACCACTAGTCCTAAAGGAAATATCAGGATAAATGGAGAAAATACTGGAGTTGTAAAGGATTTTCTTTTACATGGATCCACGGTTAATAACCATGGTGGAGCAGTCAAGGAATCAAAAGATGGGTTGCACGAGGACAATCTGGTGAGAAGGAGCTCTCAAAAATCCTAAGGAACAAGGTTTAAAGATAGAAGTTTAATCCTTGACAATATCAATCAGAGTGATACTCTGGTTCGAAAGGCATGTTCCCACAAACAACATTTATCCTATGGACCAAGTGGAAGGTGCATTTGGAAATGTAAGGACTAATAATTTACACAGGCATCATCATTGAATGCACATCAAATGAAGGCCGGTGGGAAGATATGACCACCCAAATAGATGATGCAATGTCTGCAGCCAAACACAGAACTCTGGGAGCGGCACACTTAACAGAGAAAAGGAAATGCTATTTTATAAAAAGAGAAGAATGGAACCATGCATTCTAGAAGTCAGGGGAGGAGAACTTACCAATAGGATATGAACACAGCAGATAGAAACAGACCTTAATGCAATAAAGGTCTCCCTTGCTCTCTCCCCACCGGCCAGGACTAAAGACACCAGAAACAATTTGGGAGAATTACTGTTGTTAGGTTCTGTAGTGTCAACTCTGACTCCGAGTGAATAGGGAAGGAGAGTGAAGCCTTGCCCTATCCTAAACCCCCCTCCCAATCTATTGCTGCAATCACCTTGTCAATCCTTAACATCGGAAGCCTTCCTCTCCTCTTCAGACCCTCCG
The DNA here is from genome assembly GCF_000299155.1 of Elephantulus edwardii. Classification (NCBI taxonomy): domain Eukaryota; kingdom Metazoa; phylum Chordata; class Mammalia; order Macroscelidea; family Macroscelididae; genus Elephantulus; species Elephantulus edwardii. Next base: position 25,587,601 of record NW_006399772.1, read on the forward strand.
CCTTTCCCCTCGTGGTATTTTCTTCCAAGGACTGGTCCCTCCAACACACCCAACGTATGTGAGGCAGAGTTTCACCATCCTTGCCTCCAAGAAGCACCCTCTAAGACTACACTTCCTCCAAGACAGAGTTGTCTGTTCTTTTGGCAGTTACTGGAATACTCCGTCCTCTCCTCTACCATCACAATTCAAAGGCATTGCTTCTTCTTTTGTCATTTTTACTCACAGTCCAACTTTGGCAAGCATGTAAAGCAACTGAAAAGATCATGACCTGGATCAAGGACACCTTCATCTTTAAACTGTCATCCTTGTCCTCTAGCGTTTTAGATCTTCTTGACAGTATAGTTGGCTACTGTGATACATCATCTCATGTCTTCACTGTTGCTTCCTTCCCTGGATGGTGAGGAAGACAGGTAGTAAAATGCCGAAGCTGCCTCATCCTGCTGGGTACTGGATGAACCAGCACCGCTACTTAGGTCTCGGACCAGCTGGTCCATAAAAGGGAAAGAAGCTTTCACCATATTAAACCTATTGTATTTTGGGTCTGGTGGAATAATCTGGAGGGAGTTGTACTGCTAATGAACCACCTCTTTGGTGGTTCAAATTTCCCAGTGGCTCTGAGGAAAAAAAATGGGCAATGTCTTTCAGTGCAATTAACAGCTTTGGAAACCTGGATGGGCGGCTCTGAGTGAGCTCTGACTCGATGGCAATGAGGTTTTGCCTGCCTTGATTAATCCGTGCATACTCTGCGTCTCCAGCTCCCTCATGCTGCCTCCTGGGCTTCTGCAAACACAGAATACCTGGCAGACATTCACATTAGCATTTCCAAAAGAAAGCTAGTGAAACTCAGCTTCCACCTGCAAGAAATCACTTTTTTTTCATCCACCCAAGGTCCAAACCCAAGACCTGTCTAGCCTCCCTGCAGCTTCCCGGTCTCCTGCTGCCCACAATCAATTCATCACCTCATCCTGTCACTTCACGTCTTCATTAGCTTGTACATCCCTTTCCTCGCTCCATCCTCAGGGCTCATCCCGCAATCACAGCCCTTATAATCACTCCTATGAACGACCTGTAACTATTCATTTCCTTGCTTTGTGACTGGATCTCCACTTCTGTCCCCCACCTTGATTTAAACTCCCCAATAGCAGCAGAAGGCTTTTAAAACCCAAATCTCCAACCGTTACTTTGTAAGCCACTTGCTCAAGTCAAAATGTTATAATGACTTCCTTAGCAGCAGATTCTCAGGGTAAAATCTGCAAGTCTCCATTTAAGAACGCACAAGAGGAGAAGTTGTTTGAATAGTGAATAAGGAACAGGAACCTCACAATTGACGCCTGATGTTCAGACAGGGGGTCAGAGAGAAGGATTCCTTTGTGTACCTGCAGCACCACTGACAGCAGAGTGCACGGCCTGACGGGATCAAACAAAGAGTGCTGATAAAAGCACACTTCCCACCCCCCAAGTCTAAAGTGGTTCTGCAGAGCTTTGAAAGATAAAACAGGTGTCACCCAAGTCAGACGCACCTGATCTGCCAGCAGTGGGTGAGGAGATAATGAAGCAAGCAGGCGGCTTTGACTTGACAGAAGAGAACCCTGTGGCCGTGACTTCTTGGGGACACTCCCTCTAAACCACCATTGCGCCTGAACATTGCAAGTCCTTAGTAATCTAGGCAGGAGGCTCTGTTCCTGTCCATCTGAAGGCTGACTTCCATTATTAAGAAATCAGAACCCTGCATCTACTCTGCCCTAGACCTGCCATTCGTTATAAGGCCTCCTGTTTTGGAGTACGTTTGCCTTTTTATCTGGCAGCTACTCGGACTCCACTACAATAGTCAGATGCCGACGCAGGACAGACCAGGGCTTCACACTGCAGGTCTCACCCTGTCGACATCCTCTCTGTCACTCTGGGTATGCTGTCGTTTCCACGTCTAATGTTGCATTATTGCTTCTCTGGATGCCCCTTTCAGGCTCACACTACCCAAATATGTTCCCTCCCCAGATAGCACCTGTTGTTGTTGTTGTTGTTAAGTGCTGTCAAGTCGGAGGCGACTCCTAGAGACTCTATGAACGAAAGTCCTGGACAACCTGTATAAATTTCGTCCTTTCTCCAGGTTTATAGGGTTTCCAGAGGCAAGTTACTTCAGAAGTAGATGCCGCTCCTGCTGCCAAGCTTGTTTTAATCACTGAGCTCCACCAAACACCGTCCACCAAGGGTAACCATTCTCGCATTTGACACATCAGTGCCACAGTGTTCAGCTTCACAGCAACCAAGAGTTCATCCTTTAAGAATGCTCACAGGCTCCAGAAACTCCAATAAGCTTCTATGGGTCTGAGGTGCTGCCCTGCATATCGCGATGGGAAATAGCAATAAAAAGTCACATTCTTTAGTTCACCACCACCTGTCTGTCAGTCTGTGAATGGTGGTGGCTTGATTGTTCCTGTGATGCCAGAAGCTCTGCCGCTAGTGTTTCAAATAGCAACAGGATCACCCAGAGAACATGGGTCACTGTGGAGCTTCTTGACCGGAACAAAGCTGCCACAGTCTACTTCTCAATATCAGCCAATGAAAATTCCATGAACCACAGGAGAATATTACCAGATATAAGGCTGGAAGATGAGTGCCCTTGGATGGAAAGTATCCCGAATAGACAGTGGGAGCAATGGACGTGAGCTTACCAATGATCTGAAAGATAGTGCAGGGCCTGGTATTTGTTCTGTTCTAGTGCACATGGGTTGGCATGTGTCAGAGCCACCAGCACCTCTGTGGGAGAACGGTGGGCAATCTTCTCTTGTGGGGAAACCCACAGAGGGTCAGCTATGAGTCAGTTGCAACTCAATGGCAATGATCCTGTATTATGGTGGAAGTGGTTAATGCTCCTGGATGCCAAACTAGAAAGGGAATTGTTCAAGTGTCCTCAGAGATGCTTCAAAAGAAACATCTAGAAATAATTACAAAAAACCAGCTACTCTAAGACTTGTGTGGCAAGTTCTACTCTGACATACAATGAAATTGCCATAAGCCAGAATTAATTTGAAAACACCTGGGTTTCCTTCTTTAAATCTCTAGATGCTTCCTGAATTAGTGTTAAGAATCTACACTGCAATCCGAAAGACACACAGCCGGAATCCATCAGCTGCTCCCTGGGGGAAGGATGGGCAGTCTCCGTCCAGGCGATTACTGCCTCTGGAAGCCTGCTGGAGGGTCAGCTATGCGGCGGTTATGACTTAACTATGCACAACAACCACAATAAATGTCTATCACTGGAGATACATTTTCAATTACAACCACAATAAATGTCTATCACTGGAGATGCATTTTCAATTACTTTAATTCATTAATTCTGGAGTTGGTCCATTTGAAGTAGACCTTCTTGGAGTCTGTTTACTTGCAATTAGTTTTTAGAAGCAGCATGCAGAGAAGCTGGCTGACAAACCTGAGTCCCTGGAAGGAGATGTTTAGACTTCATTCCTCATCTGAGAAAGTGGGGCCTGAGCACATTTTTCCACCATCGTGGTGAGTCACACTTCCAGACACAGAACCTCAGAAAGAGCTGGTGGATACAATGCATCCCACATATTAAAAAAATCAGGGGCCATTCCTTCGGGCAAGACTGCTGTCAGCAACCTCTCCAAAACACTGCAAAGCAATGTTGTCTGTTCGAAGACTAAGGTGCACCTGATTCAGGTCATGATATTTTCACTCACTTGCTTCTGAGAGCTGGACAACAAATGAGGATGACAGACAAAGAATTTATGCCTTTGAGCTGTGATGTTGGAGAAGAATACTAACTATCCTATGATCTTTCAAAAGACCAAACAGATATGTCTTGGAAAAGGTGCAACCAGAGTGACCCCTGGAAGCAATGATGGCAAAACATCATCTTTCATGCTCTGGACATACGACTGGGAGAGGCTATTCCTCGGAAAGGAATATCATGCTTTCAAGAGCAGAGGGTCAGCAAAGGAGAGAAGACCTTCAGTGATGCAGATTGACAGGGTGACTGCAGCAAGGGGCTCAAGTGCATCAGAGACAAGGACGGTATAGGATAAAACAGAATTCAGATCTGTTGTTCATATGGTTGCTATGAGTTGTACTTGACACAAAGATACCCAACAACAACACAGCCAGTGAGAAAAGGAAGAGATGCATTCTAGAACGTAAAACATTTTGCCAACTTAAACTCTGCATTTGTTGCTTTTTTGGAACGTAAACATCTTCTGCATCATTCAGAGAGTGCAAAGAGTGCGATTACAGAGACAATTCCAAAACAGAGTAAACCAGCAGGAAGCCAGTAATTGTTGGCCCAGGTCCCAAGGGGAGGGGGGGCTTTTGCACTTAGTTTCTCAGGCCAGAATATCTCTCCCTAGATGTGTGAGTCATTTTGTGCAAAGTCTCAGCTTAAATGTCACCTCCTGTATTAGTTAGGGTACTCCAGGGAAACAGTCCTCATAGGAGATGTGCTATTATTCTAGGGCATTGGCTCATGTCGCTGCGGGGACTGGCATGATGGAAATTTCTAAGGCAGAGCATCAGGCTGAAAAGTCAGGCAGGGATTTCTGTTGCCGTCTTGATTCTGAAGTCTGCAGGCAAAGCTGGTGAGTAGAAACCTCAGCAGGCGTTGACGCTATAATCCAAAAGCAAAATTTCATTTGGTCTGAGAAATCTCATTTTGTGCTTAACGTCTTCTACCTGACGGAAATAAACTCAAAGGAGGGTCAGCTGTGAAGTTAGTTCCCACTCCACAGCAATGAATTTGGATTGATACTCATTAGAAAGGATTAGAAATGAGACTGGATTGATCCTCATTAGAAAGGGCTAGAGATGTATTACACTGAGAAGATTTTTAATCGGGGACCTCTCTAAATTATTGAGGAGCAATGACGCCAATCTGAGGACTAACGTGTGCCTGATTCGGGCCATAGTCCTTTCAGTCACTTGCTATCCATCTGAGAGCTGGGCAATGACTACCGGTGATAGAAGAATTCATGCCTATGAACTGTGGTGTGAGAGAAGAGTCAAAAGAACAAACAGATCTTGGAGAAGATGCAGCCACAGTGCTCCTTGGAATCAAAGATGATACAGCATCATCTCACATACTTTGGGCTTGTTGCTAGGAGACGTTATTCCTTGGAGAGGGACATCATACTTTTGAAAGTGGAAGGACTGCCCAGGAAGTGAAGCTCCCCCAATCAGGTGGATAGACACAGTGACTACAGCAATGGGCTTGACCATGCTGGAGACTCTGAGGATGGACCATGAGAGGACAGGCTTCAGATCTGTTGTTCTTAGGGTCACTATGAATTGTACTCAATGGCACCCAACAACAACAACAAATAACAATCTCCTTTAGGAGATAACCCTTAAGGGTCACATATCCTTTAGACATTCTGGTGGTGTAGTGGTTAGAAGCTGCACAGTCCCACAGGCACATGGTTCAAATCCACCAGATGGTCCCCAGGAGAAGGATGGGCAATCTCCTCCCGTGTGATTAAATGCCTCTGAAAATCCGCTAGAGGGTCAGTTTTGAGTTGGTTCCAACTAGGCAATGTATAACAACAACAGCAACAAAACAATCTCCTTTCAGTAAGTTAGCCCATCTCCCCAAAACACTTTCACAGCAACACGTAGATTGATGTCTGAATAAATGATTGGGTTAGCCATGTTAGCACATAAAGTTAATCAACAGACTCCCTAAACAAGGTTATTCCTAAGCATCCTTCGCTCTTCCTAACCATCCTTTCTTATGTAATTCCTCTTCCAATAAAGCCATGTGCCACCACATCACCCTGTGCAGTCTTCAATGTGCTTGTGTTTTTCAGCATGGCTTGTTTTCTGTTTTCTTGTTGTCTGTATTCTTTAATGGATCTTCAGTGACAGGAGAAGAAAGATTTTGTCTCCAACACTTCCCCCTCTCTCCCGAGCATTTAGAATAGTGCCTTGAAGCCAGCAGGCACTCAACAAATATTTTGAATCAATGAATGTGATGAGGCCAAATTGATGGTTAGAGATATTTTCATCTGAAAGTTTTAAACCTATACTTTAATACAAGCATATATCTTATTATGGATATTTTGAGGAGATGTGTGTCAAAACTTGATAGTATCTCGGATGGGAATGTTTATAAAACGTGCAATTGTTGCTCTAGGTCTGTTCTGTCATTTTTCACAAGTTTAAGAATGTGTCCTAAAATATTATCGGGCCAGGAACCGTGTAGGCCACCAAATGGTAGAGAATGATTTATTTCCTTGATTGCAGAGCCCTAAAGAAAGATTGCAAAAAGAAGGCCAGTTCTTATCTCTGAGCTTAAAGAATATGAAAGATAAAAGGGACCTTGAAGTCCATCTCGTCCAGATTCATTTTTAATTTTAAAAAATCCATTGTACACTGCCAATGACATGGTTATCTGACCTTGACTTTCATATTTTTAGTGAAGAGACACTCAGAATTGTACAAGATAACCTGTCTCACAATTGGACAGATTTTGATGAGCAAGGTCTTCCTTCTATTGATTCTAAGGTTCCTCCCTGTAACTTCTGGTCTTTGGAGCAACAACGAAGTAGTCTCATTCCTGTGCTGAATTATGAACTTTCAAATGCTTCAAGACATCTAAACAATGCCCCTTTCGTTTCCTTTCTCTCAGAATAAATACCCCAAATACCTACAGCTATTTCTCATTTGTCTCTCCGAGAATGCTCATCTTCCTAGGAGATGATCTCTGGGCACGGTCCAATTAGGAAACATGCACTCCAGGGCAAAGTGGAATTCAATTTTATTTTTAATTATGACTTTAATTGTACATGTCCCATGAAACCCTTCAATGTTCCACTTTTGTAAGTCAACTATGCATATAATTACACATTGTAACGTTAGCAATACCAGCAACTATTATTGCTTTGGTAAAATGAACCCCATCTTGCCAGAAGTCTGTATGTAAAGAACATCTTAGAACTGACAATGACAGTTTGCAATGGAAGGTCTTCTGAAGAAAATACAAACCATTTTTAACATCATTTGGCCTATCAATTTTCTTATGCACAATAGTGTGGCTTCTTTCTACTTTCTAATGTGTGGGGCAGAAATGACAAGAACAAAGATCTTAAAGCATTCGATTCTAAGTGTCTTTGGTTAATGAGAAATAGCCTCTCACAATTCCTTGTCAGTTTTAGAACCGAGTCATAGCTGACCCTCCAGTGGTTTTTCAGAAGCTGTAAATCACATGGGAGGAGACTATTCATAAGTGACTTAATGGCAAATAACAACAAAACCACCTCTGCGTTGACAGCACAACTGCTTACCCATTAGGCCACAAGAGCTCCCTATAAGCTAAGAAGAAATTGCGTTTACACAAGAAAGTTATGTTCAGCATTTAACTGAACAATTTTTCAAATAAAGGATAGTAAAATTAGGAAAGTGACAAATGCAAACTGGATTCAGATGAGGCTGGAGAACAAGGAGTATTGATGCAGATCTTAGATGGATCTTGGCTAAAAGGAGAGAATACGAAAAAGAGGTTTATCTGTTTAACATTGACTATTCAAAGTAATTAGACTGTGATCATAGCACATTACAGATAACATTGCAAAAAAAGAAAACATGGGAATTCCACAACACTTAATTGTGCAAATGAGGAACCTGTACATGAATTGCAATGCAATGGTTCACACAAACAAAAGACTGCCACTTGATTAAAAACCAGGAAAGGTGTGCATCGGGGTTACATCTTTTCACCATATCTACTCAGTCTGTATGTTAGGCAAATAATTTGACAGATTGGACTATCCAGAAGAATGTGGCATTAGTATTGGATTGGCATTAGGATTCGGATAAATAACAACCTGCAATATGCAGTTGAAATAACTTGGCTTACTGAGAGTAAAAGAGGACATGAAGCTCAAATACGACATCCTTCAGTATGGATACTACCTTACAAAAATAGAAATAAAAAAATTCTCATAACTGTATCAATAAGCAACATCATGAAAACGGAAGAAAAGTGTGAAGTTGCCAAGGATTTCAATTTTACTCACACAAAAAAATCAATGCTCATGGAAGCAGCAGTCAAGAAATCAAATGACACAATTCATTTGGCAAATCTGCTTCAAAAAAAATCTCTTTAAAACATTAAAAAGGCAAAAATATGATCAAAGCAGAATCCACAGTGTCTGTGGAGACACTGTGGCAAGGGAGCTACCAAAGCTCCTTTGATAATGCACTTGGTCAGTGGGGGAAAAAATCCTCCGCGTGCTGGACCAACACAGTGGCTCAGAACCAGGAAACGTTTCACTCTGTTCTACACTGGGTCACTAGAAGTCAGAACTGACTCAGCAGTGACTAATAACAGTAAAGAAAAGTGAGACTAAAGAAGCTTTGTTCATTTTTGGGAGAATCTAAAAATTGGTTCCTGTTTGAAAAAAAAATCAATTTCTTAAAACCATTTCTTCAGAGAAAAAGACATACTTTTTCCTCGATGTACTGGTTAGATAGGACTGGGCAAATAAGAAATTGACTAAAAAAAGGCATTTGACTGTGTGGATCATAACAAACTGTGGCTGACTCTGAGAAGAATGGGAATCCCAGAACATTTAATTGTGCTAATGCGAAACCTATACTTG
>NW_006399772.1:25597384-25602227 GCF_000299155.1 Elephantulus edwardii
CTCCTGCGCTGTCCCTCCACCCTACCAAGCATGTTGTCCCTCTCCAAGGACCGGTCTCTCCTTATAACATGTCCGAAGTATGTTAGATGAAGCCACAGAATCCTTACCCCCAAGGAGCTGTCCGGTTTAACCCTTTCCAGGATGAGTCTGTTTGTTTTCCTAGGAGTTCATGGTACATTCAATACTCTTCTCCAGCACCACAGCTCAAAGGCATCAATTCTCCTTCTATCCTCCTTGGTCATTGTCCAACTCTCAGATGCATAACAAGTGATCACAAAGACCATGGCCTGTATCAGACGCACCTTAGTCTCCAGAGAGACACCATTGCTCTTCAGTATTTTGGGGAGGTCCTTAACATCAGACTTTCCCATGGCAATATGCCTTTTAATTTCCTGGCTACTGGTGCCAAGAGTGTTTACTGTGGAGCCAAGCAAACTAAAGCTGTGAACAATCTCAATCTCTTCACCACCCATCCTGACACTGCCTTCTTGACATTGAGCCTCAATTTAGATAAAGAAAAATAATTGCTAGAAAACCAGGGGATGGGCTGAGGTGTTAGCTTCAACGTTGGCTTTTCTATCCATTACATTAGCCCCTGCTGGTCTCCAGCTACAGTAAGTGCAGAAACATGGTCGTGCAAATCATCAACAGCTGTAGAACTAGGATAAGAAAGAAAGAGAGAGAGAGTGAGCTTTCTACACTCCATACCAAGACTTAGGGGAGACTGGAGCAAGTTCCCTAGTGAGAGTGAGACCAGAGTGTGATCTTGGAAAGTGTGTGAGCCTGGTGAGTATAAGACCCTGGTGAGAGCAAGACCCTTGTGGTGAGACCTGGTGATGTGGTAGAGAGACTGTGGCACTGCTGTGGACAAACTGTGGCAAAGGTAACGAGGGGAGCCCCAAGACAAAGACCAAAATTAAAAGTTTGTGGTTCTTGCTGGACGATGGAAAGGAAAGCTGACTGGTGAACTGAAACCAGAGCAAGGACTAATTGGGGAATTGTGCCTTGGAACTGCTGGGCTAAAATCTGGACTTACACTGGATGATATTCTTTGCCTTCCCCCATTTTCCAATATATTTCTCTAATAAGCCCCACTCTCAGTACCACAACAGCAAGTCAAGTGTCTGACTCAACAATGAATATCTAACACATATACTTGGTGGAAATAGGTGCAGAAGCATGTGGGAGGGTGTGCATCTGGCCTCGGAGCCATCTTTTTGCTGCTATGGGTATTACTGATAGGTAAAGTTCCCGTTTTTGAAGCAGGCAAAAGTCAGACTCCACCACCCTTGTGTTGCACTGGCTCCTTCAGTAACTATGGACTGACAAAAGAACACACAAATCTGAGCTGGAGAAGTGCAGCCAAAGAGCTCTTTACAGGCAATGATGGCAAAATTACATCTCATACTCTGGATATGTTGTCAGGAGGAGCCTTAGAAAAAAGACACCACGAAGGGAAAAGTGAAAGGTCAACAAAAGAGAGGGAGATCCAGGTAAGTAGGTTGGCACAGCGGTGACCCGGGCTTGAACATGGCAGAGACCGTGAGGACAGTGCAAGACAGGGCAAGGTTTCAACCCATTGTTCATAATTCACTGTGAATCATAATTCACTCAACAACACCTAAAACAATCACAAGCCAAAAGTTTTCAACAGAGCACTAAGTTTCTCAGATACGTCCCTACAAATGTATTTGGAGAAGGATCTCTTGAGCTGAACCATTTCCCTTCTTTCTGATTTGTATCATGAGCTTCCATCCTCTCTCCGTAATACCCAGTAAGACTTTCTACAATAACCAAAGTGTCTCAAAATCTGTATTTTGCCACAGAAGTGCCTCCCATCACACATGGTTATGAAGTACTTAGAATACAGATAGACTAAACCAAAAAGCAAACTCACTGCCATTTCAACATCTAGTGACCTTTCATTGGAGGGGAGGAGAAACAGCACAGGAGAGGAAGTCCTCGAATGAGTTAGAGTGATATGGTGACCAGGGCAATGGGGCTAGGTGTGTGGAGTCAGTGAGACTGGCTCAGGGTAGGGCTGGCTTCAGAGCTGTTTTACTTAGGGTCAGTATGAACCACTGAATCCCTGGTGACTTGATGGTACTTAACAGCAACAACAAATCTTAATGGAAAGAGACTGCTCATCCTTTCTCCCTTGAAGTAGCTGGTGGAGTCAAACCGCCAGATCTGCTGCCTTTTCGTTATATTTAGAAATAAAAAGAAAAAAATGGAAATCCAATCAATGACATTCACCATTTCCCTCATTAAAATGGGATTTGGTGCTCAGATTTTTGTTGGATTTTCTGCTTTATTCTCTTTCATCCCCTCGCAAAGGGAAGAACTGTAAGGGCTTTTACATGTCTAAAAAAAAGAAAAAACTCAAGTGATGTTCCATTTATTCTTGACATTAAAAAGTGTTTATAAGAAAACTCTTCTCAGTGACACGGTAACTCCACGTGGTCTTACCTCCTGGTACAGGTCGCTGAGATCGTGTTGGTGGGCCTGTTTGGAACATCCTGGGAATTCTCTAACACAGCAGGAATCTGGAGGCCAGTCCATCTCTGTCATTTCCAACCAGTCGGTGAAATACACCACTCCACAGCACTTAAACTGCAAAAGAACAATTGGCTGGGCTCATTCTAGAGCAAAAAAGATTTTCTTAACATAGGAGGTTCAAGTTAGAGTTCTTAAATTTTTGCATCACAGCGAAACCCACTTCTAGCATCACCTGCTGTCATGTGTGTCCTATATTGCTGATTGAAATGCAGTGAAATAATACCCTGCTAACCACTCTCCATTGAGATCAGCCTAATGAATAATGCCTGCAAGTTATAAAAACAAAGGAAACAAACAGAATTCTTTTGTCTTTACAAGTAAATTATAGCAACAGAATTAATTCACACTTTGCAATTACTTACTATGCATCAGAGAGGTGGACAATAACTAGGGATGATAGAAGGAGAATTGAGCCTTTGAGCTGTGATACTGGAGAAGAGTGTTGAATATACCATGGACTGCTAGGAGAACAAACAGGTTCATCCTAGAGAGGGTAAGACCAGGTTGCTCCTTGGAGGCAAGGATTCTGAAGCTTCATCTGACATACTTTGCGCATGCTGCAAGGAGGGACCAGTCCTTGAAGAGGGATGTCATGCTTGGGAGGGTGGAGGGACAGTGCAAGAGAGGAAGAAGACCTTCAGTGAGATGGACTGGTTCAGTGACTGGGGCAATAGGAGTAGGTTTGTTGGAGACAATAAGATTGGCACAGGATAGAGAAGGTTTTAGGGCTGTTGTACATATGGTCACTATGATTCTCAGGTGACTCGACACATAACAACAAACAACAACAAACACAAAGGAGCACTGGTGGCCTAGTGGTAAGGAGATGCACTGCCAACTCAAAAGGCAGATGGTTCGAATCCACCAGGCACTCCTCAGAGAAAAATGAGCAATCTCCACCTGTGGGATTTACTGTTCCTGATAGCTCACTAGAGGGCCAATCATGGTTCAGTTCCCACCCAAAGGTACATAACAATAACAACAAAAGGAAAAAGCTGAAACACTATCTTCTTCAGTAAACTTCTGACCACTAATAATATTAACCAAGCTACTTATGTTTCATCCAACACACTGCTGTTGAGTTGATTCCAACTCCTAGGAACTTTATAGGACAGAGTAGAACTGCCCCAAAGAACTTCCAAGGATATGCTGACAAAGATTGCCATATCTTTGCCTTGCAGAGCAGCTGGTGGATTTGAACTGTTGACAGTTTCCATTTGGGTACCTGAGAAACCACCACTATTCACCAGAGTTACATATGTTGTTCTTGTGCAGTCAAATTGGAACTGACTCGTAGTTAACTCGCCCAGCAGGTTTTTAGAGGCAGTAAATCACATGGGAGGAGACTGCCCATCCTTCTCCTGCAGAGCAGCTGGTGGATTAGAACACGTGCCTCTGGGATTGTGGTGTAGCTCTGTACCACGAGGTCGCCAGAGCTCCCTTGAGCTACATATGTTGTTGTTGCTTTGTTGAGTACCACTGAGTAAAAACTGTCACTCCAGAGGGTTCTCAGAGGCAGTAAATTGCATGAAAGGAGGCTGAGCAGCTGGTGGGTTCAAACTGCATGTCTTTGGGATTGCAGTGCAACTTCTTACTGTTAGTCCACCACAGTTCCCAACAGTACCTCCGTTGTTGTTCTGTATTATAGAGTTGGAACCGACCCATAGCTGACCCTCTGGTCGGTTTACAGAGGCAGTTAATCACATTGGAGGAGACTGCCATCCTTCTTCTCTCGGGAGCAGCTGGTGGCCTCAAGTAACGTGCCTTCAGGATTGCAGTGCAGCTTCTTGTCACAGGACTATGTTGTTGCTGTTACATGTCGTCGAGTCGCCTGCGACTCAGAGCGACCCTATGTATATAATACCTATAGTGAGCTATATATGTTGTTATGTGCCATCGAGTTGCTCGCGACTCATAGCGACCCTGTGTACAACAGCCCTAAAAACTGCTCTATCCTGTGCCAACTGCACTGTCTCTGACATTCCCATCCCGATTACCCCAGTCACTGAATCAACCCACCTCATAGAGGGCCTTCCCCTCCTGCACTGTCCCTCCACCCTCCCAAGCATGATGTCCCTCTCCAGGACCTGTCCCTCCTTACAACATGTCCAAAGTATGTTACATGGAGCCTCAGAATCCTTGCCTCGAAGGAGTAGCCTGGTTTAACCCTCTCCAGCATGAATCTGTTTGTTTTCTTGGCAGTCCATGGTATTCTCAATACTCTTCTCCAGCACCACAGCTCAAAGGCATCAATTCTCCTTCTATCCTCCCTAGTCATTGTCCA
>NW_006399772.1:25603277-25633535 GCF_000299155.1 Elephantulus edwardii
CTATTCCTGGGGCCTTATTTTTTGCTATTAATATAGCATCTAGTTATTGTTTTAATTATACGACAAACTCAAATTTATATTAAAAACTATTAGTTTTTTAAATTTTTATATTAAAAAACTTCCAAATTTGTTGAGAAAAGTCTGAAATATTACAAAAAAATATTTCAGATATAAACAGAGATTTGGCCAACAAATTTTTATTCAACCAAAGTTCTTGAAGTAACATTTTATCATCATAATTTTGGAAGATAAGATGCTCCTTTTAATTTGACAAGAAAGTTGATTTAAGAAAATCCAAACTATTCTTATTTCACAAAGGATCAGCAAATATTTTATCTGCTCTGTGTTTTGAAACATTGCTAAAGGATATATTAGGTTCAGAACAATTAACACATTATGTTGAAGAAGTTTTGGTCCTTGGGCGGAAAGAGGAATTCTTCTAGAAAGTCAAGAGTTAGAAATGCAGGCAGTGACTGAGAAGGAGTTTGCCAAGAGTGACTTAGTCTGCAAATTATGTAGCTCAGTAATGAAATCTGTCTCCAGTATTAGCACTGTATGACAAGGCATCACAAATCCACCACCACTCCAAAATTTTCCTACAATCAGTTACAAAAGATTCCAAACTCCTCAAAGTGAAACAAAAATAATACAAATAATTTCATTTACATCCTTAAAATGAGCTAATTGAGGTGGAAAGTAATCTCCTCAAGAGTATTACAAATGAATTACTGAAAGCTATGAGCAACACTATAATTTTTTAAGACACTTTAGTATTTTCCTTTTAGAACACTCTAAAAGCCAGGACTATAACATACACACCAACAACTAGCATAAATATAATTTTTCTTTAAATTTTTTTAATTTTATTATTATTTTTGTGTGTCTGTGTACCGTCAAATCAGATCTGACTGGTACAGGAGGAGATTGTCCCTCCTTTCCCGGAAGAGCATCTGGTGGATTCAAACCATGGGCGTCTGGGATTGCAGTGCAGCTTCTTGCCACTAGGCCACCAGAGCTCCCCTCATAAATATAATTTGACATTACATACATTTTAAATAGTTCATTGAGTATTGTGATGTTAACGATTTATTATTCAAAATGGTTTTCTTAGCCACAGACCTTGACTTTGCCATGTAAATGGGCAGGAATATGCAAATAGGGCCCACCAGTCTATTATCTACAGGGGGATTGTCTAGTGTAAATTGAGCACATTCAGCAGCAGAATTTAAGAATATCATCATCAAAAAGGAAGAAGCAGAGAACTCAGTGCACCCTTTGGCGCTGCAGACCCTTGTGCCAGCAGACCTACAGGACGGCAGCAGCAGCCACAGCAGAGAACCAGAGATCTGACCTGAGACAGAGCTGACCTTGGGACTGCTGTTCCACGGTACCAGAGCCAGTAGTAGCCTTGGGTCAAGTTCTTTGAAGGATTAGGGGGTAGGAGTTAAGAAAACTCGGTAACACTGGCCTAATGCTGTGAGGCTGAAGGGGCTGTGAGTGCTCTTCAGAGGCTGTCCTGACTGAGAAATTCTATCCTGTTGTCAAATGAAATTATATCCTGTTAACTTCTCTAAATATCGTTGTTGTTGTTAGGTGCTGTTGAGTCGCTTGTGACTCATAGTGACCCTATGTACAACAGCTCTAAACTCTACTCTGTCCTGTGCCAATTGCACCAGCTCTGATACACCCATCCCAATTACCCCAGTCACTGAATCAATCCGCCTCATAGAGGGCCTTCCCTCCTGCGCCGTCCCTCCACCCTCCCAAGCATGATGTCCTTCTCCAAGTACTGGTCCCTTCTTACAACATGACCAAAGTATGTCAGACGAAGTCTCAGAATCCTTTCCTCCAAGGAGCAGCCCAGTTTAACCCTCTCTAGGAAGAATCTGTTTGTTTGTTTTTTTTCTTGGCAGTCCATGGTACCCTCAGCACTCTTCTCCAACACCAAAGCTCAAAAGCATCAATTTTCCTTCTATCCTCCCTGATCATGGTCCAGCTCTCTGATGCATAACAAGAGGCTGCAAAGACCATGGCCTGTATCAGATGCACCTTAGTCTCCAGAGACACACCATTGCTCTTCAGTACTTTAGAGAGGTCCCTAACAGCAGACTTTCCCATTGCAAAACGTCTTTTCATTTCCTGGCTGCTGGTGCCAAGAGTGTTGATTGTGGAGCCAAGCAGACGAAAGCTGTGAACAATCTCAATCTCTTCACCATCCATCCTGATGCTGCCAATTGGTCCAGTGGTGAGAATCTTTGTCTTCTTGACATTGAGCCTCAGTCCATACTGAAGGCTGCAGTCCTTGACCCTCTGCAGCAAGTGTATGAGGTCCTCCTCAGTTTCAGCAAGCAGGGTTGTGTCATCTGCATAACACAGACTGTTGATAGATCTTACACCAATCCTGATGCTGCATTTCTCCTCACAGAGACATGAGTATGGTTCTGTGAGCTCTATGGGCTATTGCAACAGATTTCAGACCCAGTAGAGCAGTAAGAGTGGTGCTGGAATTGATGGATAGAGATGAGAGAGTGTGGAGGGCATGTCAGACTTCATGGGATCTGGTTTTGTGTTGCAGAAATTGCTGGTGGGGACAGTTCCCCATCGTGGAATTAGCAGATGTCAGATATGGCCATCCCCACATGGTCCTTGCTTTTTTTACAAGTATCCATGAAAAACAAAAAGACCTCACTTTCTAAAATTATAAACTACTAGCGTCTGAATTTGTCTTTTTATACCCTTAACCCTGAGAAATCCACTTTTTTTTTTCATTTCCTAATACTGTGTGTTCCTCCTGCATTGACAACAGAAGGACCATTCTTGGAATATCCTACCTCCATCCACAATTAAACTGTCTATTTTTCTGGCCTTGTCTGGAAATTAAAGTGTTTCATGTTAATGAATTCTCCAAATAACTTAGATATACTGTTTTCAATGTCAACGCATCTTTTTCTTTTAATTGTTTTGTTGTTGATGATTGCTGTCAAGTCGAGCACAATTCATAGCAACTCTATGAACAAAAGACTTAATGCCTTTCCATAACTCTGATTGTTAACCCAAGTTCATAGAGTTTTCAGGGGCACGTGGTTTAGGAAGTAGATGACACTCTTGATTCCAAACCTGTTTTACAACTGGGAGCTCCACCAAACACTGTCCACAGTGGGAAATCTTTATTAGTTCACCAAAATACCTATTTATTTTTTTTAATGTAGTTGTTTTCTGTGGCCCTGGGGCCTGTTTTTCATTGTTTTTGATCAAGCATTCTTCAGGGTCGTATAGCCCTGGTATGTCCACTTGTGGTACAGAGATAACATGAGGTTGCTGTGAAGCTGAACACCGTGACACTGATGTGTCAAATGCAATAATGGTTACCCATGGTGGACAGTGTTTGGTGGAGCTCCCAGATTAAAACAATCTTGGAATCAGGAGTGGCATCCACTTCCATAAATAGCTTGCCTCTGGAAACTCTAGGAACCTGGAAAGAGGATGAAGGTCACACAAGTGTTGAGGACTTTCATTCTTAGGGTCGCTATGAGTCGCATGCAACTCGAGGGCACTTAATAACAACAGTTGTTTTTGTCTTCAAAACTCAAAGAGATACCTCACTACCATTGAGTAAACCTTTACTAAGGAGATTGCTCATATTTTTTCATGTGGAGCAGCTGGTGGACAAAACTGTTGTCCTGTAGACAAAACTTTTGCACTATGCCAGCAGGGCTCCGAACTCTGAGGAAACTTTTCCTCGAGACTCCCTAAAGCAGGCCCACTAAGACAGCACACACCTCACCCGGGTTACCCCTCCTCCTTTTTATCTCTGTTCCACTATGAGATTTTGCTACTCTTACTAACATTATGCCAGATTCTAGAAAATACCATTTTTACACAGGAAGAAAATGAGGCTCGGAAACGTCAAATAACCTGCCAAGGTCACAGCTGAGTGTGTGGAAGGGCTTATTTATGCAAAGCTCATACTCCACCCACTGCCTCTGCACAAGAAAAATGCAATGTGCTTTCTTAAAGTTATCAAATAAATCCCACTAGAGCTTAAGTGCGATTCCCCTAGGTTGGTGTACAGGTATAGATAACAGGAAAACGGAGATGTTTGGCCAAAGTTGCTTCCAGCTCTGTAATTTCGTTGTTTTAGAAGAGGAACTTTTCAAACTCTTTGCTACTTCCTTCTGGGTGAGTTAGGCCCATGAAGGAGTGAGCTTATTATGTGACAAATCTAAAAATAATTGCTGCCGCTTGCAGTGCTTGTACATTGTCCATCGAGGTGTTGCCCCGTTGAGAAAAACAAATACTTAAGGTTTTTTAAAGATTATCACAGTCTGCATCAGCAGTTCCAGAAAAAAAAGAGCTCCTTAGAAGCTCCTGCCCAGAGCAACAGCCAGCCAGAGCTTACCAGAAATACCCTAAAGCGCCACTTACTCTCCCTGCAGGTTGTTTTCAGTACAAATGCACAGTAAACAAACAAAGTTAGGAAGCATTTTAATAAACAGGAAGTCTGTGTTAGGATGATATTATTCCCACCTCAACAACTGGAAAACAAAGCGCCAGATTCGGACGTTTGTCCTGGACTAGAACCTCTGCTCATACCCAAGACGGAATAGCTAAACAGAGAGCTACTTGTCCATCATCTAATTAAAAATTATGTGACTAAGGTCTAAGAGAGATTAAAGGAACCACTGCAGGCGATTATCTAGTAATGTCCCTCGAACTGAGGGGCAACTGTAGTTAGAGACAATTACATGCATGGGGGGAAGAACTTCATTTGAAGTACGACTGATGATTTAGATCAAGGCATCAGATTTTACATTTTACAGCTCTTATTTGAGAAGATTATCAGGTGCCTTCCTAAAGAAGAAAAGCTACAAGAATTCTATTTCCTAATGTTATTGTTCATAACCAACTCCAGATGAAATAAGACCTTAACACAATGAAGCTGGTACTTTCATTTTATTTCCTATTTTAAAGATAAGGAAACTGAGATTTAGGGAGGTTAGGTAAATTACACAAGCTCATTTACTAGTAAGAAGAAAGCCATAATTTGAGCCAAGATCTATCTGACTAACGAGCTCATGCCTTTGATATACTGATGCCTAGATACCTCTGATATTCTGAAAGGAGGGCCATCGTTTGGAAAACGGGAGAAAAAAAAAGAAAAAAGACAAAAAAGCCAAACCTGAAAAGCTCTTCAGCTTTAGAAGTCATGAAAAATTACTAATTCAAAAAGAAAGAGAGTATGTATTAAGTAACCTCCCCTTAAATGGGAACTTCACAGCAGATTAGCAAAATAGCCTTTCAGAAATTCTAAAATAGAAATGAGACAGGTGAAATGAAGGAGAAATAGTATATATTGGAAGAAAAATAGGGCATGGAGTGATTCGAGGGGTTTTTCAATAACGAATTGCACCACTGGAACTTGAACCAACTTGAACCACAAGATTAACTTGCCAGCATGGAGAAAATTACCAAAGCCAACATTCTGAACATTTGTTTCTGAAGTGTGTCACCTCTTGCATGGGCCCTACCTCAGGAGCTGTAGCACTTACCTCTCTCTGAAAAAAATTCCAAGCATGAGTAAGCCACTGGTACCGAGGTAAGCCGTAATTTGTCATTCTTGCTTTCAAAGTGACCATATCTGACCACTGTACTGGGACCTGGAGACAAAAAGTATAGTATCAACAACTGTAACATACACACACGCTCACAAGTTCACTCACATAACCATGAAGTCTTGAAATACACTCCCATTGACAAATAACATTTTGAAGACTATTTTTTGTACTCTAAATTATATGGTTACTAAATATTTACCAAAAAATCTCTAAACGCAGAACTTTGTGCTAACTTTGTGCTAACATTACACCAATAAAATAATGAAAAATATCTGCAGTGCCATTATCAGGTTTAAGGAAATCTTAAAACAAGTAGGTACTTAAATGCCTTGTAGAGTCACCTGAAGGGCTACTTGTAATCAATGACCCCCCAAAAAAGGACCAATCAGCTCTCATAATACTTGTACTGTCATGTTTGGAATGACTGTGGTTAGTATGGCCTAGTGGCAAAAAGCTGTGCTGCAACCTGAAGGTACACAGTTCGAATCCATCAGCTGCTCTGTGGGAAAAGGATGGGCAATCTCCTCCTGTGCAATTACCTGACTCTGATAACCCACCAGAGGTTCGGCTATGGGTCTATTCTGACTCAAAGGTACACAACAACAATGTGATAAAGGGGTGGGGGTGGGGGGAGAGTAAAAAGAAAAAGAGTTTAAATCCAGTCAAGCCTCTCATTAATAGTAGCTCTAAAAATACCTCTCTCTCAAAAAAAAAATGGATTTTAAAGTCATGTTCAAATTTTAGAAAGACGAGTTGTCAATCTGAGTCATATTTTGTGCTTCCATTTTCAACTCATCTAATACCACTTCCCTTAACACTTTGGTCATGACAAACCATCAGGTATGCAATGCAGCACTTGGCCAGAATCTTAGCAGCCTATCATGGGACGTTTCATCTAAGGGATCAGAGCCATAATCAAAGTATACAAATCTTAGTCTCGTCAGACATGTGGCACTCAAGCAACCCTTGAGAAATCAGATACACAGCCATGTGCGCGTCATGCAGTAGCAGAGACCAGGCTTGGAATAGCACGCTAGTACTCGAGTGTAGTAAAGATCAGTGCGGGGGAAGGGGTGAAAAGAAGAGAAAGGGGAAAAGTGAAAAAATATAGCCTCAAAGGAGTTTGAGATATGGACTGCTTGGGAAAATTATAAAAAGCTAGTACCAGTAATGGAGTTCTGGTGGTCAGTGGTAAGGAGCTGCAATGCAATCCCAAAGGCAAGTGGTTCAAATCCACCAGCTGCTTGTGTGGGAGAAAGATGGGCAGTCTCCTCCTGTGCAATTCAACTGCCTCTGAAAACCTGCTGGAGGGTCAGCTATGAGTCAGCTCTGACCCAATGCTATGTAACAAAACAACAGTGGTAGAAACGGAGCTCTGGTGGCTTAGTGGTAAGGCACTGCATTGCCAACACAAAGAGACATGATTCAAATCCACCAGCTGCTCTGTGGAAGAAAGATGGCCAAACTCCACCTGGTGATTTACTGTCCCGGAAAGCCTGCAGGAGGGCCAGCTATGGGTCGGTTCTGACACAAGAGAACTCAACAAAAAAACAGGACTAGAAAGTAAAATCAAACTCTTACGGCCTAGTCAGCAGGGAGTTTCACTGCTAACACAAAGGTATGTCCTCGCAGGTTGTTCCAAGCCACTTGCAGTTCCACGGGAGGAAAGAAGGCAGCATCCTCGAATGCAGTTAACAGTCTCTAAAATCCACTGGAGGGTCAGCTGCGAGAGGTTTTGACTCAACAGCAATGAAAGTGAGTAAGAGTAGAAGAAGGGGGCAAGGTGCGAGGGCTCTTCTCCTTGCCACTGATTGCCTTGGAACCTTCTAGAGGGCTGCTGAGTCAGAAGAGATTCACGAACAGTGCGTTTGAGAGGTTTTTTGTTTGCTTGCTTGATCTGGGGATTTTTGGTGGTAGGAATAGTTTTTAAATGTATAATGACATACATTCTTTATCTTCAGCCTTGTTTTCAATTTCTATGAACTGGAAACCTACAATCGCAACCAAAACACCAAAGTCTAGGAAATTAACAAAAGTCTAAACGACTCGCAGAAAATGAGCATCATCTCACATCTTGTGGGGCATAAAGCACATGGATATTGATAAATTCCCCAGAAAATACTACTCAGAAACAATTCATGCTAGGGAGAAATTTTGATCTAGAGGAAGAAAAAGGAGGAGACAGGGGAAATGTGTACACAGCAGAGCAACAGGGAAAGAGAGGGTCAGCCTCCAGTGATTAGGACAGTCATTTTTTCCAAAACAAAGTATAGGTTTGTTCCCCTTTGTGACCACAATTGATCTGAGACCAGAAGTGGCAAGAAACAAGGGACCACTGAGGTTTTGGCACAAAATACTGCAATCTTGCCATAAAGCTGAACAGACATTTATGAGTTATTTACACGGAACAGCCCACAGCACAAAGCCCAGTTCTCCGTAAAGCTGGATTCTGCGAAATTTGGCAGATAATAAACTTTAATGGTACTTTTCATTCACACTGCCATTAGTGTAAAAGCAATAAAGAAACCTGACAAACTTCTTTGCTAAAGAACTATTTTCCACTGTTCACATTGAAACAGCCCTTGTTTTATTCCTGTGATTTCGTGGGGCAAATTGACCCAAGCAAAACAGTAATGCACGCCGTGGACTAAAGCATGCATCCAGCTTGGACCTCTGCAGTACCAGCATGCTTTCCACGACACATCCCTCCATATAATAATAGTAGAACTTCCTTTCATTTTCTAATGTTTTCTTAGAATTATATTAGAATTGTAACATTTCCTAATTGTCCTAAATTAATTTTAAACACGCTATCACTTAGATTAAGCCAATGTTAGTATCACCCAGCCACTGTACAATCCACTTAAAAGTCAACATAAAGTACATTCATTTTTAAAGACAGAGGAAATTGTTCTTTAAATTATAAAAGAGAGTGATATCAAAAGTTAAGGTAAGATTATCCTACATAGAGAAAGATAACTAGTGAAATAGGTATGAGGATCCAAGGTGGGGAGGGGAGGAGCAGAAGGGTGGGGACAGGCGGGCGGGGACTAATCATAGGGTTGTATAATTTGATGGGAAGAGGGAGGGGTGGGTAAAGGAAATGGGAAAGATTTGGTGTGAAAGAACAATGTATATGAACTTTGTAAGCAAACCAGTTTAAAAGAAAATTTATTTTTAAAAAATGCTAAGGTTAAGGCAAGGAGATTCTCACCACAGGGACAACTGGCAGCATCAGGATGGATGGTGAAGAGATTGAGATTGTTCACAGCTTTAGTTTGCTTGGCTACACAGTCAACACTCTTGGCACCAGTAGCCAGGAAAATAAAAGGCGTATTTCCATGGGAAAGTCTGCCATTAGGGACCTCTCCAAAGTACTGAAGAGCTATGGTGTCTCTCTGGAGACTAAGGTGCATCTGATACAGGCCATGGTCTTTGTGATCACTTGTTATGCATCAGAGAGTTAGTTGGACAGTGACTAAGGAGGATAGAAGGAGATGCCTTTGAGCTGTGGTGGTGGAGAAGAATATAGAGCAGTATGGACTGCTAGGAAAACAAACAGATTCATCCTGGAAAGGGTTAAACCAGGCGGCTCCTTGGAGGCAAGGATTCTGCAGCTCTGTCTAATATACTTTGGACATGTTGTAAGGAGGGACAGGTCCTTGGAGAGGGACAACATGCTTGGTAGGGTGGAGGGACAGGACAGGACAGGAAAGCCCTCTATGAGGTGGATTGATTCAGTGACTGGGGTAATCGGGATGGGTGTATCAGAGACGGTGCGATTGGCACAGGACAGAGCAGAGTTTAGGGCTGTTGTACATAGGGTTGCTATGAGTCGCAAGCAACTCGACGGCACATAACAACAAACAACAACAACAAGGTAAGGAGATTTAAGAATTAATAAAAGTATTGATCTCCTATCCTCTGAATGCCAAGGAGATAAATTTACCATTTGAAAACAGAAACACTGGAGAGACAGCATTACATAAAATACATAGAAACTAACTCCTTGGAACTAGTTTTTTTCCTTTCACTCTTCTAACCAGAACAAAGAGAGAAATAGAATAGAAATATAATACTCAAATGCAGTAACAAACTCCTATTTTAAAGACAGATTTTGTTTTGAAGACAAGTTTTTATTTCTTTTACATTAAATTTACGAAAACTTGCCATGGTTTGTCAATTAGTTTTTTTAAAAAATAGAAAAAACAATCATCAAATCTGCCTTCTTACAGAGTTGTCTTGGTGTGGAAGCAGGGGTATTTTCTCCAGGTTCAGATAGGTGGTGGCAGCTACATAATTCACCTATAAATTAGATGATACAGTGTAGCTTTGTGTCAACTTTCACTGAGTCCTCCAGACAGTCTCCCAAGAGAGCAGCAGCAGATCCACCACGCTGGTGTTGTGGGCCACTGAGCCACAAGCGACCCTCTGGAGTGTGCAGGGCCCATAGCGGACCCTCCAGTGGGTTTCCAGGGACAGTTGGTCCCATGGGAGGAGCCTGCCCATCATTAGCTGGTGAATTCAAACAATGTGCCTTTGGGATTGCAGTGCAGCTTCTTACGGCTAGGCCATAAGAGTTCCCTAGATCTACCACAGAATACATAACAACTGAATCAGTGTGATTCCATTTAACTACTTGTCAACCAAAATGTCTCCCTTCTCTGAAGTAAATAATCCATGTCATGATGGTTTTTCAACAGTATTTAAGAGTCCCAGGGGGAACTTGTCACAAACATCTTACTCTTATCCGTTGCTCCCCTGACTTCCTCTCTACTGTAATGGAGAAAGATTGTGGCTTACAGGACGGTGACATCTTATTTCTTTAAGAATTCCTCGGGTGTCTCCTAATGTAGTCAGTCCAAGAGCCACCTATTCAAAAACACTTCATAGGAGACTAAATTACTCCATGATGCTTACAGTGGAAAACTCTGGCTGGCCTCCATGAAAACAGTCCGCATTCCCAGATATCCAAAGGTATTATGACCTCACTGGTGACAAATGCCCCAATTAAATTAGCACACATGGAGTAGGAACAGCCACTGCAAGTGAGGGGGAGGCCCAAGTGCTGGACCAAATGGACTGGTGACCCCTCCAGGCTGAGGACATCTTATCCTCATTTACTCCAACATATCCACAAAGGCTGTCCCTGCAGCTTCACCCACTGAAACAAAAGAGGGTGAAGGTGCTCACGAGTGGTTTCCAAGTACCGAGTCTCAGACTGAGAGAGCATGTCTGCTCTATGCCGTACAAACAGCAACCCTTCAAACGCACTCCTAGACGTGGAAGAAGACCTGGAGGCTAATTTTGAAGAGGAGGGAGTGTATCTTCTCCTCATAGGTGTTATGCTGTCATCAGCATTTTATGCCGTTTTCATGGAGGCTTCTAAGCATGAGCAAAGAAATCGTGCTGCAGATGAGAAATCCTTCCTTTTATATACCGTAGCTGGAAAATCTCCTTTTAGAACAGAGTATTTTTACTCTGTTCTGTGCATGTTTTAAAACTTTGCAGAATTAAAGACATGCACCACAGCTTATCCCATGCAAAGCTACAAATCGTGACTTGGAAAGCTGCTTTAGAATAGATACATGAAAGGGTCTTTGTTCAGAAGCATTTGGGGTACTCCTGATACGGAGCAGTTATTGTTAGCTGCCATCAAGTCCATTTTGACTCTTGGCAAGAAATACCCTAATTAATAATAATGTGTTTCGATTACTCTAAAATAAAAAGATTTAGAAGGCTAGACTGAACACTGTTTGGCATCACGTTTACTTCCATTTTGAACTCACCATAATTTCCTGCTCATATGTCCAAACACCACAAGCCAGCTCTACACAGAAAATGACAAGTAAACTTCCAAAGTACTGCGGGAAAACAGAAAAGGATGCTGTTAGTATTGGATCAAAGCAAAACATGGTCTTTAGAGACAAGCTAAATGTTCTTCAGAGCTGTGTTCATCTGGCAGAAAAGCAGAGAGTAGTACATTTTCACAAGGCTTCCTTGACAACAGATGGAAGAAGGCTCAAGTTCAGAGACCTCTGCAGACAATACTCAAATGCTCACCTAAGGGGCCACTTCTTCTGGCTCATCTTCAGGGGAAAATCTTTTCTAAATGCCAGTACTCTGATTAGGTCGTCTATTTGATAAACTATAATCAAGATAAACTATAATCAAGTTCTCTAAACCAGGGGAGAAAAACGGAACCTATTTTTTTGAAGTTCCAGGCTCTACTTATAAGCAAATATTAACTAATCATCATAGGCAAGGGGACCACCGAGGTATTCTGAGCGATACAGGAGGAAATCTTAATTGTTGCTCATGCTTTTAAAAAATGTATAAACTAATGTTCTGTTACTGTGACACTGATGTGTCAAATGTGATAATGGTTGCCCATGGTGGACAGTGTTTGATGGAGTGGCATCCACTTCTGAAACAGCTTGCCTCAGGAATCTCTATGAACTTAGATAAATGATGAAAGTTATATGTGCTCAGGACTTTTGTTCATAGGATCACTATGAGTTGTGTACGACTCAATGGCACTTAATAATAAAACAATGTTCTATTACATGGTAGGCACTGCGATAGGCATAAAGAGTTTCAGAACTTCTGATAAAGTACATATATTGTTCTTACCAGAAGAGACCCTAATACTGTACCTGAGTGTCGAGAAGCCAAAGCAAAGGGAAGAAATCAGGAACTTAAAGACCTGAATACAAGATTCCAAAAGGCAGCTCTGGAAGGCTAAGCAAAATGTTACAATGAAATGTGCAAAGGGCTGGAGTTGGAAAATCAAAAGGGCTGAACTTGGCATTTCTTAAACTGAAAAAGAACTAAAGAACAAACTCAAGCCTCAAGTTGCAATACTTAAGGATGCTACAGGCAGAATACTGAATGATTCAGGAAGCATTAAGAGAAGATGAAAGGAGTACACTGACTCTCTGTACCAAAAAGAATTGGATGACAAAAGAATTTCATAAAACAACATATGATCAAAAGACAGTGGTGATGAAAGTTCAAACTGCTGAAAAAAATGGCAACAACAACAACAAAAACCCCACAAGACCCCAGGAATTGATGGGCTACCAATTTACATATTTCAACAACATATTTCAACAGCCTTGGACATGTTCACCAGGTTGTGCCAAGAAATCTACAGGACAACTACCCACCCAACTGACTGGAAGAGATCCATATTTATTTCTATTCCAAAAAAAGGTGAGCTGAAAGAGTGTGGAAATTATCAGACAATATCACTAAGATCACATACAAGCAAAACCCTGCTGAAGATTATTAAAAAAAAAATGACTGGAATAGTACATTGACAGAGAACTACCAGAAATACAAGCTGGGTTTAAAGGAGGCCATGTTACTAGAGACATCATTGCCAATGTCAGATGGATCTTGGCTGAAAGCAAAGAGTAACAGAGGAATGCTTATCTCTGTTTCATAGACTGTGTAAATACACTTAGTTGTGTGGATCAAATTCTGGCTAACTAACCTTGAGAAGAACAGAAATCCTAGAACACCTGATTGTGCTCATGTAAAACTTACACTTGGATCAGGAAGCAATCCTTACAACAGAGCAAGGAAACACTATATGGTTCAAAATAGGGAAAGGAGTGGGTCATGAATGTGTCCTGTCTCTATACCTTTTCAATCAGTATGCAGAACAGATCATTTGGGAGGCTGGGCTTTATGAGGAGGAATGTGGCATCAGGATTGGAGGAAGACTCATCAACAGCTTGAGATACGCACATGACACACCTTGCTTGCCGAAACTGAAGAGGACCTGAAGCATTTGCTGCAGAGGATCAAGGACTGAGGGTACAGACTGAAGCCCAACATCAAGAAGACAAAGATTCTCACCACTGGGCCGATTGGAAGCATCATAATAGATGGAGCAGAGATTGAGGGTGTTAACAATTTCAGCTTCCCGGCTCCATATTCAACACTCATGGCACCAGCAGTCAGGAAACCAAAAGATGAATTACATTGGGGACTGTCTGCTATCAGGGACCTCTGCAAAGTTCTAAAGAGTAATGATGTCAGTCTAGAGACTAAGGTGAACCTAATCCAGGCCATGGTCTTTGCAATTACTTGCTATGTATCTGAGAGCTGGTAATGACTAAGAATGACAGAAGAAGAATTGATGCCTTTGAGCTGTGATGCTGAAGAAGAGTACTGAACATACCATGGACCACCAGGAGGACAAAAAGGTCTGTCTTGGAGAGGGCGAAACCAAGTTTCTCCTTGGAAGCTAGAATTTTGAAGCTCCGTCTCACATACTTTGGACATGTGGCCAGGAGGGACCCATCCTTGAAGAATGATATCATGCTCAGAAGGGTAATGGGACAGCACAGGAGAGGAAGATTCTGGATGAGATGGACTGACACAATAACTTGGGTAACGGAAGGAGATGGGCTCAGGATAGTCCAGGGTTCAGAGCTATTGTACAGAGGGTTGCTATGAGTATTAGGTGACTTGTTGGCACATAACAACAACAATATGCCATCAAGTCAGAGCCTACCAACAGCTGATCCTCCAGCAGGTTTTCAGAGGCTTTAAATCACATGGGAGGAGACTGATTATCACTATTCTGGACTGGTAGATTCAAACCACCTGCTGTTGGGTTAGCAGCACAACTGCTTATCCACTAGGCCACCAGAGCTCTCTACAGCATTGGTAAAGAAATAGCAAAGTTGAATACAAAGTCAAAAACAGAAGTAAAGAGAGATTCAGAGCATCCTCTAAGAGATGTGTGCTGGGTCCAAACACTGAAGAAGACCAAAGAGAAGAAGCTCTGGTGGATTTGTTCTTAGCAAGTTCCTCCATGAGCCAAGGCTGCACTTCTCAGGCAGTTAAAATCCACCAAAGAAAGACAGGCAGTCTTCTCCTCTTGAGAGTTACAGCCTTGGAAACTCTGTGAGAAGGAATAAACTTGACAGCAGTAAGTTGAAATTTTTTTTAGAGTAAAGCATTGAGAAAATGCCAAGTAAATATTAATAAACATGTAGAGGTAGCCAAAAAGTAGAAGAATATTCATTAAACCGACTCATCTTGCATTAGTGGAAGGTCACAAAGGATGGTATCATCCTCATCTAATTAAGGTTGAGTTAGAAACAACTCACAGCTTCGGTGGGTTCCAGGCTGTAAACCAAACACAAGGACACTGCCCACCATTCTCCCTTGGAGATGCTGTCGATTTGAACTGCAACACACATCTCTTCTGTTTCCTTCACTGTATGTTGTTATCGTGATGTACCACCGTGTTGAAAGCAACCCACAGCTGACCCTCCAGTAAATTTTCAGAGGCATTAAATCACATGGGAGGAGACTGTCCATCTTTCCCTAACAAAGCAGCTAGTAGATTCAAACTGCATACCTTTGCTTTGACAGTACAATTCCTTACCACTAAGCCACCAGTTGTGCCATCTGCATAACAAAGGTTGTTGTTGAATCTTTCTCCAATCCTGATGCCACATTCCTATTCATAATGTTCACCTTCCCAAATGATCTGTTCTGCATATAGATTGAAAAGGTATGGCGATAGGACACACCTTTCCTGATCCTGAACCATGCAATGATTCCCTGCTCTGTTCTGACTACCGCTTCCAAGTATAGGTTTCACATGAGCACAATCAATTGTTCTGGGATTCCCATTCTTCTCAGAGTTAGCCACAGTTTGTGTGATCCACACAGTCAAATGCCTTTGTATAGTCAATGAAACAGAGATGGGCATTCCTCTGGTATGCTTTGCTTTCAGCCAAGATCCATGTAAGTTTGGCTATGATGGCCCGAGTGCCAGGGTCTCTTCTAAACCCAGCCTGTGCATCGACAGTTCTCTGCTGACATACTGTTCCAGTCATTTCTGGATAATCTTCAGAAGGGTCTTGTCTGCATGTGATATTTCCACACTCTGTTAGGTCACATTTTTTTTTAAATGGGAATAAATACAGATCTCTTCCATTCAGCCAGGTAGTTGACGTACAGATTTCTTGGTATAACCTGGTGAGTACGTCCAGAGTAGGATCTGTTTGCTGAAATATGTCAATTGGTATTCCATCAATTTCTGAGGCCTTGGTTTTTTGCAAATTCCTTCAGAGCAGCTTGAACTTCCTCCTTCATCACCATAAGTTCTTGATCAACAACCTGTATTACGCAGATGGCCACACACACACAACCTTGCATGCTGAAACTGAAGAGGACATGAGTGAGATGTTTGTTGCAGAAGGTCAAGGACTGTAATCTTCAATATGGATTAAAGCTCAACATCAAGGAAACAAAGATTTTTATCACTAGGCCCTACTGGCAGCTTCATGACGGATTGAGAAGAGACTGAGATTGTTGATAACTTCAGATTGCTTGGTTCCACAATCTTGGCACCAACAGTCAAGAAATCAAAGGCAAATTGCACTGGGAAAGTCTGCTATCAGGGACCTTTCTAGAGTCTTGAAGAGCAACGATGTCAGTCTGGAGACTAAGGTGCACCTGATCCAGGCCATCATTTTCACAATGACTTGGTATGCATCAGAAAGCTGGGCAACTCTCTAGGATGATAGAAAGATCGATGTCTTTCAGTTATGGTGCTGGAGAAGAGTGTTAAACATACTGTGGCCTGCCAGCAGAACAAACAAGTCTGTCCTGAAGAAAGTGAAACCAAGCTGCTCCCCGGAGGCAAGAATATTGAGATTTCAACTCACGTTCTTTGGGCATGTGGCCAGGAGGTACCAGTCCTTAGAGAGGGACATCATGCTTAGAAAGGTGGAAGGACAATGCAGGATTAGATGGATTGGAGCAGTGACTGGAGCAATGAGATCAGGTCTGTTGGAGATGATGAGATTGGTGCAGGACAGGGAAGCTTTCAGAGCTAATGTACATAGGGTTGTTATGAGTTGCAGGTGACTCGATGGCGCATAACAACAACAACAACAGGAAGCCATGAGAGCTCCCTGTTTCTGGCTAGAGAAAAGCACCCGTGCCAGTCTAGGCTGGACAGCAACATGGCACTCTCTTCGCTAGATATCCTTTCCCTCTGGAATGGTGGAGAGGGCTCTGAATGTGTAATCAGAGGGTCAGAGTTCTGGCGCCTGGCTACTGTTAACCACTCTGAAAGGACCACCACAGAAGGTCCCAGGTAGAGTGGGAGACCAAGGTAAAACAAAACTCAAAATAATCTTGGTCAGGCTCACTGGGCTGCTTCCTTTTGAGCCAGGCCCTGAACTCACCCCTCAGGCACAGCACGTAAAACACCCAACTGCACACGACATGAGGGCAGAACTTGTCTTAAGATAAAACTCAGATGACAGGAAGAGAAAGGATGGCGGGACAAAGGCAGGAGCTGTGGAATGATAGCAAGAAGACTGAGGCTACAATGTAGGGCTCTGATCAATGAAAATAAAGGGAAAATTATTAAAGTGAAAACCCAGCTGGGGAAAAAAAGACAATGAGATCTTCAGCCAATCATTTTAACGGTCCCAGCTTCAGTTTACTAGTGTAAAGGGAAGACAGAAAAATAAAACCTTCCTCACTGGTGTCAAGATTGATTTCATGCAAGGGAAAGTGCTTTGGAAAATGTAATAGCATTAGACGAAAGCTGTTCTGTCCTGGTTGTGAAATACAAGGCAATATTGACTTTTCTTTTCCTCCTGGACATGGGCTTCATTCCCTGCAATTTGCCACAGTGCCGTTCTCATAATTGTTTCCAGTACCTCACCGCTTGGTCTTTACCATTCTGCTCCCCTCCTTCCTTCGTGGAGAGGGTTTCGCATCGGCCGGATTTCAGGCCTCAGAAGGCTCTGCTTTTTAACCACTTGGCTGCGTTACCAACAAGGCACACTGCTCACTTTTACTGCCAGACAATCAGTTCTAGCTGGCAGGGATCTTGTTCTTAAACATTACTTTAACTCCAAAGCCCAGCAGTACCTGTCACACAGCAGGTATTCAATAAATGTCGGTAGAAATAATGATCAGTTACCAATAAAAAAACCCCAAACAAACAATTTCAGCATTTCCTTGGGTTTCTCTGACTCATTTGAACTTCAAGTTGCTTGTTAACATTCAACTCCCTCTACTTCTACTTCCAAATTTACTATTTATAACCTTGCCCCTGTGTCTGACTGGGTGTCTTTCTGTGTGTTAAACTAAGAGAATCCACTGTGCCTTTAATGATTTAAGACCATTTATATAGTGAAATAAAAGACACATATACAGGCTTGCCTTGTGTCTCCTATTCTACCATCAACTGAATAGTTTCAGCAAATGAAGAATGCAGGGATGAAGAGAAGTGTATTTATAAAAGGAAAACAGAACATAATGATTTGCAATACAAACTATTTTATTGCCTTTGAAACTTATTCAATACAGAGTCCCTTGAAATAGTGAAGTTCTTCTATTCTAATTAAACTAAAGCTTAAGTTCTACAGATAAGTTTTATATTCTAAACATATGTTCACGAGAAGGGAAAAATACCCCGCATCACATAAGGGACACTTCATGATAATGAAAACATCCCTAAAAATGGTGTAATTCACTAGCTATTTTAATAAAATCCCTCATATTGAAAATAATAATCTTTCATTTCAAAGATGAGTCCTCAGGAGAGTAGACAAAAGAAGATATGACAGAGTAACTATATGTGAAAGTGTTTATGGACACTTGATAAAAAAACACACATACACACTGAAAAAACACCCAAAACCAATGTAAAAAAAGAAAACACAGCAAAATTGTACAAAAGAAAGATGATGGATTTTGAGACAAAATAAGACTTCATATTCTGACTCCTTTACATACCAGCTGAATGAATTCTGACTAACTATTAAGCCTCAGTTTCTTTATCTGTTAAATAGGAATATTAAGACTAACTTGTAGGGTTATACTAAGGATTAAAAGTTTTCTGTTCCTCTCTTTTAATTCAGCATTTCTTTCCTCTGTTTTCATCTCTCTTCATTGTAAGGCAAGCTTCACAGTCTCTTTTAACATCCATTTAAGTCTCTTCTTTCTCCCATGTCTTTGAAATGACTTTTGATTTCTTCATGGATCAATATCCCTGATATTTTCCGACAATTCATTTCTTTAGTGTTCAGTGCATCAAATCTACCCTTGAGACTGTTTTTTGTTAAATTATGATTACGTTTTATTAGTTTTCATGAACATTTACAGAGATTTTGGGTTCTCATTCATTCATTGTTGCACTGTGAGACTGTTTTTAAATTCAGGTGGTTCTTGTATGAAGAAGAATGCGGCATTACGCAGATGCTGCAACCTGCTCAGGAAGAGGATGTGAAAGCTTGCTGCAGACCAGTGTGGGTTACATCTCAGCATCAAGGGGAAAAGCATCACCAATGGAACAATAGGGACCATCATGACAGATGGAGAAATAAATTGAAGGGGTCAATGATTTCATCTTATTGGGATTCACAGCTAATCCCACTGTAACAGCAGTTAAGAAATCAAAAGGTGTACTGAGTGGAGAATGTGGTCAATTTAAACAATTAAGTATGCTTGATCCAAGCAATGTCATTTTCAAATGCCTCATACTCTTGAACTATGGACAATGAATAAGAAGGACAGAAGAATGGATACCTTAGAATAGTATTGTTGGAGAAGAGTACTGAATATGCCAAGAACAAGCACGCTTGTCTTAGAGAAATTGCTACCAGGATGTCTCTTAGAGGCGGTGATGGCAAAACTTTGTCTCACATACTTTGTCATGTTGTCAGGTGGGGAAGGAGGGGTCCAGTCCTTGGAAAAAGACTCCACGCTGGGAAGGGTGGAAGGTCAGAGAAAGAGCAGATGACCTTCTGCAAGATGAACTTTGGCTAAGTAACTGTAAAAACTGTGTGTCTGAGCAAATCAGAGCTCTTGAGGATGGTGTAGGTTAGGAAAGGGTTCTGATTTGCTGTTCACAGGGTCTCTATAATCCTAGTGGACTTGACAGTGCCTAACAACAAGTATTCAAAGAGGCAGCATGCCAAGCACAGAGCAGTAGCATGGGAACATAGTTCAAATGGAAACTCTCTGTGAACAGCAGATACACTCGAACAAGAGATAGACTTCAAATACCTAGCACTGCCTGATACTTTGTAGGTACCCAATACATATTTCTTGAATAAAATATAACCAAGATTAGATGACAGTTAACAAGTAAAAGTGTTCATCTTCTTGAGATTATCTATTACTCTTGACAGAGGAGACATTTCCATAATCTGAAATCGTTGCTTCTGTTGGGTGCCACTGAGTCAACTTTGACTTATTTGACTCCATGTGGCAGAAACAAAGCTGTGCCACGGATCTTGACTGTAACCTTTAACGAAGCAAATTGCCAAGACTGATACTTCAACTCACCAATTTCTCAGTTAGCCACCCAATGCTTAATCATTGTGCCACAAATGGTCCCAATCCCATAAATTACTTGTTAAAGTTCCTCATAAGATTCACAGCTGGTGAGAGTATAGTTTTTATGCTGTATATCCTCTTGCAAATGTCTTCTTTACTAGGAAACTAAGGCAGGACGGACACTGAGGGTAGAAATACAATTATTTCATATGAAGTATAAAAACTGACTGTTCTCTTATTTCAAACTAAGTAAAATCGGGCCAAACATTGGCAAGAATTGCATACGCTATCATCCCTTTATGGGGCTCTGGTGGCTTAGTAATAAGAATCTGAGCTGCAATTCTGAAGGCACAGGGTTCAAATCCTCTAGCTGTTCCACAGGAGGAGGACAGGTAATCACCTCCCGTGAAGTTACTGCCTCTGAAAACCCACTAGAAGGTCAGCTCTGGGTCATTTCTGACTTGACTATATACAACAACAACAACAACATTCCTTTACACACTGGAGGTATTTGAGGAAGTAAGGAGAACATAAAATCCTGCAATTCTAAGTACAGTTTAGTGACTTGAGAAAAAGAGAATGAACAGAAATGAAGCTAATGTGTTTCCCTCATTAAAGGTCATTTCACCTCAATACATAATGTACAGATAAAACAGTCAAATCTCCAAACTGTCCTTTTCTTAAAGCAACACAATTATCCTGAGACTCGCCTCCAAATATCCACATGCACTTGAGCCTTTTCCCTCCTCAGCATCACTCTTGTTGCTGGGCCTCTGAGTCAATGCTCACTCCTCGCAGCCCCCAGTGACAGAGGGGACCCACACCACAGGGTTTGGGGCGCCACCATCTTTACCAAAGCGAATCTCCAGGACTCTTGCCACTGGCGAGGTTTGAACTACCAACTTCTCAGTTAGCAGCTAAGGACTCTATCTACTGTCACCAGGACTTATAAAATGCCACTAAAGCAATGAATGGATATTTTAAGAGAGATTAGTCCATAAACGAGACAATTTGGAAGGTGCAAAGTAGACAGTAGAGAAACAAACAACTCAGAAGTTCCTACCAGCTGAATTCTAATCTAAACACAAGTGCTGCTTACCTAAAAGTTGGAGGCCTGGATCCACTTAGAGGGCCTTTGGTGTTGGAGAAGAGTGCTGACTATACCATGGACTGCCAAAAGATCGAAAAGGGTATGTCTTGGAAAAGGTGTGGCCAGAGTGCTCCTTGGAGCAAAGCTTTGTCTCTTATACTTTGGACATATTGCTAGGAGAGGCTATTCCTTGGAAAAGTGTATCATGCTTGAAAGGGGATGGAGGGTCAGCAAAAGAGAGGGTCACCCCATTCTAGGTAGAGTGACACAGTAACCACAGCAATGAGCTCAAGTGTGTCAGAAATGGCGAAGATGGCACAGGATAAGTCAGGATTCAGACCTGTTGTGTACAGGGTCACTATGAGTCATAATCAACTCAAGGACACATAGCAACAACAGATGTTCTTTGAAAGAAAGACCTGGTGTTTAGTTTTTAAAAATATGCCATTATAAACTCTATGAATCAGAAAAGGATCTGGTTACTGGTAACCCAGTTTCTGTTTCTGTGCCCCATCAAGTCAGAACTGACCCATAGCTGACCCTCTAGTGAGTTTTCAGTGGCTATAAATTGCCTGGGAGGAGACTGTCCACCTTACTCCTATAGAACAACTGGAGTATTCAAACCATGCACCTTTGCAGTGGCAGCATAGTTCTTTACCACTAGGTTAGCAGAGCTGCCTGGTCACCCACTAGTGGGGAAAAGTGAGAAATAACACAATTTATATTTCCAATCCAACACTCAGATCTACCATTCATAGTCACGGCAACCCTCCACTGGGTCTCTGGCCCTAACCACAGTGTCCTGAAAACACCCAAGAACTGACAATCCTACATATCTCTTTTAGTGGGTGAAGGCAGCCCTAAAAAAAAGGAAGAATTATAAAATTCTGTTTAAGATGTTAGACCCTCAGTTTTCACTTACACTATAAAGCCCCACTCTGTAAAACAAACCTTTCAGAAAGTATCCTGTGGA
The DNA here is from genome assembly GCF_000299155.1 of Elephantulus edwardii. Taxonomy (NCBI): domain Eukaryota; kingdom Metazoa; phylum Chordata; class Mammalia; order Macroscelidea; family Macroscelididae; genus Elephantulus; species Elephantulus edwardii. The sequence goes on from NW_006399772.1 coordinate 25,625,293, forward strand.
GACAAAAACAAAGAATCTCAAGACTGGGGTGATACTACGTATAATGTAGCAGAAAGTGCAATACCACAAACAGGATTGCAAGCCATACCTTTCCTGCATAGGCTAAAAACTCTAGTAAACCAAAATAACACTGGACTGATGAACACAGGCTTGAGACCTAGAGAACAGAGGCACAAGGCTCCTGAGGGAAACTGATCACTCATCGATAATTTTATACCCATCAAAATTAACACCCAAGAGGACATATCCAGGCATACCAGCATTTTAAAATGCATTTCCTACATAGTCTTTCTTAGGAAGCCACAGATATGCTTCCTGAAACATGAAATAGAGAAAGAAAATGACTCAGAATACAGGAAACGTGAGATTTAATACAAAAGCAGGAAATCCAGAGCGGCAGGGAGTATGTTCACCACAACGGAGAGAGTTTCCTAGACAGGAGTAGGTCTAGAAGGTTCTGAAATAGGCTTCTTCTGTATGCAAAACTGTCAGTTTCTCAATTCATTTATTTATTGATGGACATCTGGGCTATTTCCATTTCCTTGCTCCTATGAATAAATGAATAACACTGCTAAGAACATCAGTGTACAAATCTCCGTTTGTGTCTGAGTTCTATTTTTTCCGCAGGGTATATTTTGAGCAGTAAAATAAGACTAATGTCTTTGAATGCATGAAGAGAAAACTGACAGCAAGAGGAAGAGAGAGTGGAATTAGCTATAAGCGCATAGATAGCTAAACCAAAAAATCAGTCTTAATTCTGATCAAAACAAACCATTTCGGAAAGAAGGGAGGGAAACAGTGAGGAAACGAGTGAAGAAGGAAAAGAAGACATTCAGTATTGCAGCTGATGCATCTGAGAACACTACTTACAAAATCATGATGGTATAAACAATGAACAATCTAACAAAAAATCATGCTGTCAATTCCGGAGAGAATGTGTTCATGAGTGTCTATGGAGAAAGGAGGCAGGAGTGCAAGAAAGGGGGCCAGTTCTTCATTTTTCCCTAATGGAAAGTCCATAAAACTAAAAGCAAGAAAGCCATACGTGCATGTAATTTGGAGATATGGGAGTAAATCTCAAAGAAACCAGCTTAAACAAAATTGGAAGTGGATGCCTTTGGGAGGTGGAAATAGCAGAAGCACTGTTCTTTTTCATAATAAGACTCTTAGAACAAAATTAACTTTTTAAATTATGAATATGAAAGACTCTAAAAAAAAATTAAACAGTAAGATATCAAAGCTCACTGCCAACAAGTCAATTCTGACTCACAGTGACCCCAAAGCTCAGAATAAAACCTGCCCCTAGGACCTCCAAAGCTATGATCTTTACGGAAGCAGCCCGACTGCACCAACTTTCTCTATCTGTACAGCTGCTGTCCTTCCAACTCCACAATCAGTTAGCACATGAACCCATGAAAAAAGAAAACAAAAAAGCACACCAAATATACCAAACAAATAATCTGATGGCTAAGGATTTAAGGTTTCTTTAATGCACAGAAAAACTAGTTCACTAAGGCAAAAATTTCCAAGTTAGCCCAATTATATTCTAGAGAGACTTGAGCCAAAGTGAATGAGTAGCAATTAAATGCAGGTATCGTTTTACTAAGCATGCCCTCGGTAGTGTAAAATAGGAGTGCTGTGAAAAATATAAAAAAGTGAATACTTGAACGCGGTTTATGGTCATCCCTTTGCGAGAGGTCCACTTCAGCAGCCTCCGCCTGGAAATCCGGGTCGCTCCTGAAATGCTGCTCATTAAGACTGTCTGTTCGGGCTGCTCAAATCAGTGCAGGCTGAGTTAGTTTCCATGATAATTCATTTCAAATCAGTGCAGGCTGAGTTATTTTCCTTGATAATTCATTTCAATCACAAAACTATGATGCTTGGAATTCTATCTTAGCAATTTCAGTGAATGAACAGGCTGAATTTAATTTATTTCTGATGAGAGAAGTGTGTGTAATCAAGAATATGTGCACATAAAATAACAAGTGTATCTCACATGCTGCCATCAAGTTGAAACAACTCGTGTGGGCTTGACAACAGTTTTCTGAGGCTGTAAATCACAAAGAGGGAGACGGCCCATCTTTCTTCTCAGGCACCACTGGTGCATTCAAACCACCTGGAAGGCTCTACTTTCGGGGAGCAAAACAGGTCAACTCCATGTGTGTCATGCCACCTGACCTCTCCTCACCAGTATAGAACTCAAAACTCATAACTGACCTTCTATGGGGTTTCTGAAGCTGTAAACTGCACAGGAGAAGAATGTCCATCTTTCTCCTGAAGAGCCTCTGGCAGATTCAGACTACCAGAGAAGTGTAGCCTCTTGGTTAAATGTAACTCTCTATAGACAACGCCATCAGAGCTCCCTAACAAGTACATAAAAGGGGGTGTGTGTGAGTGTGTGTGGGTGTAGAGATATATATCCCACAACTATAAATAAGTAAATATATATGCATGCATGTTTATACAGACACACACACCACACATACGCACATCATTGTTTCAGAAATCTTTGTTTTGGGATACAGCCAAGTTGGCATAGCTCTTGGTGACCCTACGAACAACAGATATGCACCGTGTCCTATCCTGTGCCATCGCCACCATCTCCGATATAATTGAGCCTATTGCTGTAGTCACCATGTCAACTCATCTCGTTGGGGGTCTTCCTCTCTTTGCTGACCCTCCACCTCTCCAAGCACGATATTCTTTTCCGAGGAATAGCCTCTCCTAGACACAAGTCCAAAGTATACGAGATGAAGCACTGCCGTTCTCACCTAGAAGAAGCACTCTGGTTGCACCTTTCCCCAGACATACTTTATACTTGCTTGTTCTCTTGGCAGTCCATGAGTATTCAGTACTATTCTCCAACAACACAGCTCCAAGACATCAATCCTTCTTCTATCATCCTTATTCATTGTCCAGTTCTCAGATTCATAGCAAATTAATGAAGACCATGGCTTGAATCAGGAACACCTTAAGTCTTCAGACAGACATCATTGCTCTTCAGTATTTTGGAGAGGTCCCTGGCAGCCCAAAACAATAAGTCTCCTTACTGATCTCCTGTCTGCCGGTACCAAAGTTATTATTGTAGATCCAAGTAAGATTAAATCATTAACAGTTCCAATCCTTTCTCCATATCAGGATGATGACTATCAGCCCAGTGGTAAGAACTTTTGTTTTCTAGATGTTAAGATATAATCCGCAATGAAGACTATATTCTTTGATCTTCTGCAGCAAGTGCTTCAAGTCCTCCCCACTTGCAGAAAGCATGGTTGTATTATCTGCATAAATTCAGTTGTTGTGGGTTTTCCTCCAATCTTGATGCCACATTCTTCTTCACAGAGTCAGCTACACAGATTATTTGCTCAGCATACAGATTGAATAGATATGGAGAAAGGATACAACACTGATACACACCCTTCCTGATTTTAAACCATACAGTGTTCCCTTGTTCCATTCATACAACAGCTTCTTGATCTAGGTATAGATATCACATTAGCACAACTAAGTGTTCTGGAATTCCCATTCTTCTTGTTAGCCATACTTTGTCGTGATCCACACAGTCAAATGCCTTTGTATAGTCAATAAAACACAGAAAAAACATTCTTCTGGCATCCTCTCTTCCCAGCCTGGATCTATCTGTTGTATGCCTGAAAATAATTACAAAAATATCATTTCTGTTTATTTTTAAGAAGAAAGGTAAGAAATGGAGCTAGATGTCAATCATCAATGATTGAAAACAATTTTTCAGAGTGCCAGTTCTGTACTAGCCTTCCTGGATTCAGATCCCAGCTCTATCACATGTAGTTGGGCCAGCATTTAACTTATCTGTGCCTTGGTGTTCCGTTTTGCAAAATGGTGATAACAATAGGGCCTGGTGTAGAAAAAGGATTGAGAGAGTTTGATGAGATAAAGCATGGAGTGCAAATAAAATAGCGGTTGGCACATAGTATGGATTATATAGAGATGCCCTTGCCGCTGTTGTTATTAATATGTCTTGTAACATCATTATTCAACTTCTGTATCTACAGAATACACATGTGCTTGGTCACATGTGTATATACAAAATCCTTCTTGCCTTGAATTAAAAAAGAAGCCAGACTCCAAACCCAAAACATACCCACTGCTGTTGAGTTGATTCCAAGTCATAGCAACCATATATTGTTCAGCAGAATGACCTCAGAGGGTTGCCAAAGTTGTAAATCTGCATAGGGGCCAACTGCTTTCTCTATCTCCAAGGCGTGGTAGAGGGGTTTGAACCTCTGAGCTTGTGGTTAACACAGAGTACTTACTATACTACTAGAGTTTCTACCTAAAGAACAAAGACCTAAATCCCTATATGCTCATCTTTTATTTTAATAATTGAGTAGGAATGAGGGGAAAAAACCTGACTAAAGTATCAAAATTTTAAGGATGACAAAAAAATTCTTTCCTTTAATTTCCTATTGTGATTCAAGGCACAATGATACTTTAAATGCTCTCTCAAAAATCTCCACAAATTATCATAGATAATGATTCCATCTTCTCTTTTTATAGTTTAAACGTCTATTAAGGCAATCAGATCACCTTCCCACTAGTAAAATTAATTTTTGTTATTTATAGTTTGTAACTTTTCTTATGAAAAGACTACTGCCATGTCAAAGAAGACGGACTATCCCAAAAACTGGCAAAGGGGTACAGGAGCAAAGGATCGGTCTTAGAGGAAGTGCAATTAGTGTGCTTCTTGGAGGCCAGGAGGATGCAACTTTGTCTCACCTAGTCTGGGAATGTTTTAGAAAGGACCAGTCCTTGGAAAAATCTACGATGCTGGAAAAGGGTAGAGGACAGAGAAAGACAGGAAGACCTGACAAGAGGAATTGACACAATGATTGCAACACTAGGCTTGAGAAGAACATGAGGATGAGGATAAGGATGCTGCGGGACAGCGGAAGGTTACTATCTGTCCATCACAGCATAACTGAGTCCAAGTAGACCAGACGGCACCTAACAGCCACAGCATGGTGGGTGCAGTGTTCCCAGGGAATGCTTAACGAGTGCTACAATTGGGAATCTATGTTGTTGTTGTTATGTGCCGTCGAGTCGTTTGCGACTCATAGCGACCCTGTGTACAACAGCCCTAAATCCTGCTCTATCCTGTGCCAATCTCATTGCCTCTGACACACCCATCCCGATAAAACTTGTTTATATTTGTATCTTCACTCTTAGTAATTAAAATTAACAAAATTGCCAACACTGTAATATTTGCATTCATATAAATATTTCAAATATTTGTCACTTCTGGGAAAATAGTTTGGCTTTTAAATTTTGATTTCTAACTTTTATTGATTTAATAAAAACAAAAGAGCCATTTGCTCTAAAAATAAACAATTAACTGAAAATCAACTATATCCTGGAGCCTTGGAAAGCAATTGTAAAATGTGGGGGGAAATGTTTCCATTACTAAGACCGATAATGAAGAAAACTAGTCTATTGATGAAAAACCTTCAAACCGTATTTTGTCTCTGTTAACCTAGAGAGAACACACTATGTAAAAGAAACAAGAACGTTTACAAGCAACGTGTCACAAAGAAGAACGGATAAGGCAGTGTTTTACAAACACGGTTATTTTTTTTAATGCATGAAAACTAGAAAATAATTTTTACAGTAAAATAATATTTTCATGCTCTCCTTGACCAATTCTGTATGTTTCTTTGTGCAGGTAAGTCGACAATCAACCCAGTATTACTAAGCACCGTCAGTGTGACTGTATTTCACTGTGTAAAAATTACAAACACTATGGAAATTACTTGAGCATGCTTCTCTCTTAATTTATAACTAAAAACTTGGAGAGCTTTTGTTTTGTTTTCATAAGTCGCATTCAACATAATTTGACACCAGAAAAGTCAGATTTGTTTATCTTGGAAAGGGAGCACAAACCTTGGATTCACTGCCCCCCCACCAAGCCTCCCAGCAGCTAAATTAAAACTGTTTTATAGGGAGACATAATTTACTCAACATGTCCATGTTTCACAAACAGGTTGCCTTTTGACTTCCTAATGACACAGTGCATAAACCCACACTTTTAATAAACAAAAAAAAAATGTGATGAAAGGCCTGTGTTCACTGAATGATAAATGATAAACTCCAGTCTCTACTCTGTCAAATGCTAAACTCTGCAAGTTTTCAGTGCTAAGTATCTCTATGTCAGCTGTTTATTTTTCCTTTCCCAGTGGTTGGAGGTTTAAAAATATTATCTTACTTATAGTTAGTAAATAAGGGAATTCCAGTGCCAAATATTTGTACAAGATAATGGAACAGTCGACGGTCTGTTAAGAATTCACTGGGACTGAAATACTAACACACAAGACGGCCTGCTGCTGAAAACACACATGAACACAGAGACAAAAAGAAAGACAGACAGAGAAAGAGAGAGAGAGAGAAAGCACCTTTATTTTAGCCAGTTTTCACAAAGCTATAACAGCAGACACAAGCTTGGTACTTTCTGAAGGCAAATCATTTACCCATTTGCATACTCAATGTCTTTCTGCAAGCATTTCAAAGAGATGGGCACATTAAAGAGTCTTTGTTTCCAAGAATAATAATTTGAATAAGGTCAGCCTAATTTAGAAAAGAAAAAAAAAATCATAAGCTCAAACTGTAGACAAGTTTTTAAAGAAATAAAATCTTGAAATCAGTAACACATGAGGAAGTCCCCAGGAAGGTAAGGAAAGGAGGTGCTATGGGCCAATAAGCAGCGCTGGTGGGGTATCACCCTTACTGAATCACACTGCTAACCCCAAACTCACGTGTCTCTGGAGGCAAGTGTCCACCAGCACCTCCATGCAGAAAGCTGGCCAGTGTTCTGTTACATTTTACACCCTCAAAAACCCGGTGGAGGGTCCCTCTGAGTTGAAATCAACTTGAAGGCAGGGAGTGATTGGCACAGTAGGATCCCTGGTGTCCCAGGTCACTGTTTCGAAGCCAGCAGCCATTCTGCTGCAGAAGAAGAATGATGAGGCCGCCTGCTTCCATAAAGAGAAAACAGCCTCGGAACACCGGCCCACCTCCCCAAACCCCCACCCCCACTGCTCTCCTCTACTTTACAGCACTGCTATGCGGTGGCATCTCCTGGAGGGCTGTGAGTTCTCACTGAAACAGTAACTACAGCAACGCACTGAAATGCACCAGGAGTCACGATTACCATGCAGGACCAAGCAAGCCTTCATTCTGCTCTACAGTAGGTCACCATGGTTTGGAACTAACTTCCTCATCGACAGCTAACAACAGTGACAAGCTTTGCTTAGGATTCTTCTTGAGTAAATACAGAATGTTTCCAGTCACGTGAAGCACTCATCAGCTTAAGCATCCATCTTTTCAGTTGTATTTACATTGCTCATTGCCTAGTTAAATTACTAAAGATGTTACTGGGGGTGGTAGTGGTGTGAACTGCTGTCAAGTCAAGTACAACTCATCAACAACAGATCTGAGCGACGTCCTCTCCTGTGCCGTCCACATCATCTTGGATATTTTTGAGCTCACTGCTACAGCCTCGATGTCAATCCTTCTCATTGAGGGTCTTCCTCTCTTTCACCACCCCTCCACCTTTCCAAGCATGTTCTTTACCACGGAATAGCTTCTCCTAGCAACATGCCCAAAATGACTACGAGTCAGTTGTGACTTGGTGGTGTCTGACAACAATATCATCACAGGCACCTGTCAAGTCAGAACTGACCCATAGCTGATCCTCCAGTGGGTTTTCAGAGGCAGTTAATCTGCCAGGGGGCAGCTGGCGGATCTGAACCACATGACTTCAAGACGGCAATGCAGCATCCTACCACTAGGCCGCCACAGCCCCCTCCAAAGACATTAGTGAACTTCCAATTAGTAAGGTTATACTTTTTGTGCTGTCTAAATGACTAGGCAGAGAAACACATGCCAAGATCCCAGCAACTGGCTAGGGGCTCCAGGTACCCAAATCAATCATTTATATCATGAGAGGTGAATCGTTAAAGATTTGGCAACTGTTTCAATATGTGTGAGAAACTGGTCCACAAGAGAAGCTGAGTTTTGTGTGGGGCATTAATTCCTTGTAATTAAGAGATTTTTTAGGAAATACTCCTTTGGAAAATTAGTAATAGGTGTGTAACAGTTTAAACCAAGGTGCTCTTTTCCATAATTGTGCCAAAACCTATGAATGTAGTGTGTGTGTTTTGCCAGTGTAGCCAGTGCAGAGAATTCCCTAGAAAAGTTCAAAATTAATGGCTTCA
>NW_006399772.1:25633820-25639907 GCF_000299155.1 Elephantulus edwardii
GAGAGGAGAGGAGAGGAGAGGAGAGGAGAGGAGGTACTAAAATGCGGGGAAAGTCATGTATAACTGCTTCTGTTGCTCCATAAACGAGATCAGCTCATGTTTGTCTGGTTCATCCTGATCTCAAAAGATAGATGGGGTGTTGCTGGTCTTGGAAAAGGCCAGCTCTGAGTATTGTTAGATCATTCCTCCGAACATGACTCAGGAGCCGTCATCTCCTGAACCCAAGCATAAAGGTTTAAGTAGGAAGATGTGTTGGAACTATGCTAAACAATGTTGTCTAATAACAGACTCAAATCTGACCCAGAGCGTGCTGCCCGCATTGCTGTTTCGTTAGGTGGTTCGAGCCAATTTCAACTGTTAGTGACCCTCCTGTGACAGAGTAGAACACGATAGGGCTTGCTATGGGAGCTGGTGGTCATGTCTCCCTCCCAAAGCGCCATGGGTGGACCCAAAACTGCAAACTTGGGCAGCTGAACTCTTAACTATGGTTTCATCGAGCCCAGTGGTCAGACCCACCCGAAGCCCAAGAGGAGCATGTGTTGAGGCTCATGGGCACTTCTGGAATGTCTTTAAAAGACACCAGGTGATTGCTGTTGGGTGCCATCGAGTTGATCTGAACTCACAGTGACCCCATAAACAACAGATAGAACCCCCGTCCTATCCTGTGCCATCCACATAGTTCAGCTATGTGGAAGTCCATTGTTAAAACTACGACAGATTATGAAACTGGAAATTTTAAGCCAATGTTTGATTTAGCAGAGACAACTTTTATTATCTGTTGATGACTGTTTAATCTAACTCTGATGAATCCTGGGGACACGGTGGCTAAGCTCTTGGCTCTTAGCCCAAAGGTCTGCCGTTTAACCCCCCAGCTGCTCTATGGGGAGAAGACTTGGTGATTTACTTTGGGGTGGGGGTTGTTTTTTTGTGGGGTTTTTTTGGCATTTTTAAAATTTATTTATTAATTTTAATGAAAGTTTACAGAGACTTAGGATTTGCTTTTGTAAAGATGGTAATTCATTTCACTCACTGCCCTCAGGTCAGTTCAGACCCATAGTGACCCACCACTCGGTTTCCAAGGCTCTAAACCTTATCAGAGAGAGCTTGCCAATGTTTCTTCTTCAGAATCTGGTGCGTTCACACCACAGTAGAAGAACAGCCTTTTAAGGAGATGTGCGTGTTCTGGTCTACCCGGGCAGCTCAGTGGGGCAGGCAGGTCTATTTGGATCTAAAGTTCACTATGAGTCAGAATCAATTCAATGGCAAGAGGATAGCTCTGATAATCTATGAAAGTATCTTGTAAATTATGTTCTTTTAAGTTTTCTTTTCATGTATTAGAGATGTACTTAATTTTTTCCTTTAATCTCCAGAAAACCCACCAACTCTGTTAACAGAGTATCAAAGTCAAGTGTTTCCTTTAAATTTTACAAATCCATATAAACAAGTATTTATTGTAAGTGTAAAAGCACTATGCTTTTTCAATCAAGCAAAAAATGTCTTTTTTTTTATCAAAAAAAGCCATTTTCTTTACTACTCTTGTAGCAAGTTGCCACCTGATTGCACAGGCATACTCGAAGTTCAAAGGAAGGATACTAATTGTGAATAATGATAAAATCCTTAAAACCTCCACAAAGTTGAGATATACAGTGTGACTGAGGAAAAAAGGTCTATTTCAAAGAAACAGTAGGTATGAAAGAAGGATTTTAGCGTACTTTCGTTATAACAATTATTCAGATTATGACAACATTGAAAAGACAGACCCTGCTTTTATAAACAGATGGCGATGATTTGAAAGTAGCACAGCCATTATCTGCAGGTAACAAACTGTTTACTTCCAAGGAGTTTGAAGTTTGTTCTCAAGCAAGTCAAGCAGTCCTCCACCATCCTCTGATAACAGTCATTTGTTTAAGGAAGTTCCCTCCCTTCTCCTGGAGGCTAGGCAATCCCTGCAGAATTCCAAAGAACTACTGTTGTAACTCTTCAACACTTGTACTCAACGCTGGTTCTTCTCCCTAATGTAACTCTGTCCTTGGCTTTCTGAATGTGCATTTCCTATCAGACTTGAATTTAAGGCATAGAATGCCTACTTTCATTTATTGTGTACATCTACAGGGGAGATTCTAAGCATTTGATGGCCTTTTCCACACCCTCCATGCCTCAGTTACACACATTGTTAGGATACCTGGACATCTATCTATCTTCTTTAAGCTCTCTTCTAAGTCATTAAAAATGGTTTTACAAACATGAAGCCCTTTCACCCAGAATAGCAGGACTAGCTAATCATTTTCTTCGAGCTAAATAAGCAAAATGCCAGAAATGACCAAGAACAAATACTATCACCAGGGTTGTATGAAGCAAAGTCACTTCTGATCCTGTCCCATTCTGGCTCATCAAACTTCAAACTGCTGAGTACAACATTCTAGACCCTTCAGAGTTCTTTCCCAGTTCACACTGGAATGCTATGAGGTCACTTTAACACTGTCAAGGTGGTGGGGATTCGCAGAGGTTTCACCATTCAACAATGATATCAGTTGACAGTTATGTAATGATGTATCTATCCTCTTGTGATCTGATGTACCGGGAAGGGTGGCTAAAGGGACTGGGAAAGATCCGGTGTGAAAAATGACATATACAAACTCTGTAACTAAACCAGTATAAAATAAAAAATTTATTTTTTTAAAAAAAACCCCTCTCATTACCATGGAGTCAGATCTGATTCACAGCTAAGTCCCCACTGGCTTTCTGAGGCTGAAAATCATATAGGAAGTGATTGCTCATCTGATTCAAACTGCCAAAGAAATGTCACCTTTGGATTATCAACTCAATTCCCTATGGACTATGGTACCGGAGCTCCTTGACACACGTTCAACTCAACTCACAGCTGACCCTCCAGCGGGTTTACACTGAGAAAGAGGGGAAACGACTGAACTCTGCCAGGGCCAGTGTGCGAAATAACAGTCTGAATCAAGAAATGCCTAGATTATGCACAATTTCCTGTTAGGAGACTTTATGAGTTTAGCAGCTAAATTTTAAAACTCCAGCTTTCAAAGAATTCTACTTAACATGTCAAAATTAAATGTGTGTATTGAAGGAATATTTCATTATATTTTTAAAAAGTGCATGAATACATGTAGAATACTTCATTTCCTGCTATGAAGTCATAGAAACATTATTATGTGTAATATTTTATACCTAATTCCATCTCAGTAAAACTACTGAATTCATCATCTTTTCGCCAATTTCCAAAATCCTGGCGCACACTGTCATGGCTGGCGCCACTGTAATGACCAGCCAGGCTTCCAGTGCGTTCCTCGACTTTTCATCCCTCAATGCATTTTGTTGTTGGCTGTGTTGTGGTTGTTGCTGTTGTCCACTATCTATTTAATTATGATGGGAAAGTCTGCTGTTAGGGACCTCTCCAGAGTACTGAAGAGCAATGGTGTCACTCTGGAGACTAAGGTGAGTCTGATACAGGCCATGGTCTTTGCAATCACTTGTTATGTATCAGAGAGTTGGACAATGACTAGGGAGGATAGAAGGAGAATTGATGCCTTTGAGCCATGGTGCTGGAGAAGAGTATTGAGGGTACCATGGACTGCTAAGAAAACAGATTCATCCTAGAGAGGGTTAAACCAGGCTGCTCCTTGGAGGCAAGGATTCTGAGGCTTCATCTGACATACTTTGGACATGATGTAAGGAGGGACTGGTCCTCGAGAGGGACATCATGCTTGGGAGGGTGGAGGGACGGCGTAGGAGGGGAAGATCCTCTATGAGGTGGATTAATTCAGTGACTGGGGTAATTGGGATGGGTGTGTCAGAGGCAGTGCGACTGACACAGGATAGAGCAGGGTTTAGGGCTGTTTTACATAGGGTCGCAAGTGACTCGACAACACATAGCAACAACAACAACATCTCACAGTGACTCCATTTGACACAGAAGCCAGCAGGGTCAGACTTTGTCTCCCTTACATTGGATACATCTTCCGGAAACACCAATCCCTAGAGAAGGACATGGCGCTTGATGAAGTAGGAGGAGGAGTCACCAGACCGACTATGACTCACAGCAACCCCGTGAACAACAAATTGAAAGCCTGTCCCATCCCGTGCCACTCTCACAGGATCCACCAGAAGCTGCACTCACTCACCGTGTCTGTCCATCCCCTGAGGGGCTTCCTCTCTTTCACTGACCCTCTCCTCTTCCAAGCTTAATGTCCTTTTCCCAAGCGCTGGTGCCTCCTGATGACATGTGAGGCAAAGAGGGTCAGCAAAGAAGGGGAAGACTCTTAAGACGGAAAGGAACGTGGCTGCAGCAATAAGCTGAAACACAGCTGAACTTGTGGGGCTGCAGAGAACTGGGCGGAGCTTTGTCTATGAACCAACTCAACTCAACTGGCGCATAACAATATGGGGGAGAACTGCCCACGGAGTTACCTTGGTTATAACATTTACAGAAGCAGATTACCAGGGCTTGTCTCTTAAGATGCCCATGGTGGGTTCGAACTGCCAAACTTTCAGGCAGTTAGTCCTCGCTACCAGGACTCCTTGGTTCTCTGCAGCTAAGCAGTCACAATAGACTTTGCTGCAAATCCCTGCCCAACTGGAACTTCTGCCTCCTCTTCTCATCAAGGACCTGACATCACAGCTACACTGAACTTCTGTTTGGCCTAAACACTCTGGCGATGTCACCATCCAGGCTAACTGGAGAGTCTTTCCTGGGAAAATTTCTGGAAGTCTTCATTCACTCTGGATTCTGTGTTCTCACAGTAACTTGTTTTTCATCTTAACATTGTCTTTTGCTTTGTTATTTCCTTGTGATTCTCCCCTTTCATTTGTGTATCTCCAGTGTCTGTCACAGACCGCATGCCCAGAAGATGCTTGAGGAAAGGAAGGAGAAAAGGGGTGGGGAATCAGGAGGGGAGAAAAAAGAAGGAAAAATTGCTACATTCTCTGACAGAGTAAGGCCCTATCAAACTCCTATGCAAGAGTGTTAACTGTGGAATTCTTGGAGGTCCTTTTATAATAAGGATACAATAAGTTTATTACTTAAAGTGAAATGACAGCTGGATGCCTTGATTTGGCAAATGAGGTGTATTTAAACCTTACAGAAATAAACGTGTTATAACAGTTGTGTGGTATGGAAACCAAGTACGGGCTCTGAGCAAAGACTGAACTTGACCCTCAAAATCCACCAGCTGTACAGCCTTGGGCCTACTGCTTTTCCTCTTCTGTGAAGTCAGTCTAACTGCATAGAGCTGCTTTGAGTATTTTCTGAGAAAACAAAGGCAAAATGCTGGGCAGAAGCTGAGCACACAGTACAATCTTAAACACTATACGATGGACCTTAATGTTCAGTTGGTGGGTTATCAAGTTAAAAAAAAAGTGGAAAATAAGCAAAGATGTTAAAAGTAATAGCTTAATTTTAACTTAAGGACGTATGAGTGTTAGTATCATTATAAAAGGTTTAACTAGGTTAGACAAGGCTTTCAACAATGGACTTACAGAAAATGAATTATTCCAGTTTTACTGGATGATATGAAACAACCAAATGTTAAGGAGGAGAAATTTACTCACAGTCCTTAAACACAGACTTGATTTCCACCAGGAGGATCATTTTAGCTGTGGTTCCATCATTCGGCACTTTAAGAAAGCTTTAAAAGTGCTCCTACTATATCAATTTTTTACATCACCACCACGTTGATTCCGATTCAGTGACTTTGTAAGGACAGAGAAACCCTGCTCCCATGGGCTTTCGAGGGCTGGAATCTTCTTGAATCCTGTGGTATAGTTCATAAGGAGTTGCCCTCACCAAAGACAGCATCTCTCTGGCTGTTCAAATCCACCAACAGCACCTTGGGAGAAAGATGCACAGTCTCCTCCCGTGAGATTTATTTACAGTCTCAGAAACCCAATGGAGAGGCAGCTCCAAGCTGACACTAATGAGTGAGTGAGTGAGTGGGCGAGGGAGCGCATCTTTAAGAAAGAAGACTGCCTGCACAGTGTGTGTGTGTGTGTGGGGTGGTACACATGACTGCATAACAATGAAAGAAGCAGGGAGAAAAGTGCAACAATGAATGAATAGAGATCTAA
>NW_006399772.1:25640610-25649455 GCF_000299155.1 Elephantulus edwardii
AGGAAGGAGACTGCCTTGTCCTTCTCCCAGGGAGGTTCCCCTGAGTTTGAGCCTCTGACAGTTCTGTCAGCAGTTGAGGGCTCAACCACGGTGCTCCCACGCCATGGAGAGGCATATACAAGTGCAATAAGATTGAAAGGGAAAGTCTATCCCTTTCCAGCATCTAGGCCTTCAGCGTATGCAGGTGCTCTCAGCGTCTGACCAGCACTTGCCTGATCGCAGCTGAGCAGATTTTTGTCAGCATCGCACTTTGACAAATGAGAATATCCTGATGGTGACATTCAGCTGCTGCCGACAGTGTAAACACGTCTGTTCAATCTGTTTACATTCCCCAAGCTGGCAACCGCTCCCCGTATGCCTCTGTTAATAGCAAGGTAGATGTGCAATAACAAATGAATTTCATTTCGTCTACAGCTAAAAGCCTCTGAAAGCACCCATCTAAGGACTAAAACCAATTTCTAGTTAGCTTCAATTTCTTTTTTAACGAGCAAAGAAATTTCTGCTACTGAAATTACCTTGCAAGTCAGGGCACATTCAAGCTTATTTGCTCAAGTCATTTTGGCTTGTTTTTCCAATAAAATGACAATCAAATACTTCTCACTAGCCTCACTTAAGTATAGAAAAGTTTTTGTTCTGTGACATTTTCTTATTTATTAAGGGTATATATATAGTTAGAGAGGGAGCTCTGGTGGTCCAGTGCGAAGGAGCTGTGTTGTCAACCCAAAGGCATGCAGTTCAAATCCCACCAGGTGTTCCAAGGGAGAAAAATAGGCAATGTCTTCCCATGGAGTTTACTCCCTCTCAAGACCCAATAGAAGGTCAGCTATGGGTTGGTTCTAACTCAATGGTATACAACAACTATACAACTTATAGTAAATATTATTTGCTACTTATCTGACATACAAATTTAACCGGAGTTACTTATTTTAGCTGGAAACACTAGATTAGCATGCTTTAATGGTTTGCATCTATAATTCAATAAAAAGGTCAACTTTGTGATCAAAGCTCAACAGAGATGTCTCCTGTTGCCCAAACACAAGCCTCTTAGCTCACAGGAGCTTCAGAGAAAGCGCAGTAAAACGGTTATACAGATCTGCTTAAGAATCTGTCACTTGTCCTGGACCATTCTAATGAATAAGCACATTTTAACTCTTAATTAGAACAGCACCACACACAGCTGCCAGCTACCTTTTTATTTAGTAATTGTTCAGACATGAAGGCTTTCAAAGATGCTGGCTGTCTCATGGGGAAGGAAAACATACACAACAAATGAGAATCACTTCATCATTTTAATCTTTACAGGCTTCAGAAGTAAAACAGGACTTTAAATATTAGGAAATGGACAAACTGAACTGTATACCTTTTGTTTGTTTACATATTTATATCCAAAATCAAAATAGAGAATTTCTTGTTTCTTTTTCCACCAAAAAAAATCAGGAGAAACGAAAAGGCAGAAAGAGAAGAACTATGACAGCTGTTTGCAAATATTTGCCCAAGACCTCCTGGTATGTCATATTTTGCATTAGTTCCTGCCCTCACCCTCCCTTTAACAAGCTTAACAAGCCTTAGCAAGCCGAGGCCTGTGGGCCTAAGTCTATGTCTCAGCCACACTCCATTAAAATCTCACTATTTCTTCACTGACATCCAGGCACCTTCCTCAAACCAACGCACTAGTTAACCCTCTTCTCGCTGTGTCAATTTTCTAACCATTATTCCATTTAATAAGCAATAAAACAATGTAGAACAGAACTCAAAACCAACTGATGGAGGCTGGAGGGACACCCAAGACCATGGCCCTTAGCTTCCCCTTTGTGCCTGGCACTGAACTCATCGTGGTGGTACAGCCTGGGGTCCAGCGATAGACAGATCTACAAGGTGAACAATAATAGTGGGAGTCACTCAGAACTTAGAACACTCAACCACAAGGGTCACAAGGGCAGCCTCTGACCAAGGATAAAACTCAGCAGGTACGGAGGAAGAGGATGGAGGAAAAATCAACAGAAAAACCACAGAGAGATCATGGGAAGAAGGGTGATGTCATATGAGGATTATGACCAATGTCAGAAAACAAAATAGGTATGAGTGGTTGGCTGAACAGAACACCTATCTGCGCTGTACACTTGAACTCAACAATAAATGAAAAGATTCATTCTTTTTGTTGTGGTTAAGCAATGGAGAAGAGTAAGAGTTCATAATATCAAGTCGTTAGAGTCTGTTAGTTTAGGCTGATTATAAAAATAGTTGCTGATTGCCCGTGCAATTGGAAATGACTCATAGCTGACCCTCCAGCAGGTTTTCAGAGGCAATAAATCGCACAGGAGGAGACTGCCCAACTCTCTCCCACAGAGCAGCTGGTGGATTTGAACCACGTGCCTTTGGGACTGCAGCAGTTTCTTATCCCTAGGCCACTGTATAAATAAGGCAATACCCTTGACTCAAAGGCTGAAAGAGTATTAACTTCTCAGTGAACACTCCTTGTAATAAAACTATCACCAAGTGGCTTCAGGCAAACTATTGAACCTCTCTGAGCTTCACTTATACTTACTTCCCTCAGAAAACTATTGTTAGTTATAAAATGGGGAAAAAACCAAATGTAAAACTATCTAATATAATTTGAGACATTGCTATAGATTCTCAGGAAAAGGCAGTAATTGTAGTAGTTTTTTTTTAAAAAAAAAGGAAGTTGTTACAAACATGTTGTCTGGATGTCACCTGCCATGGTCTGAATTCTAAATATTCTATTAGTAATGCAAACTTAGTCAAGTCAATTAACCTCTCTGTGCCTCATTTCCTCCCCTCTGTTATGAGAATAATAATAGTGCCTAACCATGAGGTATGTCTAGCACGGTATTACCTCAGGGGGCAGCATTTCAGAGCAGTCTTAATGAGCTGGTAGATTTCAGTCACAGTGCTGAGGAAACTCCCTGCTAGGCGGACAATAAAAGAGGTGCTGCTTACTCAATGGTTAAGAACTTAGCGGCTAACCAGGAGGTCAGCATTTCAAACACACCCCCTGCCATAGGGAAGAAAGATGAAGCAGTCTGTTTCTGAAAGTCTATAAAGATTTATTGTTTTAGAAATCCAAAGGGGCAGCTCTACCCTCTGCCCTGCTGAGTCACTAGGAAATGTGTTTGATTTGGTTTGGAACAGACAGAAAGAATAAAAACAGAGAAGAAAGGGACAAGAAATTTTAGCAAGGGATCAGAAAACACAGTTTGACCAAAGAACAACAAAGCAGATAAGAAAAGTGAAAAAGGCAGATCAAGGCTCTATCACAAAAGGTCTTAATGCAAGACTGAGCTATCTATAACTATTTCATTAGCCAACAGAGAATCCTCTAAAGTCTAGGAACAGAGGAGTTATATGATCACGGCTGCTTTAGATAAACTGGCAACACTAGTTCTGGGTTTACCAGAGGGAGACAAAAAGAGGCAGTAAGATTAGCTGAGGCGCTCGTTAACCTGACCAACCAAGACATGTGGACATCCTGAACTTTGGCATTTCAAAAACAGAGCAGAAAAGCAGGGGAAGGTTCTCAAGATTACAGAACCAGACCCTACAGGATTTAGCAGCATTTTAAAGATTGTTGCTGCTGTGTACTGCGAGTCGGAACCGACCCATAGCTGACGCTACTCCAACAGCTTTTCAGACACAGTAAATTATATGGAAAGAGATTACCCATCCTTCTTCTATGGTGCAGCTAGTGGATTCAAAGCATATACCTTTTTTATTGGTAATGCATTATCTTAATAGTAGGAAGTTACTGAAGAAATGACTAGAGAAGCTGACCCAGTATCTAGTAGTTGAGTGCTTGGTGACCGGGAAGAGAGACCACAGCTCCTTCCACAGCATGGAGCAGCTGAGCTGAAGCAAGGCTAAGCTGCAAAAACTTAGAGACTAAAGGGGCAAAAATAAAGTTACTAGATAGTTGTGTCTAACTCAGGGACTCTTCATTGGGTTTCAAAGGCAAGAGGAAGCTGGTCATCTTAATTCCAAAAAGCAGATGGAGGAGTTGAACTGTTGGCCATTCTGAAGATTCAAATCCACCAGTAGCGTAGTTCCAAGGAACTAGGGTGGGAAATTTTCTCTTTGTAACACACAGCTTCTGGAAACCTGCTGCAGGATCAAGGGTCAACTGTTGACCTTTCAGTTATCAGCCTGACCTGTTACACATTATGCCACCAAGGCTCTGTACCGTGAGAAGAGAAGCAGCCAGATGGGTTGGGAATAGAGCTGCCATGAATCATCAAAGGGAAGAAGCAATCAAGACGCAGATGGCAGTCCTAGGCCCGTGAAATAACATAGTACATGTGGTTGTCTAATGCCAAAAAGTGGATTCAACAAACAAAGAGGATAATACAGAAAAGCAGGATCATCCATGCTCATCACCCTCCCTGAACCTGGCCTTGACTTTGGGTCTCAGTGTAGAACTTCTCCTTTCTGGCCTGAATGCATTCTTAGTTGTTATAACTCAACTCAGTCTCACTGCTGCCAGGCAGGAACTGACTCATGGCTGCCTGTGACCTGGGTTTTCAGATGCTGTTCACAACGTGGGCAGAGTCTTCCCATCTCTCTCCCAAAGGACAGCTGGTGGATTTGAACTGCCTACCTTTGGGCTTGGCAACACCACGCCTCCGCCTTACTCACTAGGTCACCGGAACTCCCTCATATCTTTTATCGGTCTTGCCAAAGACTTAAATATGATCTATTTAGACCACAAGGTGGTCTATTTAGACCTAAAGAATGGTTTTTCTATTATACACACTAATTGGAGAATAACAACTGGCGCTGCATGTGTGCTCAGTGAGCACGCCAGGAGCAAATGTGTGAAGTCAGTGTCCCGAAGGACCTCAGTCCTCCAAGTCCTCTCAAGGCTCTTTCCAACAACACAAACTTGACTGAATTCATACATTTTTTAGAAAGTCCTTTAGTGAATATTTAAATTACTGCTTCAATATCTTTAATTGGAAAATAAGATTTTAAACCGTTCACCTCCCACCTCTTCTTTTCTCTGGACACCCATATGGAGAGGAATAAGGCAGTGGGCACCTTCTACCTCTCCGAGTTTGTTTTCAAGAGCATTTTCTGTTTTCTACTCACGGATTTTAAGAGTTAACCTCAGAGGGGCTTAGTAATACATCAACACAGATCTCTGCTATGAAAGGTAAAGCTTTAGTTTAGCCTCACATTAAGTCTCTTCTCTTTCCAACTTCAACCATATTGGAATTAGTCATGCTGGGAGTATGTGCCCCATCGAAATCTCAAAGTTAACAAGCAGATCAGTTTATCATTGCACTCATCTCCCCCCTCCCACTTTGTTTACTTGTCTATAGGGAGATTCTGTGACTTAGTCCTCAGAGGGAACTCTGGTGGCCTAGACTAAGTTGCACTGTTAACTCAAAGACAGCATCTCTCCAGTGGTTCGAATCCACTGGAGGCTCTGCAAGAAAAAGATGGGAAATATCGTGCAATTTGAAGCCTCTGAAAACGCACTGGAGAATCAGCTATGAGTCACTTCCAACTTGACGGCAATGAGTTTGAGTGTTCTGAGTTTGAGCCTTTTAGGGAGCTGCACTGCTGCTGACCCAAAGGCTGGGCTATTCTGGAGGTTCAAATCCCCCAGTAGCTGCAAGGGAGTAAGGTGGGAACTTTCCTCCTTGGGATATACAGCTTCTAAAAAGCCACTGCAGGGTCTAGGAGAATGAAATCAATGAGGGGGAAAACGGCAATGCAAGACAGAGAGACAGAAAAGTAACCTGCAGCCAGGGTAAAGAGCTACTGACAAGAAGGCAAGGTACTTATAGAATTAGTCTGGAGGATTTACATGTCTTAAGCATCTGTACCAGGAACCCTGGTGATAGAATGAGGAATGTGTCAGGTTATTAACCAAACAATGAACAGTTGAACTCTGTGAGCCACTCCAAAGAGAAAAAATGGACAGTACCACCCGTCCCTAAAGATTTCCAGCCTGATGGCGGGTATTACTGTGAGTCAGAGTCGACTCCACGCCAGTGTGAGCAGCTGCTTTTATGTGTTAAAAGGCCCTGGTGATGTGATGCTTAAACTCGAAGCTGCTAACCAGAAGTTGATAGTTGATGACCAGATAGTTGATAGGAGAAAAATCCTGGCAACTGGCAGAGATAAATATTACAGCCTGGGAATCTCCATGGGGCAGTTCTGTTCTGCCCTGTAAGGGCGGCCACGTACCAGAACTACCTCAACAACATACAAAACAAAAACAATCCCATGTGTCTGCAATAACACGCTTACCCTACAACCTAGAACCGCTAGCTAGAATCTCACGTGGTCAGCTGTTCTAAAGAGCTTTATATAAGCTCTATTTATAATTGACTCCGTTACGTAATGTGTGCTAACTTCTTAACAAAAAGCCTAATTGTAGCCTTCAGAATCAGAATTTGAACTCTGGTGGTCAGGAGCTGCTCTGTGAACCCAAAGGCACGTGGTTCAAATCCACCAGCTGCTCCGCAAGAGAAAGATGGGCAGTCTTCTTCCATGCATCTCATTGCCTCTGAAAACTTGCTGGAGGTTCAGCTATGAGTCAGTTTCAACCTGATGGCACACCACCATAACAACAACATGAGAATGTAAGAAGTAATTTAGTCTTTTATTTAAATTATGTATTTGCACTCACTTGTTATACATCAGAGAGTTGGACAATGACCAAGGAGGATAGAAGGAGAACTGATGCCTTTGAGCTGTGGTGCTGGAGAAGAGTATTGAGAATACCATGGACTGCCAAGAAAACAAACAGATTCATCCTGGAAAGGATTAAACCGGGTGGCTCCTTGGAGGCAAGGATTCTGAGGCTTTGTCTAACATACTTTGGACATGTTGTAAGGAGAGACCAGTCCTTGGAGAAGGACATCATGCTTGGGAGGGTGGAGGGACAGCGCAGGAGGGGAAGGCCCTCTAGGAGGTGGATTGATTCAATGACTGGGTAATCAGGATGGGTGTGTCAGAAACAGTGCGACTGGCACAGGACAGAACAGAGTTTAGGGCTGTTGTACATAGGGTCACTATGAGTCGCAAGCAACTCGTGACTTGACGGCATATAACAGCAACATTTAGTACAGGAAACTATTCCCTGAGAGCCACTAAATTGTGAAAAGATAGTGCAGAATGATAATCTGTCCACTTTATAACCACCTAGATTTCTACATGCATTTATACAGTGGCTTGGTTTAAAATTAAAAGAAGAAAAATTTTTTAAAAAAACAAGAAAGGAAGAAACACCATTTGTGCCACTGTGACTTCTAAGTCCTCGTCCTGAGGGCCTTTTGAGCAGTAATAAGACCCCAGAGACTGGAATTAATTTTGGCTTTCAGAGGACAATTTAACTAGAAGCCTCAGTGACATAATCAGCTAGACCACATTTCTATCCCTCGTCATCTGAGTACAGGAAATTCTTGTGTTGAAATCACCTCTCATGGAAAGAACGCTTCTCTTGTCACAGGAAGCTGAACAATTAGCCTTTGCTGAGAGGTCTGCTCCCACAGCCTGCCCTCCCTGCACCAGGGAGCCCGGGTGGCTGATGATAAGGAGTTGCCCTGCCAATCACAGGCACACAGTTCGAATCCCTCAGCTGCTCTGAGGTGAAAGATGAGTAACTGCATCCTTTGTGATTTGCTGCCTCTGAAAACCCGGCTCAAGTTGGTTATAATTCGACTGTTCAGAACAAGAAGGTCACGGTCATCAACAAGCCCTGGTGGTGCAGGAGTTAAGCACCTCACTACTCACAGAAAGGCTGGCTGTTGGGATTCACAAGCTGCCCCATGGGGGAAACGTGGCAATCCGCTTCCTTATGATTTACAGCCTGGACAACCTTAGAGAAGGCAGTTCTACCCTATCTTACAGGGCCACGAGGAGTCAGAGCTGACTCGATGGCAGCTTTCTGTAGACGCCTTATCCCCTAACCACAGTCATGTGGGCAAGTGGAAAAATAATACATTCCTAACTGGCCTTCTTGGCGATAGTAAAGGGAAGATAGAAACACCGTACCCATGCGAGAAGCAACAGATTTCTCTTCACCGTCCCACAGTATCCCAGCATCCCCACAATGATCAGGAAACAGCAAACGGCGATCATAACCGGATGCACCACAGGAAAGTAAGTCAAGATGACAGCCTCCTCTAGCCTGGAAGAAGAAAAACACGTATCAGCGCTATGCCCAAGACACAGCTCCAGGGAAAACGGCCCAAGTTTTATTCTTGACTTCTTCAATCATCATGCCTTCAAGCTAGGATTGCCATTTTCTAGATAACAGTGTCTCTCTCTCTCTCTCTCTCTCTCTCTCTCTCTCTCTCTCTCTCTCTCTCCTCCCTCTCTCTTCTCTCTCTTGCTCTCCCTCTCTGTCTCTCTCTCTCGTAGGATGATCTGTTATATGCAAAGGAAATCTTACCAGACGGAAGAACTTGGTAGATAAAGTAACATTCACTATATAGTTGTAAGTTTCATCAAAATAACCGACAAGTTTAATGTATAAGGGATTTGGGTTTCCGACCAGTATTTTCACTAGCGGTACATCAAATATTTGAAAATCTGTGAAAACAAAATAAATATTGAAAAATGTAAACTCATTTTAGTAATGCTTGCCTACTCAAGGCTTTAGACTGTCTATGGAATCTCTTCTAAAGATACTATCATGGCTGCAAGTATAATGTGCAATTTATATACTGTTGTTGTTAGGTGCCATCAAATTGATTCCACAAGGTAGAAATAATAAAAATTAAGACTCTTAAATTCCTGGAGAAGAATATTGAAAATGGAACATATAATCAATGTGGAAGAATTTCTGTGGGGCTTAAAAGGGAGTGTTTCGGGACAT
>NW_006399772.1:25649555-25672787 GCF_000299155.1 Elephantulus edwardii
CCCCCCATGTGTTTGTGTGTGTGTGTCTCCTAATCATATTTTGGGCTTTGTTCAATGAATTTCTTTTTTTTTTTTTCATATACAAGTAGTAGCATTCTGCTATATAAAGACAGCCTTTGCATCCTGGCCCAACATAATTCCCTAACAACAAGCTGGACTTCTTAGCCCCAACAGCCCACCACTGCCAAATTCAGATTTTCACACATCCAGCTGTTTTAAAAATAGTGCAAATAAGCAGGTTTTTATCAATTAGAGCCTGGCGGCTTTACATGTCCCTGACAGTGCACTCAGCGTCTGCGGGTCCCAGATAAGATAAAGCCCAGGATCCCCAGTGCTGATGTCCTTGGAGCTCTCTGAGGCAGCCTGAGCTGCACAAGGGCATTGCACAGGCATCAGGGAGCCTCCTCCACCTTCCTGGGAGTCTCCCCTTCTCTTGAGGTTCTGGGGGCTCCCTGTGCCTGACGTGCCTTCAGAGAACCTTCTGCTAAGTGGGATCACCTCTTACTCACACAGCCCACTACAGGTTGTTTTGTTGATCCTGATACATAGCTTGTGCAATGCTGCTCTCTCAAAAGACATTCGTATCTTTCCCCGTGATCAGCCTTGAACTCCCTCAAACTCACTACCAACTCAGTGCATTTACTTTATAATCCAACCCCATTGCTAACAAGTCAGTTTGACTCATAGTGACTCTCCTTGGGTTTCTGAGGCTCTAAATTTTTATGGGAAGAGAATGTCCACCCTTCACCTAAAGAGCAGTTTGGATTATAATTTAGCAGGTGGATCAGAACTTCAGACCTTGCGGTTAGCAAACTGATCCATTACATCCTATGCCACCAAGGCTCCTTCCCATATTATAAGACTAAAAAACAATAAACTTTACCTTTAAATTTACCATAGAAACCATTCAGCAGAGTTGTCCCAGAGGATTTTGAACCCTATAAATATTTACAGAAGGAAATTGCCACATCCTTCTCCAGCAGAGTGGCTGGTGGGTTTGAACCACTGACCTTTATGTTAGCAGTAGAACATTTAAATCACTATACTAGGAGAAGTCGATCTACTATAGCTCTGAAATCTTAGTGAGAGTACAGTGTGGGCCTCTTGGTTACTTCTCATCTGGGAGTACTTCTCATCCCTCCTTCTGTTTTGGGAGTCCATGTGTAGCCCTGCATTTAACCTAACCACTAATCCTTCCCCAAAAATGTGTGAAACTGACATACAGAGGAAAACATCAAAAGAATAAGGAAAGGAGAAAGAGGATGCCTTGTTTTGTTTTGTCTTTTGCTGGAAACACCATGGAAAATTCATTTATCAGAGCCAAAAAGAAATAATAATTATAACCAAAATTTCATTAATAGGGGATCACTAAGCTCCTCTGTGTTAAGGGCTATAAATGATACAGGAATGTATCTCATTTAATCCATATAATAATCTAGAGTGACACAAATTGGAAGTGCCATCCAGAAAGAATTAACTGAGACTAAAAGAAGTCAAATAATTTGTTGCCCCTTGTGATGTGAACAGACCAACTCTTATAAGAGAACACACAGCGGTTCTTGGTTTTTGTTATATCAACATTATCAAAGGAAGAAGAAGGGGATGACCATTACTAGGGGGAAATAGCAGAAATAAAAAGCTTTTATACGTAAATATGATATGATATGATATGATATGATATGATATGATACATGATATGATATGATCAACCCTACTCAAGAGATTCTTGGTGTTTCTGTACCCAGAATTATACTTAGAAATCTGCTGGGGCCCGTGTCACACCTTACTGAGAATAGTATAAAATTCAAGTGTCCACCAGAAAGGGACCATGAGCAAGAACTTCTCAAATGATCACGGAACAGTGCTACCATCTGGACCAATCAGGACAAAGTTCTTTAAAAGCCAGCATCTAAAAAAATTCTAATGAAAGAAATGAATCATTAACGACGAGGCCTACCTTGTGTCTGCAGTTAAGGTCAGCACGTTATTTAGATAGTCCCTCATCCGAGCAGACACCGCCAACACACTGACGGACATTAACTGGGGAGGGAAGCACAATGCAAACTGGTTGGTTATCAAGGATTTATGCAGCATCTGTTCAGGATTAATGACCCACACTTTAATGATGTTCATTAGATAGTCTTCATGCATTTTCCTAATCACCATGTATCACCTGTTAGCGTTTACTATTATTATCAATATGTGCCACTCCATGTTGCAGTCACACTATTGCGACTAAATAGAATACCACTACGTGCTGCTGGTAAGTGTCACTGAGCCAGCTCCAACTCAGAGAGAACTTACAGACGACAAGCACAAGGAAACCCTGTCTGAGCGCAAACATTTTCATAATCTCCGCTGGGCTTAAACCCACTGCTGCGGTCACTGCACCAATCTGTCATGCTGAGAATCTCTTTTTCCACTGATTCTCTCCTTTACCAACAATGATGTCTTTCTTCAGAGAATAAACATACAAAATACTTGAGGCGAAGACTCGCCATCCTTGCTTCCAAGGAGTACTCTGACTGCACTTCTCCAACATAGACTTGTTTATTTGATAGTCCAAAGGATACTCCATATCCTTCTTCAACATAATTCAGGGACATCAATTCTTCTTCCATCGTCTTATTCGGCGTCCAATTTTCACATACTTACGAGGCAAACAAAATTACCGTGGCTTGGATTAAACACATACATACACGTAAACCCAGCAGTATCCTATCAGTTGGTTGTTGAGTCCCGGTTCAGGACAGGAATTGCTCAAGATGAGCTGATGTGAGAACAATTAAATCATCAAATGCATAAGACCAGCTTAGACCATGCTGTCAAACTGAAAAGCAAGGAAGTAATCAAATAAGGGCTAACTTGAAAGGGCTGTTTTTGGCTAAAGATCAGACACTTTGAGAATCCAAATAAACATCATAATTAATGATGTGAAACATATCAAATATGATAAAATCTAAAACCTTATAATGGCATTTAAACAAAATTCAGTGGTCACTTTTGAATGACGTTAGATATTCATTATGTAGAAGACTGATAAGCATCCACTGTTTATATGATTTTTCTTCTACAAACTAAAGGATAAACTCAAGACTTAATGAGAGAACAGTTTTAGAAAAGAATTTCTGCTAAATAAATACAGAAGGCCTGACAGAGTGCCACCCGTTAACGACCCTGCTGAAGCGATGGGTCCCTAGACAGGGATCCTTAATGACTGCCAAAAATGAGAACAGGCTTCCAGGGCCGGGCACTCCCTGGATGCCTGAACTGGACACTTTGATCCAGAGGACTCCGTGGTTGTTAACCTGCAGATAGATGGTTAGGAAATGTCCTTTGTTAGCCGCTGCTTTACTTTGTGTGTTGAAAACAATTATTCTGAAAATAGGTCCACAGGCATAGTAAAGACTGCCAAAGAGGTCCATCACCTTAACCAAGTTAAGAACTTGGAACTATAATCCAGAGTAAAATGAGACTCATTATTTCTCTAATTGCTGCTGCAAATGAAGAATAAACTATAAACATAATAAAATTTACCAAGTAGGTCAGACACAGAGCTGGCAGAAGGCCGTGGGCCCCCAAATTAGATGTGAGGCTATGTGTTCTCCTTCTTCTGGGCTACGTGGAGGCTTGTCAAGCCTTCTCCCCAAGCTGTCACTGCAACAGGGAATCTACTGACCTGCTATTTTGCTGAAACCACCTTGAATTCACTCGCACCTATAATAACGCTTTCCTATTTCTATCACTTTTTGAAGTAATTGCTGTTCTTACTTTGTCCAGTTCCTAGTTTCATAGAGTCTACTTATTCAGTTTTCAATGTCAAAACCCTGTCAATGAATGAAGTGATCCTGCATTTCACACATGAAATATGTTCAGTGGTCATACACAGTTATTCCATCATAATAAAATGTGTATTTAAAAAACCCTAGAAGATTCTATGACATTTCTCACACGATAAAATGGGTAAGTGTTGGAACTTTAATGGTATGATTGTGTTTAAAAAAGAGGTATTGATTCTTGTTCTTAGGCAAATACTATGACTAGGGATGATAGAAGGAGAGTTGATGCCTTTGAGCTTTGGTGCTGGAGAAGAGTATTGAAGATCTCATTGACTGCCAAGAGAATGAACAGGTTTATCCTGGAGAGGGTGAGACCAGGCTGCTCCTCGGAGGCAAGGATTCTGAAGTTCTGTCTGACATACTTTTGGACATGTTACAAGAAGGAACCAATCCTTGGAGAGGGGCATCATGCTTGGGAGGGTGGAGGGACAACACAGGACAGGAAGACCCTAAATGAGATGGACTGATTCCATCTCTGGGGTAATGGGGGTAGGTGTGTTGGAGACAGTGAGACTGGCAAGGAATAGAGCAGGGTTTAGGGCTGTTGTACATAGGCTCGCTATGAGTCGCAAGTGACTCGACGGCACATAATAACAACAACATGCGTTGACTTTTCGCTCAGCGACCAATGGAAATATTGCCGGTGTGAGGACTGAAAGGCCTGAGATCTACTTCAGTAAGACTACAACAGCCGCTGAATAGCCGATGGAGCGCCCATCTCCGCACGTCACCTCGGAAATGTGCAGAGTCACCGTAACTTGGAATTAACTCTTGGGCAACAAGCTTGGGCTTTTTGCTGCAATGCATTGGAGACACATTAATGAACAAACATCACCATCTCTACTCTGCTGCATAATTAAGTCGGTAAAGAGGATACACAATAGTTGACTCAGGGAAGTAAACATGGAATTGCTACTATAGTAAGTGGCGGAAGGACCAGAACAGGTTACCAAAATAACTATTTCCCGAATGTCTCATAGTGTGTTACATATTGAGCTGTTAAACAGTTGGTCAGTAGTTCGAATCCACCTGCCACACAGAGAAGGATGAGCAGTCTCTTCCCATGAACAAATTTACAGTCTCAAAACCTAGCGGAGGGTTGCCATTGAGAAGGGATTCCACAGCAGTGCCTTTGGCTTTTTTAGCAGCTGCTCCTTGAGAGAAAGATGCATGACCTCCTCCCATATGAATTACTGCCTCTGAAAACCTGCTTGGAGGGTCAGCTGTGGGTCAGTTCTGACTGGACAGTACCTCACAAGAGTAATAGGGATTTTCTCCAAGGAAACTGGCATCTGGAGGATAATTATCCAATTAATTAGGGACGGTAGTTTGAAAAAGAACATTTTAATTAGAAAAAGCTACAGATCCCAAAAGGGAAGCCAGGCAACAGGAAAGAGACCCTCAAAGAAAGGGAAGGGCCATGCGATGAAAGGAAAAGGCAGGCAGGGCTGGAGCCTACAGTCTGAAAGGCTCCTTTGAGGGGTGTGGCCTTGGTGCTAATGACATCATGCTCAGAAGCATGGACAGACAGAGAGTGCAGGAGGGGAAGACCCTGGATGAGATGGATTGATACAGTAACTGGGGCAATGGGGGTACATGTGTCGGAGTCAGTGAGACCAGCTCAGGACAGGGCAGGCTTCAGAGCTGTTGTGCACAGGGTCAGTCTGAGTCACAGGTGACTCGACGGCACATAACAGCAACAAAGATTATTTCAGTGCCTAAAGCACAATCAGGAACTCTGATGGTCTAGTGGTAAGAATCTGTATTGCAATCCTAAATGCATGTGGTTCAAGCCCTCCACAGAAGGATGGGTAATTTCTTCCCCTGCAATTTTCTGCCTCTGAAAACCTACTAGAAGGTCAGCTATGGGTCGGTTCTGACTCAACAGCACTTAACAATAAAAACAAAGCACGAGCTTTTTCATACCTTATCCAAAACCACTTTCAACCTCTGGTGGCGCAGCCCTAAGCAAGGTGTGCTAATAAGCCAAAGTTACACATTTGACAGAGATCAGGAGACACTCAAACTCAGTCACTGCCTTGGGGTTGATATCGACTCACATGGCGACCCCCTCCTGGGTATCCAAGGCTGTAAAGTGACTGCCTATTTGTCTCCCTCAGGGCCCCTGGTAAGTTCAGCTGCCAGAAACGTGGAACATGGCAATGACTCTGGCTTTTTTTGGACTGCCAGTGTAAGGGACTGGACTACTCCAAAGGCCAACCCAAACTGCAAGATGCTGCTATTTCAAGGTGTATCTAAAAGCAGAGGGCTCGGCTCCGTGAAGACCTTTCTACCTCCTTCCTGAAGCTCTATGCAGTCTCAATAACAAGATCCCTCAAAATGAGCTCCCCTCCATTCCTGTCAAAGCCCCCCTGCCCCTCCCACCCTCTCTCCCATCTCAGTAATTGGTGTAATCAACTCTTTGACCACACAGCCTGACAGCCTGGCAGGCAACCTGACCCCCTCCCTCTTCCTCAGCTTTACTTTGAATTTGTTTCAAGCCCTCCCAATTGTTCCTGCAATGCCTCTGGTGGATTCCTCCCCTTTTCCTGTCTCTTCTGGCTTGTGCAGGCCCTTGCCCTCTCTTGCCAGGCAATTACAATCACCTCACAATAGAATTCTCCATGTCACACATTCCTTCTCAGATTCATCTTTCAGTTTCCTTTATGAAACACAGCTCCTGTCATTTCTGTTTACAACTGTGGTTCTGTTTACAACTTCTGGTTACAATGGTGGTAGGGGTAGGTTTTGTTGTTCACTGCCTTTGAGCTGACTCTTGACTCACAGCAACCCCTGCAATAAAGATAAAATGCTGCCCAGAGTTGCACAATTCCCTGACCAGTGTGGATCGGAACACTGTGAGCCGCTGGGTTTTCACTGGCTGATTTACCAAGGAATATTGCCAGGCCTTTCTTCCTACTCTGCCTCAGTCAGGAAGCCTCTACTAACAAGTGGTGGCTGTGCATAAGGAGGACTGAACAAGAATCAAACCCAGGTCTCTCAGACAGAAAGAGAGAATTTCACTTCTATTGCTTATCACACCTTTTCAAGCTTCCCTTCCACTTCCCCCAGCTCCCTCCTAGGAAACAGACTGTAAACTCTTCAGCAGGACACACAGGCCGTTTCCAATCACCCTTTAACCTCTCTCTTCCACACTGTTTCCTGCAAGCTCCTTCCCACATACATTCCCTACTGAGACAACAAACTTGTGTTTCTCCTAACTGTACCATACACATTCCCCAATTCACAGTATCACGTCTTCATTCATTCTCTCTAAACAATTCCCTTTACCTGGAATGCTGCCCTGCCTCGGCCTTCCCAACTCATCCCCTAATCACAAGGGCAGCCTCACTCACCCTTAAGGCCAATTCAAACAGCAGCTCTAGTGTGAAACCTATTTCCCAAGTCCCTCCTTACCCACTGGCCTCCTTCTCAGTTCCTCATAGTACAGACCTCACAGAGCAGTTATCACAGCGTTTTCCAGTTTTATCCTGATCAAAAGGTTGGTTGTGGGAGCTCTTCCAGTGGCTCCAGCGGACAGCGATTTGGTGATCTGCTTCCATAAACAGTCAACCTAGGAAACCCATAGAGCAGTTGGACTCTGTCACATGGGGTTGCGATGAGTTGAAACAGACTCTCAGCAGCACTCAACATCTCACCTCATTAGGTCCCCGAATGTCACATATGGTTTAAACTTAGCTACCAACCCAGGGTTGGTGGTTTGTACCAGAGACAAACATGAGAATCTGCTTCTGTAAAGATGAAAGCTGAGAAAACCCAGGAGCAGCTCCACTGCTATTGCATGCCTCATGCTGCGTCAAAATTGACTCCCCAGCAATCAGTTGGCTTTGTTTATCTCAGCCTGTGACAACGGTAAGCTCCTGAAGGGCACAGCCCACCGCTGAATGGGCTTCATACCTCCCACCACGCACAACAGTCCGCACCAGGAGTGCAGCCAAACACATTTTAGATGAGTAAACGGAAGAACAATTAAAAGCAGATCATTCTAAATGAGGAGATACAGTGACCACCTGTGATTCTCCAACAAAACTGGCAACCAAAGTTCCAGTGAGAAGTTTTGTATTGTTGGAAGTCCTTCAGGAAAGAGATACTTAGGAAAGGACAAGCTCAAAGATTTTTGGATCAAGCTAGAAGCTGACTTTTTGTTATGTGCCTTTAAGTCAGAATTGATTCACGGCTGATCCTCCAATGGGTTTTCAGAGGCTGTGAATCACACAGGAGGAGTCTGCCCATCCCTCCTCCCCTGCAGAGCAGCAGGGGCATTCAAACCTCCAGCCTCTGGGTTGGCAGCACAACCCCTTACCTGCCAGGCCACCACAGCTCCCTGTTGTTGTGTACCACCGAGCAGGAACCAAGCTACAGCGGACCCTCCGGCAGGTTTTCAGAGGGAGCGGGTAATTGCACGGGAGGAGACTGCCCGTCCTTCTCCCCTGGAGCAGCTGGATTCAAACCGTGTGCCCCTGGGACTGCAGCACAGTTTCTTACCACTAGGTTACCAGAGCTCCTAGGTAGGTGCTCTCAGAACTGTACATGTCGGATAGTCCTCTGCTTCTTGTTTACAGGCATGTGTCCCAGCATTGCAGCTGCGCACAGAACGCTCGTCAAAACAGTTATACTGCAAAGCCGTGTCCTCCAGTCAACAAGCAAGCTGGAGACAATTCACCATTCCCCATGGCGTTAATTCCAGCAGCGCTAAATGGAGGAGGGCAGTTCCGTTCTCAAACAGAGATTTTCCCCACTGGTTTGAGAAAGAGCTAACAGCAAGAATTCACAGTGTGTGCACCCCCAGGAAAAACAAACAAACAAAAACCCAACCAAACTAAAATGAGAACAAACCATGTAGATAAACTAATCTAATAAGGTGTTATTTGATCTAGAAGCCCAACGTTTGTGTGCAACTTGGGACTCTGGATGGACAATGGCATTTTCTGCTCATTTTTCCAAATTAGTTATGAAACTAATTCTTCAACTGTGACTCATGACTCACTTTATCTACGAGACTTGCGGCGAGTATGTGCAACTGGGCTCACCTTCCTTAGGTATGTTTCTATATTGCCAAGTGTCATGTGAAGTATAGAAAACAATTTAGAAAATGACACAAGTATTATTTTACAGACATGTGCTTAATACACTCCTCTCAGGGCATTTGCTTCACTCTGTTTAGCAAAACACTTAGAAAGTGCTGGCTCTCCACAAATATTTAGAACTGAGGAACTTTTTGTGTTAGGGCCCATATTTTGCTTGAATCTAATTATGCAAAAGGAAGTCTTGAATCAAACTGTTTTCTCAGTTGGAACTGTAGACACGTTAACATTCTGTAAAGCTGCTAGCAAATGCATGCTTATAGGGTGTTCAGAGCAGTCAGATCACAGTCAAAACAGACTTTTAAATACATCAAGCGGCTTCCGTACATAATACATAATCTCATGGAAGGTAATAGGGTCACAAAGCGTTCCAGAGCAAGAATGACAAATATCTGAAAGTGTCTGCTTTAACGTTCCTTTTGTATGTATAAAATATGTTTAAAAAATTAAAATGTAAAAATGGGATATGGACCTTAGTCACAGTTCAGTCTCTACAAAGAAAACGTAATTTAAACTTCCAGAGCTTGTGCTTCTTTGTGCTGCAAATGGAGAAAATAGATGAAATGTAAGGTAAAATCCATTTGCTATGCAGGCAGTCCCTGGGTTACAAATGAGATCCACTCATAGGTGTACCTTCAGGCCAAATTTGTAGGTAAAACAGAATGTTGTTGTTGTTAGGTGCCATTGAAATGAGAATGACTCACAGCGACCCTATGAACAATAGATCTAAATCCTGCCCCATCCTGTGCCAGAGCCCAATGCGATAATCACCACAGTCAATACACTTGGTCAACAGTCTTTCTCTCCTTTGCTGACCCTCTACCTTTCTATGCATCATCTTCATCCCTTGGAGCTACTAGTGGATTGGAACTGCCAACCTTTAGGTCGTTGTTGTTATCGTCATGTGTCATTGAGTCACTTGCGACTCATAGTGACCCTACATACAACAGCCCTAAATCCTGCTCTGTCCCTTGCCTCTGACACACCTACCCCCTTACCCGAGTGACGGAATCAGTCCATCTCATTGGAGGTGTTCCTCTCCTGCGCTGTCCCTCCACACTCACAAGGTTGACATCCCCCTCCAAGAACTGATCCCGCTTTGCAATAAATCCAAAATACATCAGACGGAGCTACATAATCCTTGCCTCCAAGGAGCAGCCTGGCTTTACCCTCTCCAGGACGCACCTATTTGTTCTCCCAGCAGTCCATGGGATATTCAATACTCTCCTCCAGCACCAAAGTTCAAAGACATCAACTCTCCTTCTATCATCCCTAGTCATTGTCCAGCTCTCTGTGCATAGCAAGTAATCGCAAAGACCATGGCCTGTATGAGGAGCATCTTAGTCTCCAGACTAACATCGTTGCTAATTCAGTACTATGGAGAGGTCTGTGACAGCAGACATTCCCAATGCAATTTGTCTTTTAATTTCCTGGCTGCTGGTACCAAGAGTGTTGATTGTAGAGCCAAGTAAACTGAAGCTGTCAATAATCTCGTTCTCTTCACTATCCATACTGATGCTGACAATCAGCCCTGTGATGATAATCTTTGTTTTCTTCACATTGAGCTTCAATCCATATTGAAGGCTGCAGTCCTTGACCTTCTGCAGCAAGCACTTCAGGTCCTCCTCAGTTTCAGCAAGCAGGGTGGTGTCATCTGTTTAACACAGATTAATGATAAGTCTACCTCTAATCCTGATGCCACACTTCTCATAGAGCCCAGCATTGTAGATAATCTGTTCTGCATATAGATTGAAAATATATGGAGAAATGACACATCCTTGATACACACCCTTCCCAATTTTGAACCATGCAGTGTTTCCTTGCTCTGTTCTGACAACTGCCTCCTGGTCCAAGCATAGGTTTTTCATAAGCACAATCAAGTTTTCTGGGATTCCCATTCTTCTCAGAATCAAGCCACAGTTTGTTGTGATCCACACAGCCAAGATCCATCTAACATTAGCTATAATATCCCTAGTGTCACAGACTCTTCAAAATCTAGCCTGCACTTCAGGCAGTTCTCTGTTGATGTGCTGTTCCAGTTGTTTTTCAATAATCTTCAGCAGGTCTTGCTTGCATGTGATATCAGTGATACTGTTTGATAATTTCCACACTCTGTTGGATCACCTTTCTTTGGAATGGGAACATTCAGTAGGCCAAGTGGTTGTCCTCCAGATTTCTAGGTGCAACTTGCTGAGCACATCCAGGGTAGCATCTGCTTGTTGAAATATATCAATTGGTATGCCATCAATTCCTGGGGCCTTGGTTTTTGCCAACTCTTTCAGAGCAATTCTTCATCACCACAGGCTCTTTCTTATACGTTGTTTCATGAAATTCTTCTGTGTCCACCAATTCCCTTTGGTAGCAGCCCTATACTGTTAGCCTCATGCTATTTATTCTACTCTACTCTACCATTAAGTCAGAAATGACTTATAGCCAAACTTCCAGCAGGTTTTCAGAAGCTGTAAATCACGTAGGGGAAGAATGCTCAGCTTTCTCCCATGGACTGGCTGGTGGATTCAAGAGTAAACAGGATGTTCGTAACCCATGGGCTTAGTACACTATGACTGCGTGCACTGGGCTAAGGTGCTGGACACAGAGCCATCACTATTTCAATCAACCACAGTGGACACGTCTCAGGAAGGCTTACAGACTAAGACAGACTCAGAAGAAATGCCTGGGGATTTGCTTCTGAAAGTCACTTTATAAAATAAAATATAAATATAAAATAATATATAATAAACATACAAATACATATAAATAATATACAATAAAATATATAAAAATAAAATAAAATAAAAATCTGACTCATAACAGAACATTATCTGCTTCTCTTGTTCTGGACACACCCCCAGGAGGGGCAGACACTAGAGATGTGCATCATTTTGGTGGAGTAGAGGTCCAACAAGATAGACAGTGAGGCAGAATGGAACAACAGCTGCAAAGACTAACTCTAGCACATCAGCAACTTTGCAAAAGACGCGGGTACCAGTAACGCCTGAGTCAGTCCCCCGTGAGGTCATCACGAGTCAGTTGATGTGACAGCAGCCAGCTTCCTGTCCATCTAAATGTCAAGTCAACCCTGGCTATGGCAGGCAGGCATCCCGTCCAGGTACCGCCTGAGTCACATGTCTGCTCTGGTTTTGTGCCTGTTCCCCTCAGCTTTCCTTCAGCCCTGTCTCACCAGCCCCACTTCCACTAGGCATGAGCAGCAGGAAAGAGAGAAAACAGAGAATACAATTTGCTAATTGTAGTGGGAAACAGGCGATGTGAGTGATGGGTGGAATAGAGTCTGATGATTATTTGCCAGCATCACTTGAGGCATACACAGGCACTGATTACAGCTGATTACATTGAAGGCACTGGGAGCAAACAGTATCTACTCTGCTTATAGTATTCGGAGAGCATCACTGCTCTTCCCAAAGGGTAGGTGTACATCCTTGACTTCCATGAACTCTCTGCTTTAAGTGAGTGTTGTGCTGGTGTAATTGTTAATAGAGACATTCTTTTCATTTCACTTTCAAAATTAGTCTGTTTTCTAGTTTGGTTTAGATGGTAAGTTATGTGACTGAAGAAGAAGAATGCCCCAATAAGATGGATTGTGTCAAAGACGATGAGGACGGCACAGGATAGGCTAGGGTTCAGGTTGGCTGTTCATAGGGTCGCTATGAGTTCTAAATGACTTGATGGCACCTAACAACAACAGGGTCAGTTTAGAGGAGAAACGTAAACAAGTGGATAGATGATGAACACTGTACTGGAACAGCTGAGGGAGAGAATTGTTTAAAAGGAATGTATGATTGGGCATTGTATGTACAACAACAGCCCAGAATAAGAGCTATATTGCAAAGAGGACTGGGGGTAGGTAATTGTTTAACAGTGAATGAATACTTCAAAAAACTAAAAAAAAACCCAAAAAACCCCAAAAAACAAAAACCAGAAAAGTGAACCTGGGAAGGGAGGAAAGAGGGGGTAAAAATGTACAACAATGAATAAATGAAAATCTAACTTTTTGCAAACTTTTGTTAAATCACAGTTCAAATAAAAAATTTTATTGAGAAATAGGAGTATATGATTTGATATAATATGTAAGACAACAGACGAGAATAAGAGATGCATAGCAGAGGACTGGGAGAGGGGGAGAAGGAAGGGGAGGGAGGAAAATGTGCAACAATGAATGAATGAAAATCCAATTTTTCTGTACACTTTCATTAAAATCACAATTAAAATTAGTTGGAGGGGAAAATAAAAAAGAAAACAGCCACAACCGATGCTAAAGTCTCTGAGTCATACATCTACTGTTCCCATAGGGCCGTCACTTCTACCCCAGGTTGAGGTGGGTGAATGAGAGACGTGCTGTTCCTTTCTGCTGTGGGAACAAGCTTGGAAGACTCTTCTAAATGCACTTCTCCTCAAAAAGCATTCCTTAGGAAGCATGTGACAGCTGAAACCTTTGCTCAGTAGAGCCAGAGTATACAAAATTAGAGAAGGGGGGGAGGAAGAGAAAGAGGGAGGGAAAGTGGGAGACAGGTGGGGGGGAAAGAGAAAATATGAGGGAGAGGGAGGGAGAAGATGAGGAGAGGGAGAGAGGAGAGGGTAAAGAGAGAGAATGAGGGAGAGGGAGGAGAGAGAGAGGGGAAGAAGAAGGAGAGGGAGAAAGAGAGAGAGAATGAGGGGGGAGAGAGGGAGAGAGAGAGAAAGGGAGAGAGAGAATGAATGAATATATGTACAAATCAGCTTGGGAGACTAAAGGAATTTGCCATGGTTTAAAATCGACTTTGGATGTTGACATCACCTTTCCACTGAGAATGGAGATGGCCATTTGTTGGCGGGATCTGCACTACACCTCAAGGGAAGTTAAAGAAAACATTCATGCCAGTCACAGCGCAGGGTTAAGGAATATCAATTTGAAGGTAGCATTTTTATGTGACTACAGAAATGCCAGAAGCCCTGGTGAGGCAGTGACCAGGCACTTAGCTGTGGACCTAGAGGCTGACAGTTAGAACCAGTCCTTTCACAGGAGAGAGATGTGGTGGTCAGCAGCCACCGAGACTTCAGCCTTGCAAACTCTGCAGGGCAGGGCTAGTGTGTCCCACAGGGTCCTTAGGAGTCACACTGATTCAATGGCAATGAGCGTGTCTTTGTGTATAGAAATGCTACATGAAAGCAAACTACAACTTGCCAGGAATCCTGGGCTCCAACTCTTTAGGGTCTGTATGAGTCAAACACGTGACGTTTACTGCAAGAGTGGTCAGTGGTTTCATCTACTTCACTTAGCTCCTAAGAGTGTAAACTAGGTCCTTGCCTACTTCTCCAGGCCTTTATTTATAACATTCTTTTCCTATTTATTTAATCAGGGTACCAACTTAACGCATTGCTCTCAAGTCGGAACCATCTTTTATAGGTGACCCTCCAGTGGGTTTTTGGAGGCTGTGTATCCCATAGAAGGAAATGGTTCATCTTTCTTCCATGAAGCAGCTGGTGAATTCAAACCACCTCCCTTTGGGTTGGCAGAGCAACTCCTTATCTGCACGGTCATTAGAGCTCCCTATCAGGGCACCTTGCACCTGATCCAGGCCATGGTCTTTCCACTCACTTGCTCTGCCTCTGAGGGCTGGACAATGAATAATAAGAATGACAGAAGAAGAACAGAAGCCTTTGAGCTGTGGTGTTGGAGAAAAGAATGTCCACCACACAGGGACTGATTCATCAGGACAGGTCCACCCTACTCCACCCTACTATTTTGAGTAACGGTAAGAAAGAAGCACCCCCATGTGTGATAAATAGTGGTTAACAACTACAAATGGCCTAGTAGACTTCTTACAATAATAAAAATACACAGATTGGAAGAACATTGTGTTAAATAATTTGAGGACATTTTAACAAGAACCTCTGTCAATATTTGTAAGAGTGGAAAATGATCATCTAAGAACAGGAAGAACTAAAAAAGTCACAGAAGTTGTCTCTGACATTGGAATAACATAGTCACTTAGGCTTAGTCATTAAAATAGTAAAAATTATAAATCTTTGGAGAAAAGACAAGCCTCATCCTTGCGCCAGCACGTAGTTTGTATTGAGCAGTGAGAGTCCAGTCGGAACCAACACAGAGCTGACCCTCCAGCTGTTTTTCAGAGGCAGTAAATCCCACAGGAGGAGGATGTTCCTCAGTCTTCATCGAGCAACAGGTGGATCTGAATTGCAACCTTTAGACTAGCAGCTTCTTACTACTTAGACCACTGGAGCTCCCTCTCCACTTAGCAAATGGATACAAGGAAGGGGGCGGGGGGGGGGGGGGGCTGGGGAGTGTTGTTACATTGAGAGAACTGCAACTGACATCAGGAAACAAACTCTCTACAAATTGCAGCATGAAAAGTGGATATGTTGTGTAACCTTTCACCTAAACATTAAAAGGTTCCCTTTCTATAGAGAGGATGTGAACTCTTCCAGTTTAAAAATAGTTGTAGATGCAACAATGAAAGAATGGAAATCCAAAATCTCTGTAAATGTTCATTAAAATAAAAAAAACCTGGTGTAAAAACAAGTAAATAAAAATAGGAGTCATATAATGCACTGGTTTGCCCTTTTTTGAATAGTGTCGATGACAACAAAATGCAAAGACTAAAGCTACCATGTTCCAAGTGCAAGACTACACGAGCTTTGTAGAAATGCAAACTGTCAAGGGCAAACCCAGTGCAAAGTATTAGAAGCAACTCTGTTTCGAGATGCTTCTGCCATTCTGTACACATTGATGTTTGAGGGGTTGTTGGAGCTGTAATGGGTAAATGCAGAACTAATCCTTTCTCCTGACAATGCTTACACTACCATTCAGCCGCAAATAAATCTACCACCCTCACCAGCAGCTGCATGAAGGGGATAGTTGAACCTTAAATATCTGCTCTGTTACGTTCTAACAAGTTATCTGGGTGGGGGGGGCTACACCACACACATTTGCCAAGGCTGTTCTGAGAAGTCGGTAAGAAGGCAATGCAGTGAAACCTAGCAGCGTGTCCAGCAAAAGATTCCAAAATGCTTCTGTCTTGGAAAATATATACAACATTGACAAAACTTCATCACCATAAGAATAGTAACAGTTTTCGATAAGTTAGTAACAATTCAACTCAATTTAACCCAGCTCGTTGTCCCCAGTCTGAACTGACTTCCAGCTGAACTTAGAGCAGGTTTTACCGACTGTGTCATCAGAGCTCCTTAAAAGTTAGCACAAGGGAGGTCTGGTGGCCTAGTGGCAGGAAGCTGCACTGCAATCCCAGAGGTATGTGGTTCGTATCCACCAGATGCTCTGCTGGAGAAGGAGGGACAATCTCCTCCTGTACCAGTCAGATTAATTTGATGGGACACACACACAAAAATAAGACTGCAAAATAAAAAAGTTAGCACAGACATCTTGTGTAATTCCACCACATATTTTTAATGTTGTTATGTGCCACTGAGTCATCTGAGATTCATAGCAACCCTATACACAACAGCTCTGAAGTCTGCCCTGTCCTAATCCAGTCTCACTGACTCCAACACATCTACCCCCATTGCCTCATTTGCTGTATCAGTCCATCTCTCCTACGCTGTCCCTCCACTCTTCTGAGCATGATGTCCTTCTCCAAGGATTGGTCCCTCCTGGCCACATGCCCAAAGTAAGTGAGACGGAGCTTCAAAATCCTAGCCTCCAAGGACAAACTTGGTTTGATCCACTCCAGGACAGACCTATTTGTTTTCTTGGCAATCCACGGTATTTTTAATTGGATCGTTTAAAATTTTAAATGATCTTATATTCTCTAAGTTTAAATAATTTCGAGTTCTCTAGACTAGATGAAGGAAAGGATTTTCTGAAAGGAATGTATGATTAGGCATTTAAAGTATGGCAATTAACAGTCTGGAACAAAAAGTGCATTACAAAGTGAAATGGGGAGGAGAAGAGAAAATACAAAAAGAAAAAATAATTCAAGGTTCTAAATTTAAAGAGAAAGGGTCAGCTATGAATCAGTTCTCCCTTTGGCAAACAACAGCCACCACTTGTCTAGTGAACTTTTAAAGAACCTTAAAGTTCTCATGGAAAAAGAAATCTTAAACCAGACAAGAAATGAAGTGCTTTCAATGAACAGTAGAATGCATTTAATGCTTGGCTTTCAGAAACCCTAAAAATGGATTTTTTTTTTCTGGCCATGGTGTTATCTCTCATGGAGGGCATGGGCTCCAGCTCCCTGAATTGTGGACAAACGGTCCTGTAAATTATCAACAGCCGTGGGACTACTATAAGATAATTCTTTTCACAATGTAAAACAAGGGAGATGATGGTGGTGTTGAGAAGGTGGTGAGGTTGTAGCACTGCTCTAAGACAAACCTGAGGAAGCTTAGAGATGGAGTCACAGTGAAAGGTTTTGCTTGCTGGATGACTGAAGCAAAAGCTGGATTAAAACGGCTCTGAGATAAAGTTTGCTGGATGACTGAGGAAACCAGAGGCTTCTTGCTTGCATTTGTGCTGCAGAACTGCTCCTGGACTTTCACCAGTTAACTGAGAAACTGCTTTTCACTAACTGAAGAACTGTGTCTTGTTAATCTGCCTTGGGACTGCTGGACTAAACCTAGATTTGCATTGTGTGATATTACTTGCCTCCTCCACTCTCCAACCTATTTCCCTAACAAATTCCTCAAGTGTGAGTAGTCTGTGAGTCTTGCAATGAACATTAGACCTAATGATTTGTAGGAAAAGGTGCAGGAGTATGGGGATGGTATGTTGGGTCTTATAGTTATTTCTATGGTACTACGCTAGGGACAGTTCCCCTTTATGAGGCGGAGAGAAGTCACACTTGGCCACCCTTACATTTTATCTGCTCTAAAACATTTAATTATTTTTTAGCAATAAACCAAAAACCAAACCCACTGTTATCCAGTAGGGAGTCTAACCCCTCCATGAATTAGGCTTCTGAGGCTAACAGAAGGAGGTGGCCTATCTTCTTCCCTAAAGGAAGATTCAGCTGGTGGATTCAACCTGTTAAACACTCAAGCAACAGCCCAACATGTAAGGCAGTGTGCTACCATGGCATTAATTAAATCAACTTAAAAATCATTTTGGACAAACCCAAATGAATGGATGTGACTGAATAATAGATAGATCAGTAGATAGATTGTAATGTCTCACAGAGTTGTTTTTGTTAGGTGCCATCAAATATGACCCATAGAGACCCTATTATTAGTAATACAGAACCCTGTCCTATCCTGTGCCGTCCTCACACTTCCTGACACATTAGCGCCACTGCAGTATTCACCATGTCAAGCCACCTTGTCAAGGGTCTTTCTCTCCTTCACTGATCCTCTCTCTTCCTGAGCATCGTGTTTCTCTCTTCAAGGAACAGCCCACCTTGTAACATGCCCAAAGTGTGTGAGGTGAAGACTCATCATCTTTGCCTCCACAGAGCAATCGTCCGCACCCTCTCCAAAACATACTTGTTTGATCTTCTTGGCAGTCTATGAGCTGTTTAGAACTCATCTCCAATACCACAGCTCAAAGGCATCAATTCTTCTTCTGCCATCTTTTTTAACTCCCCAGCTCTCAGATGCATAGCAAGTGATTTGAGAGATCATGGCCTAAATCAAATGCACCTTAGTCTTCAAATTCACATCATTACTCCTCAAAAACATGGAAAGGTACCTAACTGCAGATTTTTCCAGTGCAATGCATCTCCTTATTTCCTGACTGCTGGCACCAAGGGTGTTAACTGTGGTAGGAACTATATAAATGTTCCTACTATTGTGGTACTGTTCTAGTGTTGATGTCACGTGCTGCCCAGCAGTCTCGGTCTCACAGTGACCCTCTATGTACAACAAAAAGAAGCCGTGCCTGATTCTGCACCATTCTCACAATCTCTTCTGTGCTCAAGGCCACGGCTGCCACCATTGAGGGTCTTCCTCTTCTTCACTGACCCTCCACTTATTCAAGCATGCTCTTCTCCAGGCCCCTCCTGATAACATGTCCAAAAGTATATGAGATGAAGTTTCAGCATCCTTTGCCTCTATGGACCATGTTGGCTTCAATTCCTCCCAACTAGATTTGTTCAATCTTTTGTCAATCCATGTTATTTTATTATTATTTTTTATTGATGATGATTATTATCATTATTTTTATTATTAATTTTGATTATGATGATGATGATGATGATATGTGTTTACCGTCAAGTCAGTTCTGACTGGTACAGGAGGAGATTGCCCCTCCTTCTCCAGCAGTGCATCTGGTGGATTCAAACCACATATTGCAGTGCAGCTTCCTGCCACTAGGCCACCAAAGCTCCCTAGCCAATGTTATTTTCAATTTCTTCTCCAACACCACACTTCAAAAGCATCAGTGCTTCTCCAGTCTTCCTTCTTCACTATCCATCCTACATATGCATATGAAGAGACTTGAAAGCCATTACTTAGGGCAAGCACAGCTGAGTCTTTCAACTAACATCTTCAGTACTTTAAAGAAGCCCTTGACAGCAAATTTGCCCAGTGCAATACAATATCTACTTCTTGACTGCTGCATCTACAGGTGCCGATTGTGGATCAAACTAAAATAAAAATCTGGACAACCTTCAGTATTTTCTCCATTTCATCAAGACTTATCCTTTAATATAGGATTCCCACACTGGGAATGGAGCCCAAATGGGAAATGCAATTCAACAAAAAATAGCAAACATTCATGTATTTGAATAGATACATACAAAACTACATTTAAAAACCCTTTATATGAAGCAAACAACAAACTCTACAGAGCACTAAACATTACTGATAACAGGAAATGTTGGAGGAGAGGTGATGCTGGGAAGAGATATGTGGGAAAAGCAAGGGGGGAAAAGGAAAACCAACTAAAACTGGGCAAAGGAAGAATCAATCAAAATTAGTGGATCAATAAATAGGTAGATCACAGAACACACCTGCCCACAGAGTAGAATAACAGCAATAAGGAGCTAGCAGTATAAGTTCTTCAGGAATATAAGGAGCCTTGGAAGAATTTTGAGGAGGAAGTGGCCAGAGAGAAAAACGAAGCC
The DNA here is from genome assembly GCF_000299155.1 of Elephantulus edwardii. NCBI lineage: Eukaryota > Metazoa > Chordata > Mammalia > Macroscelidea > Macroscelididae > Elephantulus > Elephantulus edwardii. Next base: position 25,669,533 of record NW_006399772.1, read on the forward strand.
AAAGCCCCTGGCATCAGGTGGATTCCAACTCACGGTGACTCTGTATGATAGAGAACTGTCTGTCCTCTCAGGCTCCCAAGGCTCTAAATTTTATGGAAGCAGACGGCTTCATTTTTCTCAAAAAGAACTGCTTTTTCACACAATGGAATACTATGCAGCACTGAAAAACAAGGAACTCATAAAATGTTATGCAAAATGGATGACCCTGGAGGACCTTATGCTGAGTGAAATATCTCAGTCACAAAAAGACAAATATTGTATAGGGCCACTGTTATAAAATGGGACTGACATCAGGGTTGAGGAAAGAAAGAGAAGGAGGGGAGGAATGATGTATACGGCATTGAAACAGATAAAGGAGGGAACTGTTTAAAAGGGATATATGATTGGGTATTATTGTCATGACAGGAGTCCAGAAAGAAGGCTGCACAGTACAGTGAACTTGAGGGAAGGGATTGCATAACAATGAAGGAGTTTTTCTTTTACTTTTCAAGGAGAAGAGTGAATTTGGGGAGAGGGAGTGGGCCGGGGAGGGGGGGGGAGGTGCAGCAATGAATGAATGGAAACCCTAAGTCTCTGTAAGCTTTAATTAAAACTAATTTTAAAAAAAACAAAACCTGCTAGCCATTGAGCTATCAGCTTAATGGTTAATCACTGCACCAGCTTAATCCTTAAGCAAACTTCATTTCTCAGGAGATTTCTGTTGAATACTTTTGCATATCAGAAAAAAGAATTTCTATTAAGTACTTAATGTATATTACCTATTTTTTAAATATTATCTGTATTAGTAATACAGATTTTTAAAAAACAAACTTGTTTTTAAAAGAAACAAAACAAAACACCTCTCAGTATTCTCAAGAAGCAAAAAAAACTCTGGAAGGTGACATGTTCAAGACCCTGCCCAGGGCCAGGAGAGCAGAGCTCTGTTCCTGGGACTGTTCCCACTGGGCAAGGCACACACCCTGCGCTAAATCTCCTCTTCCACACAGGAAGGAAGTTTAAGCAGGTCTTCTTTAAAGCCCTTAACATTTACAAAATGTGCTTAATTCTATAATTAGAAAAGAGAATGGAGAAAAGTGATACACAATAGGAATGATTATTTATTTTAAAAGACGTACACTTCAAAGTCGCCTTTTTAACTAAGTAAGAAACTTAAGGATCCATTTAAAAAAAGAAAAAGAAAACAGTGCCTTTTAAGAAATGAAATCAACATCAATTAGTGATTTTATATTCCCAAAGAGTAAGATTTAACTACCCAGTGCTTTTATTTTCACATTAAAAACAAGTTAAACTTTCAGATATTTTTCACACCAGTCACTATTTTAAATAATAATAAAATAAAATCAACACCACTGCCATAGAGTCAGTTAAGATTTATAACCTGCTACGCTAAAACAGTGCCATCCAAGAAAAAAGCTTGCTGCCATCCTGTCCCAACCTCCTCAGAGCTGACTCTCCAGGGGGGTTTCTGAGGCTGTAAATCCAGTGAGGGGAGACTGCCCATCTTTCTCCTGGGACCCTGCTGGTGAATTCCCACAGTGTTAGCTGTGCAATCCACTACCCATGAGGCCAGCAAACAGCACAAAACAACCCCCCCCACCCCGTATGCGAAAAGAGGTTGACCAACATCCGCCAGCAGCTAAGCCAATAAATTTCATGTTAAAACTTCCAATGGAACATTTTCAATATCAATTAACAGCCAAAATAAAGAATTTTTTAAAATCCATTCAAGTATGGCAGCTTCCCTTCCAAAAGCAATTTTTCAAAGTATGAATTTTTAGATTTGCCTCCTAAATGTTATAAATATTAATGTTATTAATAACATTATGCATAGCACTTTCTGGAAAGGTACGCCTGGGCCTATAGCATTGAAAGTCACTAGTTCATAATGCATACCTAAAGATTTCCACCAGCTTGTTAAATTTTATGTATCTTATTTCCTTAAATGGTTATGGGATTTTTCCAAGAGCAGACAGAAAATTCCCTTAAACTTTGCCAACTTAGAAAGTGTTACATGAAAACCACCTTTTCTGCCTTTGGAATCTCTAGAACAATCTACCCAATCTTTCCATAGGATGTCTAAGCAGGAACCCTCAAAGCACACGGAGCGGGCTGGCTCCACCCACATCTACCGCCTAAGAAGATGGGAAGAAGGTATTCACCGCTGCAGTTATCTGAACTTCCTGAAAGCAAGCCGTTTCCTAAGTATGCCATGATTTTGTTTTTTAATCTACAAGCACAAACGCATGCATTTATTTATATCCTGAGATTAACTCCCAGTCTAATTTTACCGCCACTAGCATCTACTGGCGGATTTCTTTTTTTCTAATTACAAATGGAACTTGAGCTACATCAAAGGCATTTTCAGGAGGTCAAAACTGACTTCGCTGAGAAATGGAGGGTGTGATCCCATGTAATTAATTAGTGCTTAGCCATGCCCTTTGGCGCATTATCTGGTGACTAACCCGGGCCAGCCGTCCCCACCTGTTGGTGCAGGGAGACTGTTGGACTTACCCAAAAAAGCAGATTGAGGGCATACAGCAGGCAGCGCAGGCACTTCACCGAGTCTTCTCTGGCCATTGTGAGCCTGGGGAGGGAGAAACCCCATCCTCTCACCACATCCTACTCCCACAGCTGAGATCTGCAGGGGACAACAGGCGACAGCTCACCGCAGCGCTCCCCAACCCAGCTCAGCACTCAACTGGGCCCCCAAATCCAAATTGGATCCCGACTCACAGCCACCCTAACACGCTAGGGAGAGCTGCCGCAGCGGGTCTCCAAGGTTATAAACCTTCATCGAAGCAGATTTGCACAGCTTTCTACCTGAGCGGCAGGTGGACCCTCCTGGGGTCCTCAGCCGGGTCCGGAGAGTCTCAAAGCCCAGTTCATTCGAGACATGTCTCATCAAAACCCATCCTGAGTGTCAAGAGTAACCGAAACTCCCCCAAAGTGCAGGCAGACCCAGGTAACACCTGCTGGGGAGAGAAAAGCCCGGATCCAGCTCAGGGCGAGCGGCAGGCGCGCAGCGGGCTCTGCTCTCCGGGGACGCGCGCCCATGTCCCCAGCATTCTGATGAGGGGCTCGGACACCCCACTCCACCCACTCCCTCCTCGGGGTCAGCAAGGCTCAGAACTGCCCCGCAAGCTAGAAAGCAGACAGTGCCTCCCCGGACACGTCAGAGGTATCACCGGGGAGACCCCGGCCCCTCGCCCCGCGCGCCCCGCGCCCCTCACCCCGTCCCGCGGCCGAGGCTCCGCC
>NW_006399772.1:25673190-25686911 GCF_000299155.1 Elephantulus edwardii
ACTCCGCGCTCCTCTCCGCGGCGCCGCCAACTCCTGGGAAAAAGCCCGAGGAGGGGGGAGTGCTGGGCAGCAGTTGCTGGCAAGTCTCGGCGAAGCCACCTCCCCTCCCGCCGCTGTCCCTCCCAGCCCTCGCCAAGTCCGGACGAGCGGCGGCGGCAGCCCAGCCGGGGCCAGCTGCACAAACCCTCGGCGCATGCTCGGGCCGCTGGCTGCCCCGGGTTGGGTCCTAGTGGGGGTTTCTTGTCCCCTCACCCGGAGTGAGTCCCCAAAGGGGCGCCTCACCTCTGCCCGGTCCTGCGAGAGAGGGAGCCGGGGAACTTTGGAGACGTCGGCGCCCTAAACCACTTTACGACGGTAGCGTCGGAGGAAGGGAGGCTGGGTCATAACCATGGGGAAACAGCCTTTTATTATATGAAAATATTTGTGTTTGAGAAGGGGGGTGAAGGAGTGGCCCAACCCGATTTCTGCAACGAGAAACTGGTTTTCACAGCCTTTATGAAGCCACCTCCTGTGATTTGTCAGCGACATGGTGCCCTGTGAACCCTCTTCCTTCTTCGGACCCCTCCTCGATTAAAAAAAAAAAAATTCTTTCCCACTGCCATGGCGAATTAATGGCATATACTTAACTGTCAAAGCGTAAGGATGCCCAGGCCTGACGCATCAAGAAAAGGAAAAGAACTTTTTTTAACTGAAAAGTTTTTACAGTTTCTTCCAACATTTGAGTTGAGATTTATCTTGGTTTTTGCTTTTAAAATGTGTACATAGTAGTGGATCTTGGGAAAACAGATTTTTTTTAAAAAAATTAACATTTCAGAAGGAATTAAAGCAGTAACAGATGACTATCCACTGGAAAGTACTTTCCCTTTGGGAAGAAAGAAGTGACTTGCTTACAAATTAAAACATCCGCTGGATCATGTTCTTCAGAGGAACGTTGATGTTTCACACCTCACACTACATGTTTTAAGCATCAACAGCAAATACCGATTAATAGAAAGGTAGGCAAAAATATGGAAAATAAAAAATAACAATTGAAAGAGTAAAAGGACATCTCTCCAGGCATCTATCAGAGGATTGCCACTCTGACAACAAACATCCTCAGAGACTGTGAAGAGGAGAGGAGAAAGTCACTTGCTTCACTTCCTCCTCTGTGATCTTCTCCAAATCTGGTCTGTGTCTGTTTATGCAAAAGATTGCAGAGGCAACAGCATCCCAGGGCTGATGGCTCCACACTTGGACCACAAGTGAGGGAAGTCTATGTGCCTCTTCGAAGTCACTTAGACTCTCCTAAGTAAGGGAGGGGCCTATGACTGCCATTAATCACACACACACACACACACACACACACACACACACACACTGCTGATAGTGCAGAAGATACCGATAAACAGAGATGCTCTATTTCTAGAAGTTAGTAAAACATCTCTTACTAATTTGTAAATCTGCCAGTTGTCCTGCAATATTAAAGTTTTAATGCATCTCTTTTTGATAACTATGGGCTATGGACAGAGTATTTCAGGAGGACCTCTAGTGGAGTGTTCCTTGGAGGTGAGGATGGGAAGACTCCTTCTTAAGTATACACTTTGGATATGTCCTTGGAGAAGGATTTCAAGTTTTTAGTTGTTGTGTACCATTGAGTTGGGACCCATAGTTGACCCTCTAGCAGCTTTTAAGAGAGAATAAATCACACAAAAGGTGATTGCCGTCTCCTGCACAGCAGCTGATAGATTCTAAAGTCAGAAAAAAAATAAGGAAACCCCTCCATGGGATGGATTGGGCCAGTGGCTGCAGCAATATCCCAGTGTACAGCAGAGGTTGTGGGGATGGTGCTGGATGGGGCAGGACTTGTTTCTGTTGTGCCCAGGGTCTCTGAATCCCAGCCGATTCAGTGGCTTCACCCACAACAATATGAACAGAGTCAGATTATGCAGTAAGCAGAGGGAACAGGACTTGCCTGTGTTTATTTACTAATCTACAGCGCACAATTTCACTTTTTTTTTTTTTTCCAAAACATCGGAGATCCTTTTTCTAGTTAACGGCTGGCATTTGTCTCTCTTCCAACCTCAAACACCTCCCTATAGAATCAAAACTGCTTTTCAAATGTGCAAGTGCTCCCTGTCAGGGACTGGTCACCCAGGAAAACAAACACAGGCTGACCAGGGCTAGGTTTCTAACTGATAACAGTTTCACATGTTTTCCAGCATGGATGTGAAAATACACACAATCTTATGCTTATCTTCTTTGTTGCTTTATCTGCCATGATGTGAGAAGTTAAAGGAATTGGAGCTGTTTCTCCTTCAGTCTTTGTTTAAATCAGATTCCAAAGCAGAATCAGGAAATATGACTTTAACGCTAATTCAGTGGCTTTCAAATTCACTGAGCCTTAGAATCACGGAGGAGCTTGGAAAAAAAAATTCTTAGACTCAAGCAGCACCCTGCAGTGTTTAAATGAGATCCCTAGCAGGCATGGCCCAGACAGTTTCAAAACTCCCTCGGTAATTCTCATCTGCAGTAAAAGGTGAAGAATGAAGGAGCTTTGATGGCCTAGTGGCAAGACGCTGCACTGCAATCCTAGAGACATGTGGTTTGAATCCACCAGATGCTCTGCTGGAGACGGAGGGGCAATCTCCTCCTGTACCAGTCAGATCTGATTTGACAGTACACACACATAAATTTTTTTTTCAAAAAAAGGTGAAGACCACTGTGTCCAACTCTTTTTGTTATTATTGTTTGGTGTTATTAAGTGGGTGACCCTGCGTGTATGAGAAACCCTTTCCAGTCCAACGCCATCCTCACAACTCTTACTGTCTTTGAGTCCTTTATGTTATTAGATGGTATTGAGTCCACTCCAAGTTCACTCCAAATCATAACGACCTCATGGACAACAGAAAGACACACGAATCTACAACCAGGAGAAGATAAAATAGATGAATGGGACCTTCTAAGAATCAAATCCCTATGCACATCCAAAAACTTCTCAAACAGGGTAAGAAGGGAAGCCACAGACGGGGAAAAAGTATTTGGTAAAGGCATGTCAGAGAAGGGACTTATATTTAGAATTTGTAAGATTCTTGAGTATCACAACAAGATAAAGGTAAATAATCCAATAGAAAAATGGGCACAGGATATGAACAGACATTTCACCAAAGAAGACATTCAGACGGCCAACAAGCACATGAAGAAATGTTCAAAATCCCTAGCTCTGAGAGAGATGCAAATCAAAACAACTATGAGATATCATCTCACCCCAGTCAGAATAGCAAAATTTAACAGAACAGCAGGCAACAAATGCTGGTGAGGTTGTGGAGAAACTGGAGCACTTATTCACTGTTGGTGGAAATGTAAAATGGTGCAACCACTGTTGAAAGTGGTATGGTGCTTTCTGAAAAAGTTGCAAATAGAGATACCATTTGAACCAGCAATTCCACTACTGGGAATATATCCCAAAGAGACCATAACTGACATCCACGCAGATATATGCACACCCATGTTTATTGCAGCTTTGTTCACAATAGCAAGGAGTTGGAAACAACTCAGGTGCCCATCAGCAAACAAATGGATAGAGAAGCTGTGGTATATTCACACAATGGAATACTACACTGCATTGAAAAACAAGGAACTCATGCAATATTATTCAAAATGAGTGACCCTCGAGGACATTATGCTGAGTGAAATATCTCAGTCACAAAAGGACAAATACTGCATGGTGCCACTGTTGTAGAATGGGACTGACATCAGGATTGGAGTAAGACTGAGAAAAACTGGATAAATTATGTATATTTCATTGAAACAAATGAGGGAGAGAATAATTTTAAAGTGATATGTAATAGGGTATTTTTGGTTCTCACAAAAGTCCAGTATTAAGGTTGCATAGTGGAGTGTACTCGGGGCTGTGGGAGGGGTGCGAGAGGATTGTGTACCAAAGAAAGAATTTTTCTTTTCTTTTTCAAAGAGAGGAGCGAACGTTGGGGGGAGGGCTGGACAGGGAGGAAAGTGCAACAATGAATGAATGGAAATCCAGAATCTCTGTAAATGTTCATTACAATTACTAAAATTTAAAAAAAACAAAACAAAAAGAAAGACTATTTATCTGGCCCTGTGCCATTTCAGTATCTGGTCCTGTGTCATTTCAGGTTTAATTGGGGGGAAATAGACTCACTGGATTGGACTCAACAAGAGTCAATGAATTGGGATTCAGAGACCACGTCAAAAATTAAAAAGAAAACAAAGAGACAGTTATAATATTTATTACTATCTATCTATCTATTTATTTATTTATTAAGTAAGTAAGTAATTAGAGTCGGTGAGCCAACACTTTCTGTAGTAGAGACCTCAACCACACTGGAAGTGCCTCAGCCCTGGGCAGCTGTGAATGTTCAAACTTCTACGCATTGTCCTGTTATTCTTCAGTGTCTTCCCATTACTCTTCAGTGTCTTTGAGCCAGTTACAACTCACAGCAATTCAAGGAACAATAGGTCTGAACTTTGCCCTGCCCTTCACCTTCCTCAAGACCCCTGCCATGCCATGCCGGAGTCCGTTGTCACAGTCACCCTGTCGACTCCTCTGTGGTTGAGGGTCTTCCTCTCTTCCTCTGTTCCTCCACCTTCCCCAGAATGTCTTTTTCCAAGCACTGGCCAGTCCTGCCACCAAGCAGAAAAGTAAATGAGAAGATTCACCGTCTTTTCCTCTCAATAGCACACTGGCTGCACTTCCTCTGAGATTGTTCTTTTGGCATTCTGTGGAGTGTTCAGCACTCTTCTCCAACACCGTGTGCCTTGACCCTAGTGCCGCCCCTTGGAATCTGGAGTGGGAGCCACTCTCCCCACTGATGACAACCCTCCAATTTCTCCAGGGCAGCTGCTTCTCCCTCCCTCTCCAGGATTACAGAAGCACATCACAGCTGTCATTCTGCCATCACAGCTGCCATGTCTAAGACTAGAGAAATCTCAGTGTGGACATGATGATTTGAATGCGGGAAAACATGCTGCGAAGATTGTAAGGTCAGCATTGCCCACGAGGGAGGAAGTCAATGCACTGGAAGGGGTAGCATCTGACTGCCTGCCCTCCATTCGGCCAGATGCCAAAGGAACTCTGAGCAAGACGGTCGCCGCCCTCCAGAAGACAAAACTGCCTTTTTCTATTTCTTCTTTACAATCATGATAATTCTTTGATCCATGGTATCTACCACTTAGTGTACAGTCACATATATGTGAGTCCCAGAGTCAGAAGAGGTGGCTCAGCTCTTCAGTGAAGTAAGTAACCCTCAGTCCATAAAGGTGTATTTTGCTCATGTCTTATTTCATCTCTTCTGTAAAATAAGTCTAAGAGGAAGGAACAATATAGGGGTTTGATGACATAAATGAGAAGCTATATCAATATACCTACTGCTATGGTGGCCTGGTGGCAAGAAGCTGCGCTGCAATCCTGAAGGCATGTGGTTCAAGTCTACCAGCTGCTCTGTGGGATAAAGAGGGGCAACCTCTTCTGCCTCTGGAAAAAAAAATTTAAAAAAACCCACTAAAATAAAAACAGACAACCCCCCCCCCCAAACCCAAAAACAACCCACAAGAGGATCAGCTATGAGTCAGTTCCAACTTGATGGTACACAATACCTCCTTTGATGTTGAGTCAGTTCAGCCTCAAAGTGGTCCCCCCTGAGCTTCTGAGCGTGCAAATCTTTATGAGAGGAGTTATCCACCTTTCTATCGTGGAGTGACTAGTGGATTTAAACCACCAACTTCTCGGGTAACAGCCCAGTAAATTACACATTATGCTACCAGAGCTTCTTAAAATTATATCTGACACAGCTTTTCATAACCAATACAAGGAAAGAAGTCTATCTAATACATCGAACAGGTAACGTATGCCTGGCTTAATAAATATTGTGGACTATAATATATGTCATCATGCATGTGTTCAGGCCTGCAGGAAAATCTGTCCTAAGCAATACATCTAATAAGTAAAAAGCTAAAATTCCAACTGAGATCAGGCTGAATTCTTCTACTGTTACTAAGTGTCACAGAAAAGTTTGGACTCTGAGTGGGGATTTATTGAATAGCTTTGAAAAGAATGCTCTTCTAGGCAGTTTTAACTAATTATTGAGACTGTGAAGCTTCCTGTAGTGATTAAAAAAGCAGAACTATTTTTGCCAGTTTCGTTCTCCCCTTCACCCCCCATGTTTATGGAATTTACTGGGGAGTAGCAGGTTACCGTTTAGATTGGAAACGGGATAAAATTCTTCGGTCAAGATAGCCTCAGAGATTCTTGTAGGCTGCCTGATCCTCAGCCTCTGATGCCACGCTACAAGGCTGCCTCGGGTACTGCCTGTACTGGCACCCCTGGGCTGCCAGGCCCAGCCTTCCACTTTGGAGCCCTAGTTCGAGTTCAGCCCTGTCTCCTGTCAGTCTCTGGGTCTCTGGCACCTCTACTGCTAATGGTGGTCTGTGCAGCTCTCTGTATAGGGCAGAAATCTTAGAGACCCTGCATAGTGTTCTTCTTTCTTGATATTAGCAAGATTCCTCATTTTAAAAAAATTATTTTTATTTTCTATTAATTTGCATACAAAATTCATATACGTTGTGTATCATTCACATACATTTCTTCTTCTTTCGCATCATGTATCATATTATGTTCCCCATTCATTGTTTTGTGTTTTTTCTAAAAATTTTTCTTTTATATTGGTTTGCTTACAAATTTCATCTATCCCATACATTATTTTATAAAATTAATCAGGATGTGCAAGGGGAGGGGGGGGGATTAATCATGGGGTTGTACAATTTGGGTAGGGAGGGTGAGGGAAATTGAAAGAATTTGTTCTTGAAAACAATGCATTCGAATTCTGTAAATAAACAAGTAGAAAATTTTAAAAAATTTGCCAACACACACAAAAAAATTAATCAGCATTGATCTATTCTCATAATTAACCTGTCTTTTCAGATCCCCACTGGATCTTTCCTAATTCCTTCCACCAGCCCCAAACACTGCGGCCTGGGTGGAAGATTCCTCACTCTTCTATTTCGGAAATAAGTCCCTTTGCTGGGAAGTACGTTTGTGGTTGTTTCCTGGCATTCAGTCAGAACCGACTCAGCAGACCCTCCAGTGAGTTTTCAGAGGTTGTGACATGCAGTGAGGAGATTGCCCATCTTTCTCCCACACAGCAGCCGGTATACTTGAACCACTTGTCTTTGGGTTATTAACACAATTCCTTACAATGAAGCCACCTGAAGGGAGTAGAGGGCTGGGGGAAATCTTGCATCAATGAAGTAGATAGACTTTTAACTGAAATTTGAGGGTACTAGCTAGCATGCTGAAAGATTCTCAGTTAAATTGGAATTGGGATTTTTAGGTAATGACGATAGCAACACAAATTACTATACATGTGATCATATTGCATGAAATCGAAGTCTTACCGAATATATTTATACTAGAAATTATTCATTGCTTGCCTGAAATGAAAATTATCTTAGCATTCTTTTTTTTTATTTTTTAATCGGCAACCCCATACAAACTAGAAAACTTGGAGGAGTCAACATTTTGCATAACTGTAAAAGTAGAAATTACTTATTCACTCAACAATGCTATCAAGAGCTTGGTTCTCTAAAAAAAATAAGAGCTTGGTTCTTTTTTTTCTGCCATATTTCTTTAATATCCACAATGCATCAGCTGTTACCTTGGCTAGGGAACTCTGGTTGCATAGTCTATAGGGAGTTGTGTGTTAACCCAAAAGCAGTTAAATCTACCAGTAGATCTGAGAGAGAAAGATGGATAGCCTTCTCTCATACAATGTATAATCTCAGAAAACCCACAGGAGGGTGAGCTATGAGTCAGTTCTAGCTCCATTGCAATGACTTTGACTTGATTTTGAGTGTCTTGGGCTAGCTCCACTCGTAGTTGTAAGATGGCTGGTGAATTTAAACAACAGTCAATTATTACTAGATCCAGAGAAGGGAGATGGGATTCCTTCTGTAGGTCTTTTGGTTGGCACAGTATAAAATGGCATTTAGGGCTCTTGTACATAGGGTCGCTATGACTCGCAAGTGACTTGATGGCACGTAACTACAACTGCAACAATAACAACAGGTCTTTTGTAAGATCAAAGCAATCTCTCTGAAGAGTTTAGCTGATGGTTTTCACTCTGAGCAGATCACACATCCATATGTGAACCAGTTATTGCTAGGAATATGGGTCAACCAAAACCTTGGTGGTGTAGTGCTTACTCATTCAGAGTTAACAACAGGTTATGGATCTACCAGGATTGGTTTAAAATAATTGGGATGTAGGGTACTAGATGTACCTTGGATCAGCTATCCCTAAAGCACATGACCAAACAAAAGAAATGAGTTAACTAATTGAACATAAGCTTCTGTTGGAAATCCTGGGGGTAGAGAGCTACAAGAGGAAAAGATGCTTACAAAGCAAAGCAAAAACCTATCATGCCGTTCATTCCAATTCATGACAATCTCGGATGCTAGAGAATAGCATTTCTCCAGAGGATTTCTTGGCTATAAGACGTTCTCTGAGACTTTTTCCATTTGAACTACTAAGTAGATTGAAGTCATTAACCTTTTTAGATTAACATAAACTGTGGCACCTTGGGACCTTGGACAAATGCTGTTGTTATTCTTAGATGCCCTTGAGTTAATTCTGACTCATGGTCACCCCACTGTGACCCTGTTTCACAGTGTTTTCTAGGTTATAAACTTTACAAAAGCAGATTGGCTGGTCTTTCTCTGCTTAGTCGGTTCCAACTGCCAGCCTTTCAGATAGCATCCAAATATTTAACTATTTCACCAGAACAGCTTGTAAAAGAACCCAACTCTCAGCCAATACATTCTGTGGCACCACTTAGCAATGGTCTTTAGCGGCTGACAGAACTTTTAGAGCAAGAACCACTTGCAAGAGCTACAGATCATGAGAAAATTCCAATCACATCCTCTCTACCCCATGCTATAAATCTTCTAAAACTGCACTTGCGTTTGTAACCCACCCACCCCCACTGCTTCTTAAAGGCTTGTTCAAATCAGCAGCCTTTGAATATAAACCCTTCAAAAACTCCCCTCTTCAAGTTTATCTAAACCCAGTCTCTGTCCAAAGTTCAGAGCTGTGGACTCATTTCACCAGCTGCTATTGTGACAGGCTATCTAATCTTATTCCATAAATATTTATCAAGCTGCCTGCTACTACAAACTCAGAACTGTGCTGGGAGGTTCTGAAAGTCCTGAGTCCACTTTATTGCTCAGGGAGTTTATAACTTCATTAGCACTCTTCCTCTTCAGAAAGCGAAATTTACGCAACTTAAGAACCTTTTTCTCATTGCAAGAAGTCTTCATTTATAGTTGTTTGAAACAAACTGGAAAGAAAAGGAGAGACTGGAGGCTCCGTTTACAAACAGCTGCCAAACGAGAATTTTCTAGGAAAGATCCCCCAGGAACTGTGCGATCATGCCACTACATCAGCTTCTTGACATGCCCGCAGTACAACCATGAGGCAAAGGGTGAAAAGATAGTTACATGAATATTAGACAGCTGTCTTCATCAGCTGCCCCTTCAACTTCCTGTCTGTGGGTTAAAACATTCAGAGGATGCCAACACTACTCTAAGTAAAATATTTACTCACTTGTGCTACGTAACAGTCAGCAGTTTGCAAGTACATAAATAACAATGTGCATTGCTCCTCCTTCCTCTGCCGCTCCACAGCCTTCACTGTGTACAGCCCAGTACTTCCAACTATCTCATGAATTTATCAAGTTTTCTACAAATGCAGGGTTTCCCCATTGTACCTCTTTCAATCCAAGGAGGGAGAAGGGAGAACCAGAACTTGAAACAAAACCACTCACTAGGATGCTGGGAACTTGCAGAAGGTCCATCAAAAGACAATGGAAATGCAGGTGCTGGAGTGCAACCTAGTAGGAGGGGAATGTGTTGACTGTGCTAGGTAGAACCCTGGCAGGAAAGCAGATGGCGGCAACAGAAACACCCAGCAAATGGTAACAAACAGGTGCCCTGGCTGACAGACAGAGAGAGCCCAGTGGATCAGGTGCTAAGCAGCAGAAAACATGATGGAAAACTTCAAGCAAACAAGAAAAGACCCCTATCATGTCAAAGGGATTGAGTCCCTCCCTGTGTAGACACAGTTCATGAGTCTGGACCAGGAACATGAACCCTGGTATTGAGAAAAGCAAGTTTAAGAACAAAACAGAAGAACTGCAGGCTCAGAGACCTTCCTCTACACTACTATGTCCAGACTCATAAACGTTAAATGGGGAAAAATCCATTGTTGTTGTTGTTATGTGCTGTCAAGTCGTTTGCAACTCATAGCGACCCTATGTACAATAGCCCTAAATCCTGCTCTATCCTGCACCAACCGCACTGCCTCTGACACACCCATCCCAATTACCCCAGTCACTGAATCAATCCATCTCATAGAGGGTCTTCCCCTCTTGCATCATCCCTCCACCCTCCCAAGCATGATGTCCCTCTCCAAGGACCTGTCCCTCCTCGCAACATGCCCAAAGTATGTCAGACGAAGCCCCAGAATCCTTGCCTCCAAGGAGTAGCTTGGTTTAACCCTCTCCAGGAACAATCAATCTGTTTTCTTGGCAGTCCATGGTATATTCAATACCCTTCTCCAGCACCAGTTCTCCAATTAATGCTGACCTGGACAGTCCATGCTTTATTCAGGGCAACAATAGCCAAGAAGGGCTTTGACGTGAGCAGAAAAAACACTTAAGGACCAACAACATTTATTTTAAAGACGTGAATTTGAATTGGGAGAATAATTTGATCAGGAACAATTGACTTCAACTCTTTTTTGGAGTTTTTGGACCTTTTTGGTCCATTTCCTTGTTTGTCTATCACCTAAGTGAACCACAGTGGAGATTGTGGGGGTGGGACAGCATCACACAGGCTTTCTAACATTTGTTCATGATGTCGCTAAAAGTCCTGATAGCAGCCAATAACAACAACAACAAAGTGGCCATGAATATTATGCAATCCGTAAGTGACCTAAATTTAACTGTGTACACTGTCCTGTGAGATTGAAATAGCCTCATTCCTGCAAGCAGTGGAGAAATTATTTTCCCCTCATAATCCCTCTGAAATTGCTAGGGATAAAGAAAGATGAGGAACACTTCCAGAGCCCTGAATGACATCAGTTTATAGATCTTCTTATCATATAGCATGCTGTTCTTTTCTACGATGTGCACCCATCCTTAGAAATAAAGACCCCCTGCCCCACCACATTAATGCTGCTCAAACCTATGTCCACTACTGCCTTTGTCTGAGGTCTACTACAGCGGCAGCACATACAAGTCTAAAGCAAATATTAGCAATTCTTTTCATCTTTACCAGGCCATGGTCTTCACAGTCACTTGCTGGGCATCAGAGAGCGGGACAATGACTAAGGATGACAGAAGAAGAATTGATGGCTTGAAGTTCTGGTGCTGGCGAAGAGACTCGAACATACCATGGGCTGCCAAGAAAACAAACAGGTCTGTGTGGAGAGGTTGAAGCCAAGTTTCTTCTTGGAGGCTGGGATTTTGAAGCTCCATCTCACATACTTTGGCCACATAGCCAGGAGAGACTGGTCCTTGGAGAAGGACATCATGCTTGAAAGTGTGGAGGGAAGACACAGGAAAGGAAGACCCTGAGATGGATTGATACAATAACTGGGGCGATGGGAAGTAGGTGTGTTGGAGTCAGTGAGATGGGCTCAGGACAGGGCAGGCGTCTGAGCTGTGGCACATAGGGTTGCTATGAGTTGCAGGTGACTCAACGACACATAGCAACAAGAGCAGCTTCATTTTCTCAATCATGTTGATGTTATTTTAGATGAGATCTAGTTGACTACAACTCATAGTGACGCCATGAACAACAGATCTGAACCTTACCTTAGGCTGTACCATCCACACAATGAACCCCATTATTACTCTGTCAGTCCATCTTTTTCAGATTCTTTCTCTGACCCTATTTCCCAGTATGATTTTCCTTTCCAAAGAGAGGTCCCTCTTGACAAGAAACCCAAAGCATGTGATAAAAAGTCTCACCATCTTTACCTCTTAGGAGTACCTTGTGTGCACTTCCTCCAAAACAGATTTGTGCATGGGGTATCCAACACTCTTGGCCAACATGACGAGTCAAAGGCATCTATTCTTCTTCTGCTATTCTTATACATTGTCCAACTTTCAGATGGTATAGGAAGTAATTGAAAAGACCATATCTTAGATCAGGCATATCGTAGTGTTTATACAGTCACATTTACTTATTAGCACTTTGCTTGGTGTTTTTAGGTATGGTTCGTAGTAATCCAATGAATAAAAAATCTGGACCCTGTCTTATCCTGTACCATTCTCTTCATCTCTGACACACTCGAGCAAATTGCTGCAGTCACTGTGTTAATCCACAGTTGATGGTCTTACTTGCTTTCACCATTCCTCTAATTTCCCAAGCATAATGTCCCTCTTCAGAGAATAGCCTCTCCTAGCCACATGCCCAAAGTATGTGAGATGAAGTTTTATCATCTTTGCCTCCAAGGAGCACTCTGGCTGCACCTTCAACAAGACATAACTGGGTTTTTTTATGGGGGGCGGGGCGTTCATGGGACATTCAGTACTTTTCTCCAACACCACAGTTCTTAGGCACCAATACTTCTACTAAATTTCCTGACTCTTATTATGATGGATGTTGATTGTGGATCCAAATAAAATGAAATCATTGATATCTTCAATCTTTTCTCCCTCTATCACGATGGCCCAGTGGCTGGATTTTTGTTTTCTTGATATTGAGATATAATTTTGATCTTCTGCAGTGTTTCAAGTCCTCTTAACTTTGATACAAGTCCTCTTAACTTACAAGGGTATAACATGGATTGTTGATGAGTCTTCATCTAATCTTTTTTTAAATTTTTTTTTATTTTCTTATTTTTGTGTGCATGTACCGTCAAATCAGATCTGACTGGTACAGGAGGAGATTGTTCCTCCTTCCCCTGCAGAGCATCTGGTGGATTCGAACTGTTCACCTCTGGGATTGTAGTTGCAGCTCCTTGCCACTAGGCCACCAGAGCTCCCTGTCTTCCTTTAATCTTAATGCCACATTCTACTTGACATGGTCACGGTTCCCTGCAATTTCCATGTTGACTTGGCCCTCTTCTCTTTGTTTCTCTGTTTACACCCCAATTCCAAATCCCTGCTAATTTCTCCTAAGCACAGCTATCATCTTTTGTTTTGTAGTCCTCTTCAAACCATGCCTTACAGGTCTCAAGTTTCACAAAATTATCTCCCTATGATAAACTTCCTCACCACTGGACTGACAGGCAACGTCATGATAGATAAAGAAAAGAATGAAATTGTCAATGATTTCATCTTACTTGGATCCATAATCAACAACTTTGGTATCATCAGTAAAGAAATTAAAAGACATATTGTATTGGGCAAGTCTGCTGTCAAAGACCCCTCCATAGTACTGAGGAACAATGATGTCAGTTTAAAAAGGAAAGTACATCTAGTTCAGGCCATGGTCTTCAATCACTTGCTAGGTATCTGAGAGCTAAACAATGAATAAGGATGGCAGGAGAAGAACTGATACTTTGAACTGTGGTGTTTGAGAAAGTACCAAATATCCCACGGACTGACAAAATAAAAAATATGGAGAAAGATTGGAGAAAACTCAACAAGAGTTATGAAAGTAATAACAAGCAACCATCGACCTAGGACAAAAAACAATTATGA
>NW_006399772.1:25691011-25695364 GCF_000299155.1 Elephantulus edwardii
TTTAACCCTTTCCAGGATGAACCTGTTTGTTTTCCTAGCAGTCCATGGTATTCTCAATACTCTTCTCCAGCACCACAGCTCCAAGGCATCAATTCTCTTTCTATCCTCCTTAGTCATTGTCCAACTCTCTGATGCATAACAAGTGATAGCAAAGACCTTTTTTAAACTTTTGTCCTTTCTCATTCCAAAAAAATTGCTACTCATAGCAAATATTAGAGGCACAAGATTCATGACTCCACTTCCTTTCCTTAAATGCAGGAATGTTTAGTACTTATATGGGGTATACCTTCTAATTGTACTGATAGCAATGACTTGGTTTTCTGATAATGACCTAGTGCATCTCAATTTTCATGGTTGACAATATTTTCTTTATAAATGTAATATTTTACGGTACTAATAAATTTGTTTACATGCTTTCTTGGTTTAAGGTTTTTTAATAAAAAAGAAAACTATATGTCTCTGTTTCTAAGAAGAGCTTTAGAATTAGTACCAGAGTTTTAGAACCAACTCAAAGATGACCCTCCACTGAATTTCAGAGGATTTAAATTACAAGGGAGGAGACTGCCCATCTTTCCCTCATGAGCTGTTGGTAGGTTTGAACTACAGAGATGCATGGCCAATGAGTTGCCAGCCAATCTCCTTACCCCCTAAGCCGCCAGTGCTCCTTAGTCCTAATGTTCTGTAAATCAAGTGCTCACATCTCCTCTGAGACTACCCAGGCATTGCAGGGAATGCAGTTTGCTTTCATTTTATCTTCCTTGGTCTTTCAAGCTTGCTGTGACTCATGTACACAATAGTATTTACTGATCCAGGAAGCATTAAAAGAAGGTGGAAGGAGTATACAAAGTCATTGTAACAGAAAGAATTGGCTGACACAGAAGAATTTCATGAAACACTGTATGCAAAAGAGGCAATGGTGATGAAGGAGGAAGTTTGGACTGCCCTAAAGGAATTGGCAAAAACAGGCCCTAGGAATTGATGAAATACCAATTGACATATTTAACCAAACAGATTCAGGACTAGATGTGCTTACCAGGGTGTGCCAACAAATCTTAAGGACAACTACTGGCCAATTGACTGGGAGAAATACATATTTATTCCCATTTCAAAAAAAAAGGTGGGTGACCCAACAGAGTATGGAAATTACCAAGTAATATCACTAATATCAAAAGCAGGCAAAATATTGGTGGAGATTATCCAAAAATGACTGGAGTTGTACATCCACAGAGAACTGTAAGAAATACATACTGGATTTAAGAAAATCTATGATACTAAAGACCTTACTGCCAATATCAGATGGATCTTGTCTGAAAGCAAAGAGTACCAGAAGGATATATATCTGTTTTTCATTGACTATGCAAAGACATTTGACTGTGTGGATCACCACCAATTATGTCTAAACTTGAAAAGAATAGGAATCCCAGAATACTCTATTGTGCTCATGTGAAACCTATACTTTTACCAGGAAGCATTCTTCAGAACAGAGCAATGAAACATTGCATGGTTCAAAATCAGGAAAGGAGTGTTTCAGGGATGTGTTCTTTCTCCAAACCCTTCAATCTATATGCAGAGCAGATCATCTGGGAGTCTGGGCTTTATGAGGAGGAACGTGGCCTCAGGATTAGAGGAAGACTCATCAACAACCTGTGATATGCAGATGATACAACCTTGCTTGTTGAAGCTAAAGAGGGCCTGAAGTGCTTGCTGCTGAAAGTCAAGGACTGTAGTCTTTTGTATGGATTGAAGTTCAACATCAAGAAGACAAAAATTGTCACCATTGGGCCAACTGGCAGGACCTTGATAGATGGAGAAGAGATTGAGGTTGTTAATAATTACAGCTTGCTTGGCTCCACAATCAACACTCTTGGGGCCAGCAATGAGGAAATCAAAAGATGTTGCTTTGGGGAGTCTGCTGTCAGGAACCTCTCCAAAGTGCTAAAGAGTTATGATGCCAGTCTAGCAACTAAGGTTTTCCTAATCCAGGCCATAGTCTTCACAATTACTTACTATGCATCAGAGAGATGGACAATAACTAAGGATGACAGAAGAAGAATTGATGCCTTTGAGTTGCAGTGCTGGAGAAGAGCCTTGAACATACCATGGGCCACCAAGAGAGTAAACAGGTCTGTCTTGGAGAGGGTGAAATCAAGTTCTTCTTTGGAGGCCAAGATTTTGAAGTGTTATGTCTCATTAACTTTGGGCATGTGACCAGGAGGGGCTATTCCTCAGAGAAGGGCATCATGCTTGGAAGGGTGGAGGAACAGCACAGGAGAGGATGACGCAAGATGATAAATGGATTGACACAATAACTGGGGTAATGGGGGTAGATGAGTAAGAGTCAATGAGACTGGTTCAGGATAAGACAAGCTTCAGAGCTATTGTACATTGGGTTGCTATGAGTCACAGGTGATTTGACAGCACATAAAAACAATAACCACCACCAAATTCACACTTAGGCTTACCCTATTTTCTTTTACAAGAAACCGTTGTACCCTAAACATCTGTACTAATTGGTAGCTGTCCATTTTCTCTTTTAATCCTGACTCAAGTCCCTAAATTGCAATGCAGTTAACCTGTTACTCTAGCATTGCAAGGATAAAAATAACACCACTATATGATTTTCAATAGTTAATCCATGAGCAATCTATAGAAACTCATTGCAAACACTCTTACGAGTCTCACTTGAATAGACCAGGAGAAAGGCGTTATTTCCAAAAGACATGTTTTCTGCTAAAACCAACAAGAACGCCAAATCTTTTTAGGAATTTTTGAAATACAGGTAATAAAACTGCAATGAATTGGACTAGAATTACCATACTCATTTCAAAAAGTTGGCTCATTCTGGCAAGTCACCCTCTCCATTTTGTTCCATGAATCTTCCACATGAATGCTGCAAAAGAAATACTTAACAAGCCCTGATGAATACAGCAATTATAACACAAAAGAAATCATTAATGCTTCAGAACAGAAGAGTATGGTCTGTTAGCAGCTAATTAGGCTTCTTCTGTAATTATCTTCCATTTGAGAAATTTTCTTAATGTAAAAATGATAAAACAAATCATGACTGCTCACTTAGTTTAATTAGCTAGCCGAACAAAGGCACATTGCGTTTAATCTGTAATATAAATATACATATGTATATACATATATTTGCATTTCTAATAATCTTTATAGAAAAGTTTGAATATGTTAAGATTTTGAGTCTTTTCTATTATCTACACCATAAAACCTTCCTTTAAATATTTATATCTCTGGTTCTCATGCAGACTCTCTCAGATGCTCACATTGTGCTTAGTTGCGTGTATTGAAGCCATAAAAGAGAAGTGAAAGGAGGTGGGGAAAGGAGAGGATGTGGGAGGAAGAGAGGGCAGGAAAGGGAAAGAAAAAGTTCTCAAGATAAAGAGAAAAAGAGCAAAAGACTTAGGAAGGAGTAAGGGGAGAGAGGAAAAAAGAGCTGAGATTAGAAAGGAAATAAAGAATGAAAGAGAAGAAAGGTATAGAGATTAAGATAAAAAGGGAAAATGAAGGAGAAATCAAGAAGGATGAATGGGATATGTCAGTGGTGGGAAGGATGAGTGGAGTCACTTGAAGATGGTTTTGCCCTCATATCATGATGTTGTTGTTAGAGATCATTGAGTCATAACCTACTCACAGGTGACCCTTTAGCAGGTTTTCAGAGGCTGTAAATCTCACAGAAGGAGATTGCCCATCTTTCTCCCCAGGGAGCAGCTGGTGAATTTGAACTACCTTTCTTTAGGCTTGCAGTGTGACTCCTTACCACTAGGCCACCAGACCAAGTGATTTTTTTTATCTAAATGTGAACTCTGCATCACAAGCCAGCCCTTATATTATGAACAAGTTCTTATTCATCTTGAAGTTAAATTTGAATGTAGGAATAATGAGATACTATTTGTATTTAACATTCATTTGCTTCCTCATTGCCATCAAGAGACGCTCCAAGATGTTTCTGAAGCTGTAAATTTCAGTTGGAGACCATCTCTTTCCTTCAGAGCTTCTGGTAGATTTAAACCAGGGGAGATGCTTAGCAGTTGGATTAGCAATGCAGCTCACTACAGACTACATCACCAGAGCTCCCGTAATTAATGCTAGTCAATAAAATATTTGTCTTAGATTATTAAAGTAAAAAGCAAAGATGTTATGTTGAAGACTAAGGTGCTCCAGACCCAACACAAGCCTGGTATTTTCCACTTCCTAAATTTAAAGAAATAACATATGAGCAAGAGCCTATGGTGATGAAGGAAGAAGTTCAAGCTGCTTTGAAGGAAATAACAAAAAAAAATAAGGCCCCAGGAATAGATGGTATGCCAATTGAAGTATTTCAGATAACAGATG